>NW_024609857.1:101833469-102287175 GCF_016920785.2 Ixodes scapularis
AACGAGGGCGAAGACGGAGATGCGCCTCGACAATCGGCACGCAAAGAGAAGAAATAGGAAAAAAAAACGACGCTTTAGATCAGTATACGATACTTCAGTTACCTTGGCGCTTAAAATTATCGTTGCCATGTTATCTTAATTGAGTTACCCGAAATCGCGAGTAACGGGTTTATCATCCCCAAGAAATGTAAAAGCAATTCACAAACGAGTAAAAAAAAAAAAAAGAAAAACACTGTCGCCCGAGTTTCTTGCTCCCTAAAGAACCTAAAGTTCAGGAAGCCACATTTTCGAATCGTATAAGGATCGCCAGATGAGCCCGCGTTGCACCGAGAGGTCGGCACTCGCAAGAAAACACCCCGCAGCCGCCATATTTATATATCATACGAAAGACATGGCGTTCGTTCCAGACACGCATGTTCGCTTCATACATATATGTGTGCTTCGGACACGTTTGCAGGCAGTTTTTGTACGAGCAATGTGCACCAGGATCGTCATACAAGCAAACGTCACAGAAAGTATCTACAAACTGTCTTTTGTTGATGATCCACACTTTATATGCTGGCTCTAGACTCATTGTCACATCGCAACATTAAAAAAAAAAAAAAAGAAAAAAAACTTGCGTTTGTGCGCAATAATCACGCGATGCGCGAAGTAGTTTTCAGAGGATTTGGTGGCTCGATGAAAAAACATTAAATTTATCTAAGATGCACATACATATATCTTAAGTGAACGCAGAAAAAGGGAAAAAACTAGTCACTTTCCGCGAGCAGCCTGACTTGTTTGATTGCGGCTCTTCATGTGAATATGACGATATATGTGCGACGATTAACAACGGGACGTTCATAACACAAATCAGCCAAGACTACCTACCAATGCGGCGCTTCGCGTGTGTGTGTGTCTGTGTGTTTGTGTGTGTGTGTGTGCGCGCGCGCGTGTGTATGTGTGTATCTGTGTGTGTTTGCACATCCTGTGAATAGGTGAATAACGTCTATGTTGTCTCACATATTTTTTTTTGTGTCTGCGACCTTTTGGTTTGTTCATTTTATCACCTATTCGCCCTTCACTTGTGGGTATACTTTCTTTTTTATCTCACTTAAAGACTACCCAGTCCTGACTTCATTCTTACGAAAAAACTTTAAAACATCTACGAAAATAAAGCGCACTAATCTTGCGGTAGACTCAAATAAGTGATGTGTAGCGAACAAACGAACTAAGTAAACCAGTATGGGAAACAAAACAAAACCCCATAAAAATGATAACAATCATTCTGAGAAAGAAACTCTATGTGTGGCGCTTTGAGTTACATCAAACGACCGTCTGCCGACATTAAAAAGAAGGGTAATGTTTATTACGCCATCGCTATGCCTGCGTTTCGGGAAATCTTAGGGGGGACCAACAGACTCCAGTTATGTTCCGTCACGTATCTGTGACGTATGTGTCATGTACGTATGTTGTCACCGGTGCTAGAATTGTTAAATCTAAAACCCATCGGAAATTTTTTTAGATTTTTTTTTGTTTGTTATGGCGACGCCCTTGCACTTAAGAAAACAACAAATCGTCTACAAGAGCTTTCGTTTCTTCTCTGTTGGGCTGCCAAAGAACTGTGCAACTGTGCAACAATGTCCATCAACGTATATGTTAACAAACTTTATTCAAAACAAATAATTTTTTTTTTTTACTAAACAGGCAAAAACGAGCATACAACCTCACCTTACAGTGTCTATTAGAACAAGTTCCCCCAAAACCCCCCGTGACCGAGGCACATGACCTGCCTTTATCACCCCCAATATTGCCGAAACAACGAAACATTATACCCAGCTTTGAATTAGATGAAAGCAGATGTAAAAAGACAAAAAGAGATGAAGAAAGCGAGCGGAAGGCATGTTACGAAAAGACCGGATCAGCTACTACTAACCAAGGGTGCCAAGAGATATCTATCTAAAAGGGCAACGGTCCGAAAATGAATATAATAATGAAAAGATGAAGGCTGTTGCAAACAGTTCGAAGCCCTCTGTGATCGACAAAAATATAAAGGCAAAAATGGAAAAGAACATGCGCGTAGAACGCCGGCTGCTCATAAGTACGGACCAAAGAGAAGAAAAAAAAAATGTTCTCGCTCACAAAAGAAATCATCTAACCAACCCGAAATGGGACATTAGGAAATGGCAGAAGGGAAACACGAGCACGTTGCCCTGGATGTAATTTATTTCTTCGTAATGATCTTTCTATCGAACATTAGGAACGATGACGATATAAGCACGCCGACATCTGGTGGCGGATCAGCGCGAACCCAAATGTTTTTTTGATGGAAGAAAATATGCGTTAATACAGATACGATGAACGTCTGCTAGTGATAAAGTGGCCCCAAAGGGTCAGTGCTACCTTCAAAAAGGGAAATAGTTTTCTCCATGCATATTATGTGTAAGGTGCTTATATATAAAAAAGGCGAATACCTTTTTCTTTTTTTCTTGAAGTGCGAACGTCAATTAGTCCGGTATTTCTGAAACGCGTCATGAAGATGGATTACCCTTATTTGTTATTAGGATGATGCAATCACGATTAAAATTAGAGTGTACTTATTCCCAGTGATTTTATAAAGTTGCCGAGGTTGCAGTGGAGAGCTGATTCGGTGCCACAGGGAATCAACTGAGTTGGATAGCTGCATTCGTGGTTACTGATCACCTGGTAAAACGAAACTTCTACCAGTCGCCTTTTAAGCAAGATGAGCTTCACCTTTCAAGATGTGTTCAGTCTAACGGACCTATATTACTACAGCGTGCTGCACGTTAAAGACGCCTCATGAGCACTCGTATACTGCACTAGCAAGCCTGTCAAATCGCGAAAGAACGTGCTTGCAGTAAAGGGGAGAGGAGATCAGAGAAGAGGAAAGGGCTCCCTCTGGTAGAGCCAAACAAATGCCCCAGCGGTACAATCCAAAAACACAAACGTGCTTTCTTTTTTTTTTTTTTTTTTTAGGAAAGAAGAACATTTTACGTCGATTATCCTCTATTCTGGCCCTCCCTCGTTTCTCCACACGCCGGTAGCCACCTTCCTTTTTTCTCCGTTGCGGTTTGTTGTTGTTTCGCGGAGAGGCCACCGCTTATACTGTTGGCGCTGGCCGGAGGATTACCTTAGAGTTCCTGTTCAGGTTATCTACGGGAGCCAAGAGTTTCGCGTTCATCCCCGTGGCGCCGGCTCTCCTGCACGGCCATTCGGAGTCTGCTCCTCACGTGACTGAATTCGACGAATAGCGGCGCCGCGCGTTCGAGGCGAGCGGCGCGCTCAGAAGCAGGGGAACGTACGCCGGGGCGCGTGCAACGTCTACTCTCTTGCACGGCATTTGGAGCCTGCTCCTCACGTGATCGGATCTCGGCAAATAGCGGCGCGGCGGCATGTGGAAAACAGACGCGCAACTCTGGCTCCCATAGGCAGCCTATACAGGAACTCCAAGTTACCCCAGACGTGGCTCTGCGCTACCAAATGGGTAAACGTTGGGCGCTGCTCCTCGCATTTTTCCGGCTGCCGGGCGCTTCATGGCTCTGTCGGGGGATTGACAGGCTTTCTAGAATAAAGTAGGCTGTGGCACTAGGCCAGTTGGCTTTCTACTGCGTTTTATTATATGCACAAGTAAAAGTAGAGACACAAGAGCAGCGCGACGCTTTTAGCAGGGCTGCAAAGCGCCGCGCGCTCGTGAAATGAAGGCTTGTACATGATAACATACGTCTGCCTGCAGCATTGGCTTTACTCGCACTTACGGGGAAGCAGAGTATAAACACAAAGCACGCGGGTCGGTACACATACCACGACGAAACATTCTGCTTCGTATACAGTCTGCCACGAAGAAAAGTAGCAATTTGGGAGAGTTTCTTCGAGACTTTAAGCAAGGACCAAAATATCACTATAGAACGGAAGGGCGTCTACACTGCTTCGACACGAGGCTCACCGATGTGAACCTGGAACAAAGGTTGTACCTCCCCAGCCCTCGGGACTAAATGTATATCTTCTTCGCACTTTCCTAAATTAAAAAAAAAAAAATCGTAATACTTAACTTTTCGCGAGAGGTGCAATTCGTTATTTTGGACCAACGGCGTTCACTGGGTCAAACCTTGCCCAACGCGCCTGAGGGAAAACCCCGGTCGCGATTAAGACCAGCCGAATAGCCCTTTCTCCCTTAAGCTGACAATGCGGTGCAAGCTACCTGCTCGCTGGATCAATCCTACGTCTATATCTCGTGCCACGGGATCCCCCTCTTGCCCGTGCCCACGCGCGGAGAGCGAGCTTAGGCGATGAAAGGGAGGTGTTCGATTGGTCCGGAGAACGCGTAGGTTGGACAACCCTCTCAGGAGTGAAAACGGAGTACAGAGGGTGCCAGGCCTGCGCTTTGTCTGAGCGATCAGCCACCGAAGATGCCTACAAAGCGCGCGCCCAAGAAACTGCGCCATTGTTTCGCGCCGCACACAAAGGACCGCTAAGATTTCGCCAGCCAAGTAGCTCGCAGCCGAGACAATAGCCTCAACACCTGCTCTTCAAGAACCGCGTCGTCGTAGAGGTGTTAGACAAATTTCATGCCGGTGTGAACGGGAGCGCAAGGACACGTGCAACGAATGGAGTCAAGCAGACGCTCGCTTCTAAAACTCGTTGTAACACAGGACGGTCAGTATCGGCTGCCAGGTTTTAAAGCATAAAACGCTCAGTATTCGTTTGTTTTATTTTAGCTTGTTGTTATTTTTGTCATTTAACGTCCGTATTCATATCCCGAAGATTGAAAGCATTTTAATTCGGGTCATCCTGTCAATATCAATAAAGGAATCAGTAAGAATCAACACACCGGCCTAGAATGGGTCTTTATTTAAATATAACGCTTCTTTTCTAAATTTACGTGCCGCTCATAATTTCAATCATTTTTAAATTTGAGAATATACCTGAGACTAGATGAACATACGCGAAGCAACCAAAATTGATTAAACCTGAAAAGAACGACAAAAAACAATGTCTCAAGACCGGTTCACAACTTATGTTACGTTATGTTACGAAAGCATATGTTCGCCTACGTCGAGAGTCACCGAGGCATCTGTGTTTAGTACGAGGCGTGGCAACAAGTCCAGGCGTAGACTTGCACGCGACATTCGAAACGCGAATGGTGCTTTGACTTATGTAACCTAAGAAAACGCAGGAACACTCTCCTGTGTGAACGTGCATTTACACTCACCCAACTCGTTTATTCAGTATCTCCTCCATATATACATAATTTTCAAGGTTCCTAATCACTTCCCTCACAAAAAAAGATTTAAGTGTTTTAAGAAAATTGCAAACTTAAACCAGATCGCCTGCGCCATCACTGTGTTATTGCAATCATTGTTTTCTTCAGTTACGACTCACAAGTAGGTTGACAGTATACGACACTGAAATTCCAACAATATATGTAGGGTGCCACTCAACATTCGACTCTGTAATTTCCAGCGACTTTCGAGTTCTCACTCGGCTTCAGCTAAGCACAGATCAGTCGTGTACCACTACTGTGTGGTGCACGTTAAAGGCCCCAGGCTAGAGGCTGTACTGCACTGGCTAAATTGCTGATATACAGCTGAAACGCCAGGCTCATTGGCGCTCACTAACTTCAGGCTGTATAAACATACCCACAATACGCAAACATATTCCCATAACGCGTATTAAACTCGCCATTTACTACGTTGTTTTCTTGTCGTTGTTTTACTAAAAGAACAGATGAATATCGCTTAAAATTGCGGCTCTTCGGTCGTCGTAAAGAGTAAATTCCCAAAGGAACTGCAGCCCAGATTTTTCAAGTTCATCTGTGCTCGTCTATCCACCTACGCGGCGATTCAGTGATTGACAGACGGGCCAACGTTGTCAGAAAAAGAGCTGCGGTTATAGAAACACTTGCCGGAAGGAGAGCACCAGCAGCGTGCAGGCTGTCTGCGAAGTATGCGCGAATTCAGCGAGGCACACGCACATTTAAAAGCTAACCGCGTTGTAATGTGAACAGCAACTGTGTTAGAGGTGAAGATGAGAACGCTCGGGGACGTCAGAGCGCAGAACTCTGATTGGAAGGATTAGTGGGTACAGGCAAAGGCTGGCAGCCTTTGTCTTTACATCCTGTCTCCTTCCAGTTAGAAGGAACAAGAGCAACGTCTGCTACTCGCCTAGTGTCTCGCGTACAAACCTCTTCATACGGTAAGTACACAAACAGAGGCACCAAACGTCTCCGTCTATTCGCCTTCTTTTTTTTTTCAACAAACTCGGTGGCGCCATTTTTCGGGTAGGCTTGCCTCACTTCCGGTTCACGTCCACGGTGGAAGAAACACATTTAGGTGACCCCACTCACCGCTCTTCCCCGCGGGGAGCGAGCAGACAGATCGTGTTCGGAGCTAGCCCCGAACCAGGAGTAGTTCGTTCCGCGCCGCCGCGGATGGCGCTGCGGTATGGGGTCCCTCCTCGGTGGCGACAGTGTGGGCGACGTAGCGTGTTCGCCTTTTTAGCGGTGCGGTCATGTGGTGGTGTTGTGTGGCCAGTGGCTGACCTTCTGTTTTGATCTGGTGCTGTGTGGATCCCAAGTGCCACCATCGTGTACGAAGGGGAGCCCTAACCCGAAGAAAAAGCCATGGTATAAGGAAAGGGAAAGAAGTGATTCGCTCCCAACTGCAGTTCGGGGTACCAGAACTCTGCAGAGCGAGTGCCCTTGTTTAAAGCTCCATCGAATGGCGCTGGCCTGCAGCAGTGGTGGAAGAAACACGGTTTGGGAGGGACCCCCTACTTGAGCGCAATGTATCCCCGTGCGAGTGAAGCGCGCTCGGTGCCCGAACATAATAGGGAGTTTTAGTAGGCCGTATTTCCCCCTCCGCTAACCCTCCGCTACGACGAAACCGCCACTGCGCCTGCGTGCCAATGGCCTTGGCTGTAGAGTTCCGGGTAGCGGAGGGGCTTAGCGGAGGGGGAAACACGGTCTACTAAAACTCGCTAATGTGGCCGCCGCGTCCAGCGGGGCTTTACCGTACTGTAATCACGTCTAATCCCTAATTTTTCACTCATCGTTCTACTACAATAAGAGTGATTTACGCCTGACGGGGCTATAAGCGGCCATTTTCCGAAGATATCGCGTAGGTTTGATCTCGCAAAATGCTGCAAAACCCGCCGTCTAGTACAGAATCGGAAGTATTTGAGGGCTATTTGCGCACTAGCGCCACCGCGCTTGAACTCGCGCGCGAAAGAGCGAATATACCCACTGACGTCCGCGCGTGCTCTAATATCCTTCTCTCCCTCAGTTTCTCTTCGTCTACACTTACACAACGCTACGGAGGGACGCTCTCCCGTATTTCTCAACATCGGTTCCCCCGCATGACAAATTAAATATGGTAAACCGACCATCACTCAGCAAAGTTGCATAGCCTTTGTGTCCTATTCGCATTTCTCTATTCTCCCAAACCATAGGTGCTTCTACCATATTCCGGTATTTTACGAGGGGTTGTTCGAGGCACGTCCCACCGCGGCGCTCTCCTCTGCCAATTATGCTCGTCCTCCGGTTTGCTTTCTTTCGAAGAGCAAAGCGGAAGTTGGAACGCGGGCGCTTCCGCCCACGGAACGCCGGAAACCACGGTGCTGAAAACTAATTTTCCTATGGTAATGGCGCGCTGGCGGGAACACTCGTACCACATGTTCAGCGGCCCTCCCGTATACAACCACCGCGTCCCTTTTTTCTTCCTTATCTTCCCTCCTCGATTGCTCGTGGTCATTTTTTTTTTTTGCAATTATTTGCATTGTTACGCGTTTTGCTTTGCTTCTGGGGTGGAGGCTCGCCTTTGGCGCTGGCAGTGGGGGCTACAGCTTGCAGTGCCGGCCGCGGCGGTGACAAAAAGCCGCGATCGTTGTGTAGAGTCACGCGCGCTCAACCGGCTCGGTGCAATCTCAGCTCACCCGGCAACGTTCCCTCCTGGGGAATTTCTGACCTCGCGTCGGCACGCTACCGTGTTGTCGCTCTCCGCACCATTTTGTTCTCGTTTCGACCCGCTGCTTTGTTTTCTTTTTTTTTTTTTTTTCTTTCCGGAGTTTAGCGCCCACTCCCTCCGATGAAAGAATAGAGACCGGGCTTATCGTTCCCCGCGCAACAACAACGAGGTTTGGGTCGTTGTTTGTACTTCCGGAGACATATTTTTAAATCTAAATTGGGCGCCCAGATATAGAGAACCACGTATAATATGTCATGGCCTCCGAGATTTTTTCGCGCGCTGGCTGCGCCCCTCAGACCGTTGCATTCGCCGGGTCAGAGTGTTACTCTGGGACGCTTGGTGGCGCTCGCAACCAAACCGAACAATACAATGACTGCAAATTATCATAATCACCATTACCGTCGGTCTAGGGAACTTCGGAGCAGCGCGAAATGTGTTCCCCGCCTCTCGCCGCAGCACACAGACCTTCGGAAAGGAAGACGTTTATGAACATTTGAAGGTTCATTTTATCTTTTCAAAGCCCGAAAGATGTCAAACAAATGCCCCGAATGTTGTTTTCAAACAAACTGCGCGTCTATTCCTTTGAGTAAAAAACAGAAAAGCTGGTCAATCAGAAACAGGAAGGCGAGTCAAAATATAGATTCGCACTAAACCTTGCATTCTGAGGAGCAGCGAATAAAAATCAAGGATCAACAGAGATCGACGTACTTTTTTCTATTCTGGCGATGAGAACAATGAAAAAGCATGGTTTATCCCGCGGACTCCCACTTGACGGCGTGTTTTGAGGCGATTCTGTTTCCGTTTCTGGTATGGTTGTAAGCGCAGCATGCGGAGATCTAAAGAACTGGCTCGGCTCGCTTCTTCTGCTGGGCAGCCGGGCGTCTGAACAGGCCGGAGCCGAGCTCGCGAAAAAATCTCGGAAGTATGTGTTATCGCTTCCCCACGAATTCCACAAGGCTCCAAATTCCTTTCTTGTGGTTTGCAAATTTAGCTAGATCTCTGCGGACTCGGCTTGAGCAAACAGCCATTTTAAAATTCGTTGATTGCGTATACTGATATGCCCTAACTTTTCTTTTTCTTAGCTCCACTGAAGCCAGCGTAAACGCTAATAATTTACTCTAGCTTTAGTGTGAGCCTCAATGTGTAGCTTACATGCTTTCCATATTTATCAGGAATGAAGTCACTTATTTGAGACCCGGTGATACATATTATGTACCTTGGGAGTTTCTGGGTGTCTATAGACCTATTGCTAAATTATTCGAGCATCAAAGAGAATGCAGGCATTGGTGTTCCAGGCGCCGCAGGTGCTGGTCTCAGCAGTAATAACTTTTCTAAAGCAAATGCCTAAAACGAATTGCACCTTGCACGCGCATTTGTCAGCGCTTTATTATGGTTATTTACTTCAAATATTTTATACAGGGAAGGCGTGCTCGTGTGGCGCGCGTGGAACACCAATCCCGGCATTTTCCTTAATGCTTGGGTAATTTTGTAATAGGTCTATTAGCTTTGGTTGCAACGTTCGATAGACACGTGGAAACACGGGGCTTCGGTTAACCAAAAATTTGCACACATTCTTTTGCGCTCACGCAACGACTAAAGACCTAGGAATCCTATATATGCATCATAGTGTGAAGACTGACTTTTGGCACTGCTTTAATGTGTCCATCAGATTGTAGCGTTTGCTGCAGCAAGACATATTGTAAGGCGGAGTATAAAAAAGAAATACAAAAATTTAGTTAATGTATTACGGAGAAGGAACGAAGCTGAGGAGCACGGCGGGTAGACAAAAACAAACATGAAAGTAATCGAGAAAAGTGTGGCGCAGCGAACAACAACAGAAAGGACACGGGCAGCGGAGCACGGGTCGGGTACAAGCGTGGCACGTCGAAGATGCTTTTGTTCGAGGGGACAGCCCATTAATCCCGGCGCCCGATCGACTCACCGCCAGGCTGGCCAGTCGGGCTTCTTCTCCTCGTCGTCCCTCTGTGGTCCCCAACATTCACTGAGGCCTGCGGCCGAGCCCGCACAAAGGGACAGGGAAACGTCCCGCCCAGCGTGGCCGTGATCTATTCTCTCCGAGTACACGAAAACTTCTCAATGTTTCTCGTGCGCGCGAAAAAAGCATAAACAAAAACAAAACAAAAAAGAAAAACCGCCCTTCGTTTTAGTGGGACGCACCATCCCGTACTTTCACCATGCTCGACCTCTCTCTTTCTCTCTTTCTTTGTTTATTGATTAGGATGGCTTCGCATCCATCCTGAGCTTTCGCTCGCTTAACCAAACGGTACATTGCACGGTGGTGCTTGCATGTTTTTCCCTAGAAGCCGTTACAATATGGTTGTGGACGGTCATGTGTTCGTGAGTGCATTCGGTTTGTAGTTCCTTGAGGGCTCATTGAAAAGAGCTCGTTGACCTGACTAAAGCCAGAGAAAGCTTAACAAACGCGAGGCGGGGCTCATTACTTCCACGGGTTTTTGCTTTGGGATTCGTACCGCGTACTAATCAACGAACGTCTCAGTCTACTGAGCTGCTGGTCAATAATAAAAATAGTCTGAACTCGCCACGTCCGTCGTTTCTTGAACTGTTGGTGATAACATTAAAATCGGATATTAAGAATGATAGGCCACCATGCTATTTTACCTAGGACGAAGGTATTCTCATCTTTGTGCTAGTTATTCCTATTCGGCTTCATCCGGAGTCTCAATCTAACGACTACCTCGCGCTGACCCGCAAGTGAGAGGGAGCCCCGACGCACCTGCACGCCGAGTTGCTAGCCATAACAACAGCCATAACTGAAATCATGAAATATGAGAAAGAATCCATATTTAGAACCGATAGCCAAAATGCCCGCTGAGCTATCCTGAATAACGATTTACTTATATACATTCACAACACTCTACAACGGCACATGCCTAGCTACCCGCTTCTAAAAATCAAGATCCAATGTGTTCCAGGACATCAGGGACTGAGAGGGAATAGCCGAGCTCACGAGCTCACCCGCCAATCAAATCCGGGAACCCCTCTACCCTGGCCTGAAGAGTGTGAATATGAACCAAAAGTGGGGAAAGGAGCACTCTACAAAAAGCTAGAAATCAAATCCTTACGTACAGGCGAAGGATCTCCTCTTTTCTACCCTGGCCTGAAGAAGAAGACAATCAAGAGAAGAGGCGCATCCCTTATTAGAAAAGCAAAAACGCACACTTTACTCACCAAGCAGTATAATCATTAGTTCACCAATGCTCCGGGACACCCCAGCTGCTCCCATTGCGGTGGATGCTCCTCGAACCAGCATACACTCTGAGACTGCCCAGCAGCCCACCAGAGTCGACAAGAATCCCTCTCCCAGTTACCCCACGACCTCACTCCAAGCGGCTGGGTGGAATGGTCCTCCCCTCTCCAGAACTCCAGAAGTTGTGGTGGCCATCCCTCGTTCATCACACACAAACTATGATGGGCGACGGAGACCGGCACCGCTACATAGGCCCGGACGTGGGCTAAGATCGAAGAGCTTCCACTCTTCGGTTAAAATAAAGTTCCTCTCTCTGTCTCTCTCTCTATCTCTCTCTCTCTTTCGCGCTCTGAACGGAATGCAGGATTCAGACACACTTCTACACCGATATTGATTTTAAGTTATACTTTATATTACTAGGATGATACGGGTTTCAAATACAAGGTAAGCATTTTGCCTAAAGATCCTCCCACATCCTCGCCCCTGGCGCTTACTGTTCCCCTCGGACGCGCAGACAATACGACACCGAGTCTCGCTTCCAGCTGACCTCGGATAACTTGCCGTGGATGCTGCATTTTCTTAGCAGTCGGCAGAGCGGTTCGCTATCCCGGCTTGTAGGTGATCGTGCTTACGTAGCGAATTAATAACTTACAATAGTAAACTAAATAACTTTTTTTTTCTGGTAGGTAAACATGAGACCTGAATAAAAAAAAATAAGCACGTAAAAGAAGAGAGCGCAAAGTTGTGTTTTGTCTGTCCTCGTCCTTCCTCGTCCGTTGTATCCGTTTATATTTGTCATTCTCATTCAGCAAGCTCACAATCTTAGTGGTGATAGCGTAATATCACACTTGATTATATTTTGACATACAATAGAACGAGGAGCCCTAACTAGCAATCTTCGTACATCACAAAAAAAAAAAAAAAAAAACGAAAAAAGGCCGGCTGTTTGCTAGAGACAGGATGACGGAATTATTTGAGGAACCGTTTTCAGCATATTTGCTTCCTACAGGTGCATGTCTCAAAAATGTCGGCAAGTAGCTTTTTTTTTTTTTTTAATGGCCAATGTAATAGGATTGTTACACAAGGCAAGAAACAGGCCTCAGACATTGCCCGCGGAGTGCCTTTTGTACGATACATTAAGCAGTTCGACCGTCACTTAAGCATATATTTTATGCTCCGTAATGCCTCTACCTCCGATTGAGTCGCGCTTGATACACGGAGCATGACCAAAAAACAGCCGGTGAAAACATCGGTTGGCGGAAACCCTCACGATAATTCGAAGCATTCGGACGTAGAAGTAACGCTAACTTGTTTTATCATCTTGTATACGAGGCGCAGATGGTGCGATGTTACTCTGGCGTGAAGCGCGACACGTATCTTCACGCAGCAGCGCAATAGAGCTACTGCCCCTGAGTCTCCAGGTGTACAACACGCCGTGGGGTTTACCCGCATACACGCCGCGGGGCAGAGTTCGTTCAAATAAAAAAAAAATAATAATAATAAGATAGGTATTTACACCCATAATTTTTTTAACATGCAGCGCTCTTTTTCTTTCTTTTTTCTTTTTTTACGCATTGTTGAGCTGCAGCATATTACCCCACTGTGCCACAATGCACCCTGCCGTTCTAATAATATCGACCCTCTTTGAGTTTTAGGGTCCCCCTTCCTCTTTTCAGTCCGTCAAACTTTTGGGTCATGCATAATGCTGAGATGCCATCAATCTCCGGAAAAACGGCAGACCAAGTTGGGCCTTCTACATTATTGAGGCCAAAAGCCACACGCACGAACGACAAAATGCCGCGTGTTAAGCTCGTTTCCTTTATGTTTACCGTGTCAATATCGAGACTTTTTTCGTTTCTTGATCCCGAAGAACATTGTTTCAAAAAGTTAAATCAAATAAGATCACTATTTTCTTACAGAGATTAAGAAACAAAATGTCAGCAATACCCCGGAAACTAAAATATCCCTAAGCTTTAATTTAAAAAAAGGTTAAAAAAAGAAGGAAACAAAGAAGATATTTTAGGGTTACCGGTTGTAATTAACTACGCACGAGACAAAAGCCAGAAACCTTGCGAGGTGCTAACGAACCAAAGGAGCACAACAAAAAATGAATAGAAAAAAATGCAAAAAAAGATCCTTCCAAACTGAACATGTTCCAGAGCATAATTGAAAGTGTCGCTCCAAAAAAAAAAAAAAAAAAAAACCGTTGCCGAGGGGTCGGTTTCCAAAACCTTCTCATTTCACCCAACGGTAAAAGCTAACGACTCTGTTTAACTAATTGCATTTCTCTCTCTCTCTCTCTCTCTCTTCCCCTCCCGTGTGTCTCTTGCGCACGCGCGCCCACCGGTGGCAGCGGGCGCTAGTGGGCCGCCCACGCTGCCAGTGACAGCTCCGTGCGCCGTCTTCCATCATCCGACTCGACACGTTTCAAAAGTATTAAAAAAAGAAACAAAAAAAGACTACAGTTTCTGCAAGCAGGTCGAAAATGTGTCAAGCAGATTGTATACAAGTCTTTTCAAGGTGCAAAGCCGTGGGTCATGCGTGTCTCTTTTACTTATTTCTTGTCAAAAAGGTTGCGCGCTGCAAAGGGAAGGGAAGAAGTTGGAATGTAAAGCCGTGGACAAATGAAACTACATCACGCCTGGCCCACCTACCTCCTACTGAGTTATACTGCGAGAAAAAAATTTTAGTTTGTTGCAGATATTGATTTTATGCGCCCTCGACACTGACTTTACATGCGCTGATTTGATAGCGACGTTGCTCTTTTGGGGCTTTGACCTGTCCTGTTCGCAATTGAACTCTTTTGATTAAAAAAGGACAGTTTTCTGCATATAGAAACGTGAATACTTATACCCAGTACCGGAGACACCTTGCACGATTGGCACGAGGTGTATAGAAAGTGGCTGCGATAGAAGGACATTTAATTCGTTTGAGCGGCCTTTCTTATGTGTCCTCAACGATGGATTATGTGAGGAATCTCGAGAGCGACGGTGTTTTCTAATGTAGTTCTCGTGGTCACGATTAAACTCCTTCGACGATGGCAGGTTTTTATTTGGTGAAAGAAGAGATACTGAATTGAAAGGACCGAGGACACCAAAGCTGACCTCAAAATTTGAATGTTTTACTTCCATAGAACAATTGTGTCGTTGGAATCTCCGACAGTCTCCACGATTTTATAACGTGGCAATTTTATGGTACATTTTATATGTGGTTTTTGAGATGTACTAATCGCTGTACTCGTATATTCACTACTAATGTTGTTGTTGTTGTTGTTTTTTTTTTTTTTGCTCGGGAATTTATCAGTAATTTCCACCTGCCACGTGGTAATCGAGGGCAAGCAGCGTATCCGAATCATGGACTGCTCAGCTGAGTAAACATGAAACTGCATTCCCTAAAAACAAGTAAAACAAAAAAGTGTTCGACCGCGGGACATTTTCTGCAGTATACTTGATAGCCTTTAAGTGTATCTATAGTCTATACGTTAATTCTTGCGGACAATAAAGCGTGGCATACTAAAACGCGCATGTCCACTACCCGTTTTCTTAACGTGGCGATTTTGCCTCCTTGTGTTTACGTCGTCCATTCTTCTTCACTTTGACACTTTCTAAGCACTTTGGTGAACACCTTATTTTAATTAATCATACTATAACACCTGTCTCAGGTGTTACATTATGAGCTACCGGTTGTAATCACCCACACATGAAACAAAAGCCAGAAAGCTTCCGAGGTGTTAACGAACCAAGGGAGCACAACAAAAAAGGATAGAAAAAAAAAACAAAAAACAACCTTGCGCGGAAAAACTAAGAAACTTTCAAGTTGAAGGAAAGGGCTACAGTATGCGGAGAACAAGTTCGTCTGCTTCTTCCACAGGGGTCGCGATAATGTCAGAACGCCGAGCTTTGATTGAAAAGATGGTGCGTAGACCTCGAGGCATCTAGTATTGAGGTCTACCCTCCATCCTTTCAATCAAAACCAATCAGAACTCGGCGTCCTTCTGACGTCACCGGAACTACTGCGCAAGAAACAGACGATTTGCTCTCCGCATAGGAAACGTCTTAAATTCAGCTAATTTCATTCATTTTTTCTCGCTCCTTATATACACCCGATACTGACGTCAGCGACCTCTTCGCGGATACGCTGTGCGTAGACCTAAGTTGCTGATTCTACAAAGAGTGTATTCGTAAAGAGGTCTGTGAAGTCAGCGTGCGGTGCATATAAGGAGCGGGAAAAATAAATGGAATAGCCGAGTTTGGGACGTTTTCCTACTGTCCTATCTTCCTTCAAATTGAACGTTTCTTCATTTTTCCGCGCCGCAGCCTCAGGTGTCACATTACGGCTAATTAACACCAGCTCACCGGCACACAGACTGTTTCTTTTTTTCTAGTCCTTTTCATTATTCATTTTCAATCTTGTATACTGACAAGGCGAACATGTTGATTGAGTGTACAGTGTTTACGTTTCCAGCATTCACCTTGGTGCTCGACGTATTTGGCAAAAGGTCTAGTGACGAACGGGCATTTGCTACTACTAGGTTATTCGTACTATAAGAGGCCGACCTCACACTCTCGCCACTTATTACGTCTAATTTCTTTTTCTTTTTCTCTTTTGCTCTTTTTCATCTAGAAGGTTTGAGCTGGCTTCCTAGAAACAGCGTCTCAGCTGAGACTGGGTGAAAGAAAGAACTGCCGAAGCCAGCGCACGAGCTGAGCGGTATACTCGTACCGCGTCTCGAGACGCTCGCGTGCTCCAGCCTTTGCAGCGCTTTCTTTCACCCCGTCTCAGCAGAGACGCTGAAGTCGGAACCAGGGTGTTAGATAGACAGGTGGGGAAACGGCCCATAGAATAGAACCCTACCGCAGCGCCGTGACCGGATTGTGTACTCGTCTGCTTGCGCGTACCCCCGATTTGCGACAGATGGCGCTGCGGCGAGAGGAAAAAAATTGGAATCGAATTTGCATGGAACTTTAAGGGAGAGTACGCAAAATAAACCGAGAGCACGACATTCCTTCATTGAAAATCCACGAGAAATCATCTCCGTCAGTTTAGCCGGTCGACACCGGTCGCCACCGGTCGCCCACCCGGAGTGAGAGTTCGCGGTGCTCCACATAGATGGCGCCACAAAAAAAGAGAAACCTGAGGGGGACACAATCCGGTCGCTCATTCGGCTCTCGTTTCCCCACCTGTCTATCTTACACCCTGGTCGGAACCACGGTCTGACGGTACCTTGTGTCTCAAGAAAGGAAATCGTCGCAGTGAGAGAAAACATATAAAGCAGTTCACTGCAGGTTCTACATGTTAAGGTGTCACAAAGTGCCTTTGCCGCTGCGCTCCCCATCGTATGCGGAGTAGAAGTTCGTCTACTTCTTTTGCAGGGGTGTGGTAACGTCAGAAAGACGCCGACCTCTGACTGGTTCTGAATGAGAGATAGTGGGTACACCTCAAGGGGCAGCTTGCTTTGAGGTCTAGCCACTATCCGTCGATTAGAGCAAATCAGAGCTCAGCGTCTTTCTGACGTCAACGCAACTTCTGCGCAAGAAGCAGGCGACTATACTCTGTTTCACCTTGTGTTGTACCGCAGGAAAGGCTACAAGCGCGAGCTCCTTGCTCTAGGGTACATCTGGGCAGCACAAGCTCTCGTGCGCCAAGGGCAGCTGCCAACGCTATGAGCTCACGCTTCTAGCCTTCGCTGCGGTACATCAGATGAAACGGAGTATAGCTCTCCGCAGAGGTCTCATTGTGTTGACACCTGCTTGCACTCAAATGTCATAATTCTGCTACGACTGGTTATGAATCCGCTTAATCGCAAAATAATAACTCTAACCACCACCTTGATGCTACAGACAATTTAAATCGAAGATGTGTTTGAGTGCGCGCAAGTCTAAAGAGCTACGGATTTGTCTAATTTTAGTTTCGTTCATCAAACACGGGAAGCGGGGGTCCATTATCAGCGAAAAGGTTTCCTGCCACAACCGTTTCCTGTGCTTCAGAGATATTCACTACACAGTGACAGAAATACTCACTCGAGGTTGTTTCTAATGTTTTGTATCTATTGGGTTGTGTTGCATCACGTGTCCAACATTTTTCTGCTTTCAACCGCATTGTGCTTTTCAGGTGCACACAAATTAATATTTGTAGCAGTCCAACAAACAATTTAGAAAAGCCCACTTACGGACGCATGTCAAATTAAAAATCCGGGAAGCTCTAAATAATTGCAAGCTTCTTGTATCGTGAATGCCTATTGACGATTAGCCAGCTGCCTTAATATAGTGGCTAATCTAGGTGGCATTCTAGCTTCTCGCCGAAAAAAGCCTGTGTCAGTTACTTCCTTTTTTAATTGTATAAAACGGACTCTACGTTTCAGAAGCCTTTCCCCATTAGACGCAGTACAATCTTTTTTTTTCTCTGAATCAACAAATAAAACAAAAAGCATAGTTAATTTCCCTGGCATGTCACTTCATACTTATCAAACAGTACTATCCCGCTGATAAGGGCAACCTAATGTTGGAATATCACTTAGCAATCTGTGAATCGTCTCGAGCCACTATCTAACGAACGCGCGCCTCAAACAAAGAAGCACAACCATTTACCGCCACTACTGAGAATTTTATGTTATACATATCATTTTCGCTACAAGTAATAAAACTCTTAAAGCGTGACACGCCTAAATTTTCAAGTCCCCAATATTGCAAATAGTAAACAAAGACATCTTAATTGCGCTGCAACCTAGGACAAGCTCCCCGGCTTGTGCTGGGCATAAGCTATCTCTAAGTTATCTTGTAAGTTCTCTGCACCCTTTTATTTCGTTCTGGTGGAAGACCTGACAGCAACCCAGCAGCATAGCGTACTTAAATGTAAGCAACTGCTGTCACCTTCAATTTTTAATTACTTTGTCCTGAAACACCGACCCACGGACGCTTTAATAACACGCCCAGCCGTCTTCTCCTGTGCGACCGAAAACGAGGACACTGAACAACGTCTCAGACGTTTGGCTAGTTTGTACGTACGGAGGGACCACGCAGCAAGTGCATTTTTGTTTAAAAAAAAATGTTTAAAGGAGAATTTTTCGTCACAATAGTCCTTCCTGTTACAATAAAATAAGGATAAAACATAAAAGTATCAATTTTTTCTTCTCTCTTAGTCGCTGCTGTGATGTTTCACTCGAGTGAGTATGAAAGATTCTCTAACGTAAAGGAACGCATGCATCTACTTTTTTTCATCGAGACTCTAGGGGGGTGGGGCACAAAAGCTTGTGTAAAAACTGCGTGCCCGTGCCTCTGCATTTCTCCAGAATTGCGCCCGAGCTACACTTTCACTCGACTTAACAACTCGGCAGTTCTGCCAGGGCATTATTTCATCCGCAATCGCTGCGGACGCTGTACTTGTACGACCAGTTTGCATTTGTCTCTGCCGTTGTGAAGTCTTTATTCGACTCAGCTGTGTATGCATCTGGTAAAGTACCAGCGACAAACTGCAGTATGGTTGGCAATCGAGCTAGTTGGCCGTGCGTACATAAACACAAAAACCGAGCAAAAAAAAACAAGGAAAAGTAAATAAAATGAGCAAACAGTGAGCTCACTTATAGCAGTAGGTTTGTAACTAAGCTGTTTACTTCGTCTACTTGTCCTCCGCTTTTGTGATTTTGTTTTAATTTTTATTCAATGGGAAAATAGTAATTGCTAACAGAGGACTAAAAGTTCACTTCAGTGTTGTTGCTTTTTCATTCAATGATATAAATAAGTCTAACTTAACACAGGACAAGCTTGCTGTGTCCTACACCTGTGGCTAATAAAGTCGCATTATATTGATTTGACACATTTCTATTCTTATCGCGAAGTGTATCTTTTCGAAAGGTTGCAGAGAAATAGGCTGATAATATACTTCCTGCCCTTCACATTTCCAAGCCAAACATTTTTTTTTTCAATTTTCTCATGTCTTCATTTACAAACTTAAATAAAAACTTGACTAATACTTTAAAAAAAAAGTGTTTTAACATTGTTTTTGTGCTAAGCCGGTATGTCGTCTATGTTAAACAAAGAGGCCATGTAAAACTGAAAAGCTGCTTCACACAAAAACCGGAATGCAGTTGTATTTTATTTTTATAAATGGTAGTAAGGAGTCGGCTTATATATACAGTCTTTACAAAGCTTGAAAGATTGGCCTTCATAATGCACAAATCCTTGGTACGCACAAAACAATTTTATCACATAAAAAGGGTGTTCTTTTCGAACGAAAACCTTACAACTTTTAACACGATTTCGGTTTAAGTAAAGCGCCGTTCACACATATGCAACCGAGTAAGACCGAGAGAGACCAGACCGGTTTTTAAGCCTCTTGCGACGTCTAAGGACCTGCTCTGCTGCAGCGCATCCGGTCCTAAGACGTCGCAAGAGGCTAAAAATAGGTCTGGTCTCTCCCGGTCTTACTCGGTCGCATATATGTGAACGGCGCTTGAGGTCTACGAAGGGTGTAACTGGGATGTCAATAAACATAACACCCCCTGTACACCCTTCGAGCACCCTACAGAAACCAAAATTTTGTTAAAAGGTTGTAAGTATTGGACCTCCTCAAAGCGAAGTTCTCCATACAGGCGGGAACTGTCCGCGAATCGTTCGAATACAAAATCGAATACTCGTGATTACTTTTACGGGGAAAATTTAAGTCGGAAAACGTCTGTCTTCCGAAAAGGCTTAAAACACTTTGCTTAGCAGAACTTCGTGAAAAAAAAAAATATAAGTATACCGATGGTTAGAGGTCGCCAATTCAAAAGTAGTCCGATAAAAAAAAAAAAAACTAATTTATTAGAAACATTTTTTTCTTTTTTCTTTTCCGAGTTTGAGTGGAATTTTTCCGATGCAAGAAGGACTTTCAGAAATTTCGAAAATTAATATGCGAAAGGTCTGTAATTTGCGCTCCGAAAAACCTGAATCCCACGTGCGCAAAAAAAGAAAAGAAGAAAGAAATCCATGAAGTGAATATAAAGGCGCAAGCGAGCTGGTTTAGATTGAACACGACGCATATCCCGAGACCGCAGGAAAAAAAAAAAAAAAGAAAGACACGAATACCAAAAGGTCTGTATATTCATCGCTAAAACCAGTGATTTCTGCTTCAATCAGGATGATTACATTCTTTTTTTCTTCCCAGAACTGATTTTTTTTTACACACAGAATGGCTAAATGAAAATCACAAGCTCGCATCCCAAAACTATTATTGGGAAATATTTCTTAGCTTGCTCAATTGCTAGGGTACGTTTATATTTGTTCTCTTTATTTAAATTATATTTTTATGTCAGATATCTGTGTCCTCTTAAAATAAGGCGCTTGAACCAAAAATTGTTGCATCAGGAGTGCCTTATTGATCGCTGTCTCGCAATTGACATGTTACTAAAGTTATACATTTAATTGGGAACATTGGAGTGTCGTCAGACCGGTACCAAATTTATGCTTACTTTTATTCTCATTCGTAATTCACACCAACAATTCTTAATTATTTTTGCGACTAAGCAATAAGCCATGTCGATACCCGGACATGTTTGCGCAATCTCCTACCTAACCAAAGAAAAATGTAAGTACAAACGCAAGGTTTTTTCATTGTAAAATTCCAAAAAGGAGAGTAAGATAAATACGCTAAAAAAACAGCCTCAATCGACCCCTTTCACAAATGCGCTCCCCCTCCACCCCCCCCCCCCCCCGGCCCCCCTGCCCCCCGCCCTACCCCCTGGCGGTGGGCTTTTCGTCAGTTTGGATTTGCAAAGAATTATGGGATAGAAAATCGCCATGTTTGGTTCAGCTTCCTCCACGGTGAGGCATAACCCTATAGCGCAGCTGCATCGAAACGTCGTGTAGTCATTTTATGGTAGTTCTCTGCCTCTTCATGAGCGACGTCGGAATCAGTTTCTGCAGTGCTAGCCCTGGTGTGTTGTAGGCAGCAGGTGTTACCTCCTCGTACGCGGACAATGTTCGTAACTCCTCTACTTCTGACACTATGTTTTATGTCATCAGACGAATGCACATAAGCATCGTGGTTCCTTGTTTCATTCGAGTCCAGAAAGAACCGACGTGCTTCCTTGTGCCCCGATTCTGTATGTGAAGCTCCTGGTCTCGCGCACCTAGCTCGTTCTGGCCATCATGCGTGGTCAGGCGACGCTTCACGTCGGCGAGCGTTAAATGCTGGGCAGCAACAGCGTTGTGGCGTGTGTCTTCTCCTATGGTGAACTAAGCATGGCGGCTTGTCCTAGTTCCTCTGCGCGGTACTAGGGTCGCCCTTTCACGCGTGGGGTCTATTATACTGGTCAGTCAACTACAAGGATGGGTGGCCAGATCTGACGTACAGAAAAAAATTGAAAAAGTTAACGGCGCAACAATAGAAAAGTGCAGAGATCAATAAGACGCGTAAACGAGACATAAGTCTAAAAAAACAACATCGACAACAAAAACAAAAGAACTACAGCGTTACCAATATTTTGGTAACGCTGTAGAAAACAAAGCGACAACTCGGTTGTCGCTTTTGTTTTCTCGGATGTCTTTCACGGCGTATATAAACATCCCGCAACTTGATCAAGCTCTCTCGGAGAAGGCATGATACCAGATAGTTGATACCTAGTCCGTGATATTTTCGGTTGAGAGTCAAAAGATCTCCATGACCTCTAAACGAACCATCAGCCTATTGTTGAGGCGTGTCAGATTAGCTTCGCGTCTAGTTTGGCACGTAAACCTTTACACTTTAATTCAAAGCACTTTAAAGCAACTAGTGAGTTTGGCGGTGTAAAAATTGATTCAGTTGGAAATAAAGGTAAATGACTGGCACGCGCTGAAGGCTATATTGTATCAAATAAAATGAAAAGAAGCTTCTTACATTGGTGATGGTTGTGGGCTTAGCATCTGTTATGGCATTCAGCTTAGGAAAACTCTGTGAAGCCGCCCCCCCTCCCCCCCCCCCCCCAAAGCACACACCCACGGAACAAATAAAATTGAAAACAAGCACTGATTCTCTCGTTAGAAGGACGAAAAATCGCGAAACACAGATTGCTAGACAACATATATCGCGATAAGCAAATTTACATGGTGCAACAAAAGACGTCCTACCTTCCTGCCACTTTATGTTTTATTTTTTTCTTTGCGTTTCCTTCGCTTGCTTAAGAAACAACCAAAAGCGATTAGCAAAACGCAGTGCGTATAACGTAAAAAAAGATCAAACCTTGAGTAAAGGAAGTACTGGCATATACACGCCACTGGTGAACAATGCACAAACAGAATCAGCAACAGAAAAAAAGAAAATCCTCGTGCACGACATAACATATTAAAGATATAAAGTGCTAGGCCATTAGAGCCGGCCTGTCCAAAACCCCAAAACATAAGTATTTTGCCGGTGTATTTATACTTTAAAATATACACATTAAAGCTTAACACGGAACAATATATACCGACGTTATACACGTAAGGCGAAACTAGCCAGAGGGAGGACATCCAACGGAAGAAATTTAACGTCTTACTACTTTCAGCCTGATGTTTTGCTGCCAGGGGGGGGGGGGGGGGGGGGGGGGGGTTGCTGCGCTGCGGTACGCAAATTCAGAACCGCCGAGTTACCCGAGGGAATAAAGGGGCCAAGAAAAAAGAAATGAACTGGCAAAATTGTTAAAAGGCAGGAGATATGTGTGGTGAAACGAAGTGAAGAGGATGACAAATTTCCCAACAAAGGACTCATAGTATTTACTTTAGATTGCGATTTATTTATTTTGTCATTTTCTTCGCGATTTCTTTCATATTTTTTTCAAGCCTAAATGAAGATTTTAAGCCTGAAGCCGGTGATTTGATTGGAGCTGTCGTTCAACTAAAGACGTCTTCCTTCGGTATGAAGTACTACCAAGGAAGCCGACGGGGGATTCAGCGACTAAGAACAAAACGAATGAAATTAAACTGGCATAATCAGCGGGCGTGATTCGAGTTAACATATCTCCTCCTTGAGAACTAGCCGAACACTAATTGAATTTGCTCTAAACTCGTTAAGAACACTCATCCGCAGTTTCTTAAAGCTTTTTTTATGTGGTTCTCTTTTATATTTTCGCGGAAAATGAATTCGAGCAATAAGCATATATTAAAATCCGTCTTACGACGAGCTAATTCCATCCCCCCGCTTCACTTTTTTTCACTCCAGCTGTCTACGTCCTCGTTACGAACAGTCCTCTTAGTACGTCCCTCATTTTGTATTCCCGAAACCGGGAAACAAAATCTATATAAAAAAGCACACTACCGCTGCGTACTACGCTTCAAAAAAGCAAAATTTATGAACGGCTGTCCAATTTCATTCTTAACCTCCAAGTCTGCTTAATTCACGCAAATATACCAAGTGAGTCATTTTCGAGTTTAAAAGAACATCCTGTAACGTAACATTTATATCAGCTAATATCCGGTATCCGGCTCTGTAATACCCCTTTGGTAAACCTTTTAGTTCCCTGCAAAATCGGACATTCTTTCGGCATATCCAATCATTGCTCGAAAGAGAAAGAAAAGCAGTTACTCAGATTGCGCAGGTTTGAGTGCCTCGAGATTCTGACAAGCTAAAGCTAAGTCATTGGTATAGATAAATTCACACACAGCCAGTCGCACATGTCCGTTTCCAGCCCAATTGGTTAATTCACGCACTGTCTCGTTGTCATTTCAAGCGAAAGGGGACGCCAACCGCATTAAGACTAGCCAATCTGTGACCCCTACTGCAAACGACACCAATGCCACAGCGAAGGCTGTGGCAGTGGTGCATCAAAGTCAAAATGAACCTTGAAGCCGGCGCCGGAACGGATTAACCATAGGGCTACCGAACTCGTGAATAACATTTATGATGGGCACGAGGCAAGGTATAAATAATAAAACGTCGAAACGCAGGAACCACTTCTATCTGCTTTCATTTATTGCTTTTCCTTTTTATTGAACTGTCTTCGGTTTCTTGGATGTCATTACGACTTTCGTCCGGTTCCCTTCCGAAGGAAGACAATATGGTCGATGCGGAAACTGACTTCTGTGGCTCACGGAGGAGCCAAGAATAATGAGGTCTGGAAAAGGACGACGTTCATGGCAGTCTGTTGTCTCTGAAACGGGACGCGCAGTGCTTGACCGGATGACAGTGGTTCGTTAGAGGACCAAAGGAGTTTCGTTCTGGTTCTAAGTAGCGGAAAAATGACGTATTTGCCGACTGCATCACCGTTTCCATTAAATTATACTCAGTTCCGCCGTTTCAGAACCTTTCAAAAAACGCAGTTCTTCCAACCAATTTTTTTTTTTTTTTAATTTTTAGTTAGGGAAGAGCCAAACTTGACCTTCTTTAGCCGGAGTCTTGGTATCTTGGCCCTAATTCGCCAAACATGGGTCAAAGTTAGGCTTCATTGCTGGTATATTGGTCGTCATCTGGTGTCTTTTGGTCCTAAAACCGCCAAACAAGTGTCAGAATCATCCTTCACTTAAGGGTTTTCAATTTTCACGTGGCAACTGGGGGCCTAAACTGCAAACAAGTGCCAGATTAAGGCTTCCCTGCTGGTTATTCGCTTTATATACTTGGCATCTTACACTTAACTCGGGCACTTTGGCAATTATGTAGCGAGCCAGAGAAGAGCCATAGAAACGCCAAAGACAAATACTCTAGTACTGACTAGCACCTTGCAGCAAAACCGTATTATAGGCCCAAGAGAGGCCTCTAGTATTACCAAGCCTGTGCAAAGTTAGGAGCTTCTCTGACGTGCCGTATGAATCTGGACGTGCGCTGCGACGTTAGGGGTCATGCGTTCACAGCACCGAAAAAGTCGGGACGGCTCGTAGGGTCTGCTGCACTCCAACGGTGTCTATAGCGCATAATTACGTTGCACTGTCTGTTGTTAGTCAACACAAGTGCCGCAAAACAAGGTGGTGGAGTTAAGAATCGTGCCCGGAGTCATGTAGAGAAGCAAATGTGCGTTCTGAGCCGTGCAGGGAGTCACTTAGAGAAGCAAATATGCGTTGTGAGCTCTGGTGTGCATTTTGTCATGCAATTTAGAATTGCTGCACTTGGTAATGTGGTTCTGTGCTTTGGTGATTTAATGTAGTGGGCGTGATATAAATGATCAACATAATATAAGAGCGGGAGGGGGGACTTTGTAAATATTAAGTATTGCACCGAACTGTGGACAATCAGCGTTAACGTGCAAAGCTCCGGCTACCTTTATTGTACAGAAAACATCCTTAAAACGAAGAGAAATGCAGTATAGTTTACTCTGAAATGGCGATCTGCTCTTTAAAATATACACTTGGCGCAAAAACGTACACTGCAAGTGTGGTTTTTGGCCCGTTAGACCTCAAAGTAATACGCACGAATGTCGAGCGGCCAATACGGCGCCTTCGGTGTCCAAACTTGGGATGTAGTATTAATGCAGATTCGGTTAGCATCAAATGACAGTCATGCAACATTCAATTATGAGATATTACTGTTTTAGCAACTGTATACATGCGTAAGAGTATTAGCAATATTATTGAATGAAAGTGAAATATGATTTGTTATTTTGTGCTTTTTTTAACCTGTCGGAGTAGCATAACTGCAACTTATATTTCAAGGACGTGAACCGACCGCAGAAATATAACAAGAATTGCTTCCTCGTATATTGCACACAGTCGTGATAATGCGTGCACTAATTTCACTGGTGGTTGATGAGCTCTTCAAAAATTTCAAGCGTTTGAATTTGCTTGTACTAGAATATTTAAACGAAACAAAATGTCCTACAGACACTCTCTAGCTCAGGCTGCGGCAGACTTAGACAATGCGAGCATATCTGGCATTTACTTGGATCCCAACCCAGAAAGAAATTTCTAAGTGACAGTTAAGACAGAATGATTGTGAAGCTAAATGTATTCCATGACTCATCGCACCAATCAAAACCTGTAGCCTTATTTGTTAGAAGCTCTTTGATTCTCACTGACTGAATCCTAATATCGAGTCCGGAATGCATCAAACAGCAAAATCTTTATTAATTCTCGCTTTTTGTTTTACCGAAATTGATATTTTTGCATTCACGTAAAAGGCGCAGATGCAGCGTTTATGAAGATGGTACATCACCGGAATTCAAATGTATTTTCGATGGAATGTTTAGGTGTGTTCTAAGCAATTGAACCATTTTGAGCGAATCTTGTTCGTGCAAAATTAGTAAAAGATACCTCTGCGTATTTAAATTTTGAAATAATAATTGGGGCCAGTTAATTACTTTTTATCAACTTTTTCTTGCTTCAACCAACATGTTTTTTTTTTTTTGGGGGGGGGGGGAAATAAAAAATATTGATACATAAAATGGCCAACAAGTTTCATATGGTTGGTAAAATTATCATGGCGGAAACCAAGTAGACACGGCAAGGTGTTATATTTCGTTTATATATTTAGCGGTTATGTATCTACTGGAGATCGTGTCGCAGTTAGCGCGTGAACAACCGAACACCGCCTTTCTTTTGTTTCTCATTATTACAACTGTCACGATGAAATTTAGCTTATCTTGGGCACCAACTTACGTGGTACAAATCGCTGTTCTTAATAACCCTGTCTGAACAAAACGCGAAAATGTGCCGATACTCTGTTCGTGCTAACTGTGCCATCATTGTATACACACGTATAAAGATTTACGCAAAATCAGTCATGCTTCGCATGTCTGTTTTTGTAAAGTTGCACCAAAGGTGTGCAACGTTTTCCGGCGGAGCTATTAAGGCCTAGTTTCACCAGGATCGTGTCCACTAGCAAACAAATATCGACACAACACTCTGGACAGCTACCGCCATCTATGAGCGACGGCGACAACCAGAGAACCGGCTTGCCGGTTGTCTGGTTGCCTTCGTCTCTCATAGATGGCGGCAACCTTTACAGCCTTTCCACTCTGGCTTGCCGACTTGTGGCCGGCCATTACTCCATTCCCACCATAGTACAGCTTCGCTGGTCTTCCTTCTTCACCACAGTGGAAAGGTGAAGTGTTTTTTTTTATAATTTTTAGTATTTAGTCCAATATGATGCAAATACTTAAGGGGTGCATGCAGACTCTTCTTCGCGACAAATTTCCAACTCGCGATTACTCCTCAACCATTCACGCAGACGTTTTCGAAGTCTGAGCTATTCGCTAAGTTTGATGACATTCAAAAAAGATTTATTCTCCTAGTCTCTTCTTCCTGGTGCTAGTTCCAGAATCGAGGTACTCAAAAAATAGTCAATACAAAAAACAAAATTAGCAATCTTCGGGGTAAATCTTGGAAACCTGTTTGTTGGCTAGTACACATAATACTTCGTTCCCCCCTAAGCTGAGACTTTACCGGAAGCTACGAGCGCGTTCGACCAACGGTCCGTCGATTCTTCGCCACGTGATCACGCTCTAGTATACATCCTCGCGCAAAGAGCGGGGTCAGGTGATTATAGGGAGCCGGTTGATTGCTCTGGCGAGACAGTACCTTGCGACACAGTGTCAGCTTATGAGTGAACAGAGAATAAAAGTAATACGAGTGCGTCTGTTTTTTTACAGAGCATTTGACAACTGACGAAACCGGTGAAACGTTTGAACCATGAAACAAAGTCTGCGGGGTAAGCTATCTCTTCCGTAAGCCTGTGAAGCCCTAGTTTCTGTGTCACATCGGCTCCGCTTGTTTTGCGTATTTTGCATTTTCGCTATGCACCTTTCCAGCTTTTATTACAAGCATCTTCTGTATACTAACGCTTCGAAACCACTCTAGACGGTCCGCAAAAATCTGCTTCTCAGCTCAGATTTGCTACAGAAGTGCGGCAAGGCGGTGGAAGCATGGAGTGGAAATATTCACGGATAAACTTACCTCGGTCAAAAAAGAAAAACAAAAGAAAAACAAACCTCTTTTGGGCAATCTACGGCAGCATTCGCAGACAATGTAATGACCCTGCTCGCCTAGTTGTACGTGCCGCCGACAGGTGGTGCAGAGTGAGACACGAGAATATACGGCGCCTCGTCCTATAATCTGCGGGATCTAAATCGCTGTTTACGTATTCAGTTGTTTTCATATAATGTATTGCATTTTTATAGTTTTTATAGTTGTACGGTAAAGAGACGCGCGCCGGAATAGTCAGACGTTTTGGAGAATCATCTCCTGTCTAAGCTGGCCACCGGCGCGCTAGAGAGCCTAGATTGAAGAAAGAGTCCATCGTAAACAATGGAGAGCGTTTGCAATTTAATGGCGGAGCCAGAGTGTCGAACCGAAAATTTTATCGGTTCGGTTCCGGTTCGGGTTCACGGCTTTCGGTTCGGTTCCGGTTCAGTTCCGGGGAGTCAAAAATAACGGTTCAAACCGGTTTGAACCGGTTTGAACCGCTAAATTGAGAATATATTTTCCACGTTGTTCTGGCCATGTACACTATTTACGCCGTAAAACAATTAACTCTTGAGCTTCGTCGATCGTCCGTGCAATTTACTTTTGTTTTTAGGTACCAAAATATGAAATTCAGTTATTTAATTTTGACGCAAGAGCAGAAGAAAATCTACATTAACGCACGTAACGTCGTGTTCATGCCACTCGACATCCCTTTGTTTACCAGTGAAGAGGTGAGCTTGTTGGTACATCTGGAAATAGATCGGCTTGAAATTTAGAACTATACTGCATTTTTTTTGTCCTTTCTTCGTGTTTAAGTAAAATTCTAAAGTTCAAGCGGATTTATTTACACGGTATAAAATATTGTCGCGAAGTGTGGTAGATCGCCTAAAATACCCGTGATTGATACAACTTTATGTCGCAGTATTAAAAGTGAAATTGTGATTGTGTCTTTGAACCAAGCAATTAAATATATCACAGAAAATTATAAAATGAGCACCTCGTGGCCATATATATATTACCAGATATTGTTTACGAAATACACTTCACAATATATATGTATAAGATGACGACACAACTCAGCTAAAAGCAATGAAATTTTCAAAATGTCACAACAGTTTTAGAATAATTCCTTTCGGACAATTTTTTATAGGAACACCGAGCGGCAATCAAACTGCTTGTTGTTCTAACCAAAAATTGTTTTCACTCAGTGCCGTATGCATGCGACTAATCATGCAGCAAGGAGTAATCGCAATTGTTCACCCTAATATATACGCACCTTCGCACTCCGATCGAATATGGCCCAAAATAGCGCTTGTCTAAATGAACATTTTCTTATACAGGAGAAGCTGGCATAGCCTGGCTGTTGAGGTTTGTTCTTGACAAGATGCCGCTCAATTTAATTTGCGAATGAGCATCACCCTTGCTAATTGATGACTTTAACGCGGTAGTGTTAAGGAGCTCATGTCGCAGAAAACCCGATGTCGGTGGCGTGACTAGAAAATCTTGGTTGGTCGATAGGGTGATGACGTCAGAGCTACATGCCCTCGCGCAAGAATTTCAAACAACCCACAATGCTCATGTGAAACGTAACATCACGCGTGTAATGAGAGTGATTAAAACATGACATGTAATGCGAATTAAAGTTCGTCGTATGTCTCAAATGATTTTACTTTTTAAAGTAATTTCTTTGCCTTAAAGAAAAAATTAAGAATTTTAGGTGGGATATGAACCCACGACCCTTCGATTGCGAGTCAGACCCTTTTGACTAGGCCACGCGAGTCACGCTTGTTAAGGCTATCGCGTTCCACTTTTATAGGCGAAGCTTAAGCGTCCTCCAAGGTTCTTTTTTGTTAAGTAAAACGAAATAGTATTTCACGTTCTACTCGACATGGCAGCTACTTAATTGGACACTTTCTGACGGTTTGCGTGCGTAATCGTCATAGTTCCGCCGCGCGCCCTTGTTTACTTTGTTTTTGTCCAGCCCACAGACACCATAAAAGTAATGTTCCCCACATAAAAGAGCAATAACAGACTTCTATATGCTTGAGAAGTTATATGTGTGAGGAACACATAGTTATTTAAATTACCTTCAAAATCAGGAATGTGTGTAAGGCTGTACCATATCGCTTACAACGTCGAGGATAGAAACGACGAAAAAGGTTGGCAGAACAATTTTAAGATAATTTGGGGGGCATTGCTTTAGGGTGGTCGGCCACTTATTTATGTTGTGAATTATTCAGTTAGTAATTAAATATATTTTTATAACGATCAATACATTTTACTTTATAAAGTTCCCGTAACCGCTTGAGACCGACGCAGAAGGACGATACTCGAAACTACGCGAGCTGTGGAGTCTGCATAAAAGTGTTTTTCTGTTTGCTGATTGGCAGTGTGAAACATCGGGTTGCAGGGTACATTAAAAAGGGCTCTGTGGTCACATAATAGATTGGAAGTCAAATACATGAAATGTTCAAAAATAGAGAGATAAATAATGTAATTTTTCTAAACAATCCCTTACTTAACGCCCTACTGCAAAAAGATATGCGTAAAAATGCACGCAATGAAATTTATAATTTTACATAAATAGGGCGAAGGACAGACAAAGATTCTTAAAATCTTAGTATAAATCACATTTTATCAGCTTCCATGAGCTCGAAACTTCGCCAAATACTGCCTCGGGAGGCTAATGTTATATTCGGTTTTACCTGCACTTGTTTTTGCCCTCACTTTAGAACCCTATGCTTGAATAGCCATGCGCGCTAACATTTCTCTAGGCTGCCATATATCATCGCGAGACTGCTATAAAAATTGCACAAATTTACAATTAGGACATGTATCGCTAGTTTTGCAGACAGCACATTTCACCAGAAAGCTTAACTGTTTCACATGGTATGCAAGTGACGTCATCACACTATATTCTGGTAGTCATTGTGATTTCTTCCTGCTGAGAAAATCGAATTCGATGGCGCAAAATGCATGCTGCATAACCTTCAAGCTCAGTGAAAGCCAAGTATTTTAAAATCACGTATTACTATTCTTAGTCGATCGTCGTGAGGAGCGGCGCGAGCGTCTGGAAAGACAAAAACGTGCTATTTGGCAAGAGCCTTTTGCACACAAAGTAGTTTCCGGGCTAGCGCTTTTTGATCTGCGCAAAAGATGCGGGGAAGAGGAACCTTTACAACACAGTCGGTTTTTAAAATTAACCCCCCTCTCCCCCACACACACGCACGCGCACACACACACACACACACACACTTCTTTTTACAGCGGAGCTATTAAGAGCTAGTTGCCCCAGTATCGTGTCCGTCAGCAAACAAATGACGACACTAAACTCTGGACAGCTACCGACATCTATAAGTGACGACAGCAACCAGACAACCGTCTTGCCGGTTATCTGGTTGCCGCCGTCGCGCATAGATGGCAGCAACCTCTCCAGCTTTTCCACTCTGGATTGCCGACTTGCGGCCGGCGGTTACTTTATTTCCACCATAGTGCAGCTTCGCTGGTCTTCCTTCTTCACCGGAGTGGAAAGGCTGATGGTATTTCTGAGAAATTGTCTCCTCCGTTCGTGTGTGCTAATTCGACAATTTTAGTTTTCACTTGTTAACAGCAACCCTTCACTGCTTTTATTTTGCACCCCGTGAAGTTTAAAGGGGTCATAAAACGATATCGGGTTGGAATGTTCATGACTTTGCAGAGGCGTACGTACTGGTCCTAGTCTGACCCAAGTATACTCGCAAAGGCCGCCACTGATTCAGAAGCTTCTTTTTCGCGATGAAATTGCGAGGCCAAAAATGAGACTATTTCTTTTAGTCTTGCCTTCGCAAAGATTGATGATGTAATTGTGGGATCAAACCCACCCGCCTGTCGACAGTCGAGGGCGGCTCATGGATTGGACAGGAGAACTGCGTGAGCACTGTACAACGGCTCGTAACAAGCAATGCCTCGGTGGACACTTGGGTAGTGGCTCGTGTCCAACCACTGCGGTAATGAGAATAGCCGAACCCTAAAGGCCGGTTCAGACACTTGCGTTTGAGTGCGTTTGACTGCGTTGCGCCGAGAACCGAAAGCGAGTCACCGACACAACTGTGCTTCATATGAAGCATGGAATCCAATTCAAGGAATCCTCTTGGCACGCGACATATGCAGCAGGGACGTCCTGGTTTCTCGCTGCCGCAACGCAGTCAAACGCAGTCAAACGCAACTGTCTGAACCAGGCTTAACAATGCCTGGAGCTCCCCAGCACGCGTTTTCTTCCTTTCCAACCCCAGCGCGGGGGTATGATTAACGTTGGCGGAATAAAGGCCGGTTCTCACATGCAGCGAAGCGCTGATGTAGCGCTCCTCGCGTGTCGTCAGCTACTTATCGTCTGCCATGAGCAGCAGTTTTGACGGTGCGATACAAAGCTGGTGAACGCTGCCGTCAGCACGCGCTTAGCGCGAGGTTAGCGCTATGCTTGTAGCGCTCCGCTGCTCGTATGAACGGGCCTTAAGACAGGCACCAGGCCACGTGGCCGCTTCTGGCTCCGAGTTGAGGGGATGAACGATGCTCATATTTCTCTAACTTTTTGGCGACTGCCGTTGCCTAGCTAAAAAGAAGCAAAGCCAAGTTCAATCAGTTATTAACGTTAGGGAGTGATCCTGAGTAGAATTTAGTGATGTATAGGAATATTTTTATAGCTTCTTTAAGAGAAATACAGAGGAGGTCGAAACTTGGGATAACTTGAGAACGACGCTCGTGTGAGACTTACAGCGACTGCCATGGTTCGGCTGTCCCTCTGAGGTCACTAAAATAATTTTTTTAAGTATTCCTTCCGTATACACATGTAGTTTTATCGAACGTCATATTAATAAGTCGCATTTAGTCATTTCAATATTTCTATTCTCGGCGACATCTTTCGGATGCAGTTCAGTAGCAACGAAAAAATGTTTGGGTGACTCAATAACGTAAAATTGGTCTTGCAACATTTTTTTGTACTTTCAATAAATACTGCTAAGAAGTAACCCCTGACGTTTATAGCTTGCAAAATTCTGCATTAGTTTTACTCTCCGCGCAATAGCAGATGCAAAAAAATAAAGGAAAAAGACAGCTGTCAATCCCCTCCTCAAGTCGCAATTTGAACAAGCGGCCACGTGATCTGACGCTAATTATATACCGTCAGTGTTCATCATAGTCATGCCCTAGGTGGCTAGGGTTTGAAAAGCAAAAGCTTGGGCTGAGCTTCAGATATTTTTAGAGTTGGGCTATTATCATATTTAATTGACATGACCCGAATGTTTGACCCGAATGTCAAGAACCCGTGCACTCGACTGGGTGTTATGAAAACCGCTTACGTCACATGTCTCGTGACTCGGTGCAAAATCGTGATGTCATCTTAAATCACGCTGTCAACAAGGCTAATGCATGTAGTGACTTCCTCAAATTAAATCGAGTTGGCGCAGTGAGTCACGTGACGCCACGAGGTCACGTGACATTACTTGACAACATGTATTGACACTATGACGTCACGTGACAACGTGACACATGGTTAATCATAGTGACAATACAAAAGCGCCACGAAAACCCACAATTGACCATACGTTGCAATTCTGTATAGGACAATTTGATCAATAGAAATACAGCCGCCAATTTTTTATTCCCATATGTTCATTTTGTGATACCAGCAAAAAATAAAATAATAAATTAACTTGAACCGTTTTGAACCAGTTACCGTTATATTTTTTTTTCGGTTAGGTTCCGGTTCAGTTCCAAGATGGCGGCGACGATTTCGGTTCGGTTCAGTTCCGGTTCGGCTAAAAATAACGGTTCTGTTCCGGTTTTCGGTTCGGTTCGGTTCCGGTTCGACACCCTGGGCGGAGCGTCCCGCGCCAATTAATCGCAGGTGCTCATGCGCTGCGTTGTCGAGTGGCTTAGAGGAAAGTAGGCAAAAAGGCGGAGACGCTCGCATATGTTCAACGCGTTGGTCACTACCTCGCAGCTCGTATTGCAATCGTGGCCCGTAAACCACGTGACCCCAATCGAGCACTTGGAAAAACTCTGTATTGCATGCTCTCAACGACGCGCCCTTGACGCTCCCGACATCTGTCGGCGGAAGATGCAACTAGGCCAGCACGGTAATTTTATTGTATGCAAACGCTGTCCTGAATTGCCCGAAACAGGTTTTTCTTCTGCTTTCTTGAACTGTGATTAGATTTTTTTATTAATAAAGTAGGCATGTATAGGAAAACCCCCACATATTCAACATAACGTCCCATCTTCGCATCAGCCTTACTTTCTCTACTTGTGTGCAAAGTCCAAGTCAAGAAGTAATTCATAGAAATACATATTTAATTAATAGACGTGCGAATGACGACGACCAACCTTCGCGATTTCGTATATTTAAATGTACGGATACATATGTCCAAAGCATATAACACATCTGTTTTATTGGATGTTTTAGACCAGTGGTTCTCAACCATTGATGTTTCGAGGACCCCTTGTGGATCGGTGGAGATGATGGGGGACCCCATTCGTGGTGAGGAGGGGAAGAAAAAAATGCTGAGGTAAATTTCGATAATTATTCAATAAATGAATATAACTAAGGGCTAGTCTGAAGTAGACCCGTCTCATTGACATAGACACAAGAAAACTCACCGGAAAATTTGAATGTTTCTTCTCAATCTGAAAAGAATACGACTTTTATTGCCGAGCTTGACTGATGAGGCGGTACTTCACGGACCCCCATTTGAGAACCACTGTTTTAGACCATACCGAAGGCTCTTCATACCAAACAAAAAATACATTTAAGAATGTTTTTTTTATTTACATTAAACTGTGAACTTTTAGAGTTTCCTTTTGCATTCAAACACCTTTTTTCGCTAAGATAATATTTTTGTTCATAAAAATATCTTTGTTGAATGGATATTTGCTTACGCTTTCATTTCATATATATGTCGGAACATTGATTGATACATAAGTTATCATCCTCCAAACCTGGTAAATTATAGCCAAAAGGGCCAGGTTCTGGTTTTTGTTTTTTTGGATAAAACTCAGTAGAAAGCTACACACTCTTTTATGAACACCCTGCGCTTTTAATATTATTTAAAAAGCCATGTAAAAGCTTTTTATTTTTTGTTATGCGGAAAGTATATTAGCGTGGCGAAGCTCCCAAATACGCGATCTGTGACGATTGCCGAAATCGTAAAATCTGTCTCTCGTCCTTTAGTGGTCAAAAGGTCAAAATATGACGCAAAAACGGTCTTCTTATACGTTTCAGCGAAGAATGTTTGCCCGGCATATATACACACAAACACACACACACACACACACACACACACACACATATATATATATATATATATATATATATATATTAGTTTTTTTAGATTCGACCCTTTTTTATTCAGGATTTGAAATAAAATCGCCCACATGTGCATAACTCTCCTAAAGGAGGTCTGGAAGGTTACGAAAAATGAATAAACACGTAAAGATACGTCTTGCTAGCAACCATTTTTTACGTATGAACCCTACCAACTAGTTACAAAGTAAAATACAGCTTGAGAACAAACAGTACTGCGGAAGTTCGCTTCGCTTGCAAAAAAAACCTACTTTGATATCCCCTTAACCAGTGGCTCGTTATGTGATAATCTGACTGGACACGGAAAAAACTTTACGTCATAATACGACCAAAGCAGTAAGCGTAAAGTCATCAATATGCGAGAAATCTGCATTTCTTCTTTATAGCTTTCTTAGGGAAGAAAGTCTGAATCAGTGCTTCATCAGGTTTGCGATTGTTGACCCCCGTCAGATTGCACGATAAAAAATTCCGCCCTTTAAGTGAAACAATTGTGAACGTTAGCTATAACTTCATTTTAATTCCTACCTCACTCGTGAAAGCAAAATATTGAGGTAAAGTTTAATCGTTGTATTTTTTTTTCTTTCTCTCTTCTGGAGTTACGTTTTTTGTATGTCCGAACCATGGCATGGCTTTCATCATCATGTGCCGTCTGTCCCACGCGGCCTACATCAAGTTCTAGAGGAATCTATACAACAAGTTAAACCAATTACTCTATAAATCTGAAGAATCTGAGCTACGAAAATGTTTATTGAAAGCATCTATACGAAATACGATATGAATGGATTTTGACGAGCGAAATGAAAAACGAAAAGGTCCAAACTTTACCTACAAACGCACAAGCGTGTAGTCAGTATGCAAAATACGGGGAAGAATAGCTCCCGCTAAAAGCGGGGGAGGAAAAAAAAGCAAGAGTCTGAGAAAAAAAAAAAGGAAATCGAGATAAAGACGTGAACAAATATTATGGGGAGAAGAAACCCAACGGAGATAGGTAGAGTCGACTGGAGAACTTTGGGGGAACAACAGCAAGCGAGGCTTGAAACAGGCGGGGTGTTCCCTCCAGGGACAGGGCACACGTTAGAAGAGAGTTATTACTCGAGAGACGACAGAGCTGACCCAACGCCAACGGAGTCTTGAGAGCAGACAGACGAAGCTGAAATTGGGTGGCAACGCGAGGAGGGCAAAGAAAGCAAAAAAGGAAGAGAAGGGGCTCGGTAGAAAGCGGCGGAATTCTCCGTCGATGGAAAGAGGTGTTGCTCCTTCGGGGAATCGAAGCAGGTAGTCTGAACAGGAATAAAGGAAGTCTATAGATGTGGAAAGAAGGAGCCTCAATGCGGGAGGTAATAGCAAGGAACAGCCATAAAGCCTTATAAACAACCCCCCCCCCCCTCCCATTCTCTCTGCCTGGTCAATGCCGTACTTTGTTACTGTTTGCTATAGGGGGAGTCCGATTTCGCTTGCTTAGTCTGTGTTGTCGCGGCGAAGGCCCGATTGGAGTGGTTTTCTCGGAGGTTCGGGATTCGGGAAGCGTACGGCAGGCGCGTAGAAACGCAACATTACCATCAACATTTCCGCTCTAAATTAGTGCGAAACTGTTTCATTATGCGAATGAAAAGTTGTATAACGCGAGTTTAGAATCAAGCCAAGGAGTTAATAAGCGAAAAAGTATGTCATCACGTAAAAGGGTGCAGCCATAAGTGTGTCTAGGTAAGGAAAGGTCGACCACCTCATTCGCTGCACCAAAGAAACGGAAAATTGACGCATTTTCTATTGGTGAGCTTAAAGATGGAAGTGCCACTACGGGCGCTTGCCGGGAAAACTTCCGGTAGAGTGGGTTCATAATGTCCTACTGGCTACTTAAAGTACAGAAAGTACAAAATTTTTCTTCGGAAGACATATTACGGAAGTCATGTGAACAAGAGATTTACACTCTGGTGAGTATTCCATACACAAATTAATTCCAACGCGAATAATAAACGGCTCCACAAAATCTGTACAAAGCTTTGTTTAGTGGGCAATTGGTGACGACGCTCAAGTCCACAAAAGGTTGCTGACCAGATGTACTTTCCGCAGGTGCAAGTCGCGCATTTTGTTTGCAGCTCTGGTGTGCCGAGGCATTTAAGGCCTGTTCACACATGCAGCGGAGCGCTACAAGCATAGCACTGACTTCGCGCTAAGCGCGTGCTGACGGGAGCGTTCACCAGCTTTGTTTTGCACCGACGAAACGGTTGCTCATGGCAGACGACAAGTAGCTGACGACACGTGAGGAGCGCTACATCAGCGCTTCACTGCATGTGATAACCAGCCTTTAAAGGCCGGTTCAGACGCTTGCGATGGAGTGCTTTTGATTGCGTTGCGTCGAGAACCGAAAGCGAGTCACCGGCACATCTGTGCTTCGTATGAAGCGTGGAATCCAATTAAAAAAAACATCTTGGTACGCGATATAAGCAGAAGGGATGTCCTGGTTTCTCGCAGCCGCAACGCAGTCAAACGCAGTCAAACGCAACTGTCTGAACCAGGCTTAATAGTAAAAACATAAACGCTTTACATTTCTCGGGTTTGACACAGAGGGTGCAGCCGACGAGCAGGAGATTAAACTTTCAAAAGACATTCATGTTGCACGAGGGCTGGTGCAGTTTAAGGATTTCAGCTTACTTTTGAGCCTTGCCTATGAGCTGTAACGGTCGCGCCTACCTTGCTACAGGTGACACATGCCTAAATAACAATGGAATGGCTTTTTTTTTCTTGCCCTTCACCGAGAGTAGCCACCCAACAAACACGCTTATCTTACTGACGCAACAACAGTTTCGCATCTCCTCGTCCCCAGTGACCAATGTATGATTCATGGGTTTACATAACGTGATTATGTATTTCTGGACGCACGCAAACGAACGTATCAAAGAAGTGACCAAAATAAATGACGACACTAGTTACAGCTTTTTATCATAGTATGTACGCAATTACAGGCCATCAAAAATTTGTAATTTTGGGCGTCGGGCCAGCTCGATTCAAATGTGCAAGCTAACCAAGTATCTTTCACTATTACTTAACAGACGCATTAAATTTTGAAGTTTCCAACTATGCAGGAAAGAAGTACGCACAAGCGCCCCTCGTTAGGTACGCTGAACAGGATACGTCTAAAAAAAAGTGTTCCCACGCAGACTCCGACATACTGTAGGAACATAGCCCTGACAATTAGAATAGAATATTTCAGACATACATGTGTCTGGGGGCTGCAGTAAAAGAAGGTAAAACGCCCTCTTATGTGGCCGCCAGCCCCCCCCCCCCCCCCCTTCCCCCTTTCCCTACAGTAGTCAACAAAAACAACATCCAATAATTAAGCAAAAAAGTTAAAATAAACGTAGACATATGTGAACCATTGCGACCAATATCATCAAGATATACATATGAACATAAGTAATTCGTCACAATAAAATTCAAGTAATAGAAGAAAACAAAACAAAAAATTGTGAAAAAAAACAAGAGGAAACTGCATTTAATGACACTTCATAACACCATGAAAGGAAGACATAATGAAGGCACTATATTTACAATGAGTACACATAAAGGTTGTATTTCGTAAAATAATTTATAAGGTACTGGATCAGCTTCAAGGAAATATGTTTGGGCTTTTTATCTGAACGTGGTAGATTGTTCTACACTGCTTTTCTATTTGTACAGCGCTTGGGTGTTTATTTAGTAGGATAGGAATTTGGTAATCCAGTTTTTAAGTTTCATACTTAGTTCTAACACTTGGTTTTGCATAATTGGTACGCCTGAGATCGCATTCCGCAGGTTTATGAAGATAAGTGTCCCAGAAATATGTCTGATGATGCTTGATCTAATCAAAAATGATGATCTACAATTTATGTGAGAGGACATGTTCTATTGGTAATAACTTGTATTTTTCGACTGAGGGTGCTGTATGTTCAATGCAGCCTAAATTGTCAATAACCATTTCAGCCTTCTTTTGTAAAACAAATATTTTTTCACTCTGTTTTTGTTGTTGTTACCCACACTAAAAGACGATATTGTAACCTAGAATATACAAGAGTGTAGTACAGTCCTAGTTTGAGCCTGTTTGGTAGTAATTCCCTAGATTGGCGGCAGCATTCCAATTGAACGTTAGATGTTACATTTTAGGTTATTTACATTATTTGTTAAACTTAAAAATTCCTCAAACCATACTTCAAGAAACTTGTGTGCCGTGGTGGACTCTATTGTTGAATTTAGAAAGTCAATATGTGGTTTATACTGCAACTGTTTGTTCTTTGGTCTAAATATTACATATTTCTTCTTTGTGTTTAATTCTAGCTGATTAGACTTCTCTAACCATACAGATCGTTTTCTTAAGCCAGCTATCTGTAGTTTCTCCGAGGTCTCGCAGATTATCTCCGGAAAAGAAGACGTTAGTATCATCAGCATACAATACAATATTGAGAGTAAGCGGCACGTTAACAATATCATTTATACAGACGGTGGTTTAAAAGCGCAAAGTACTATGAAGAGAAGAAGGGGACAGGACAGAGCGCTTAGGGAATAAGAAATATTGGGAATAAGACATATTGGGAATAAGAAAGATTCAATGGTACAAGGATGGAACCTCGTGGAACACCGTACTGTATGCGGGAAATCCGCGATCTAAAACCATTCAGCACAGTAAATTAAGTTCTATCAAATAAACAGTTCTTGATAAGGTCAAGAGCTATTCCCCTTACTCCATACCATGGTAATAACCCTATAAGAATTCCATGCTTTATAGAATTGAACGCTTTGCGAAAGTCTAAAAATGTACCTAGCGTATAAAGGCGAGGCTCCATATTACTGATTATTTTTCCTTTATATTCAACAGAGCCGATTCTGTGGATTTTCCCTTCTGAAATCCATACTGACAATGCGTGATGATATTTTTGTCAAATAAACATTTATAAAACCTGCTGTTTATCACTTTTTCAGCGAAGTAACCCATGGTTCCTTGGATTTACTGTGCTTCTTGTAATGAACAAGAAGGAACCCTGCATCATAATGTCCTCTTATCTTGACTACAATGTTGACATATACCTTATCAGAGTCCAGTTCGGATAAAACGTCGTCCCAGTTATCACTTGAAACGAGAGGGTAAAACTCCTCATTCTTTTGATTGGTCGCATCGCGATATGTTATGTTCTCATGTGGGTTTAATCTCTTGCTTCCTGGGTAGTCTTAGTATATAAAAAAGAATATAGGAAAATAGTCACTTTAGTCTACTGAAAATACACCCGCATACGCGTCATCAGTTTGGCAGTTGGTTATACAAAGATCAACGAACGTTTCTGTATGTGATGTTATCCTAGTAGGCACATTAATCAAGTTTTTACAACCGAAAGACTGGAATATTTCAAGAAGTTCAACATTCGAGGGGTCTTCAGACATCAGATCTACGTTCAAGTCACCTACTATGACAATTTTCAAGTTAACCGCTGTAATATGATCTAATAAATGTGTAATGAAATCAAGAAAAACTGCAATGGGATTGGAATAACAGTGTTCCGTGAGCAAACGTATGAGCGTGGACAAAGCTACTTTAACTTATTAAACATGCATGATCACGTACACGGAGCAATTCAAAACAATAAGAAGAATATAATTAAACCAGAAAATTCAACAAGAGCTTGTTGTGCGCGGAAAAAGGATGAAGTCAATAAAATAAATTATAATTAAAGTGAGCATCTTGGTTAGGAACAATGGCAAACGTCTTGAACAAGGGTAAAGAAGCACAAAGGACAGGAGGACGCCATCATTAAAGCATTTCAGTTTCCGCCGTGAGCCCCAAATACTTCTCTATATTCGACATCACGTTCGAGCATGATCTTGCTTACCCTCGTCCCCCCCCCCCCCCCCCTTTTTTTTTTTTGTGCGTGTGCATATGTGAGTGCTCCCTCTACTGTGTGCTGGCTGGAGCCACTCGGAAAGAGATATCAAGGGCGGAAATTGCGCGGGCAACAGGCTGGCGCTTTTTCCTCTGGCGCATCTCGAGAGCTCGAGTGGGACGGCGGGGGTTGTCGCTCGGACTGCTTGCAAAGAGCGCTTGCCACCTTTTTTTATTTTTTCGTGAGAGCGGGGAAGAGAATTTTGCGCTCGAAGGGCGGAAACGGGCGTCTGCAGCAGCAGTCGAAAAGACAACAACCACAAAACGCAAACGCAGAAAGAAAAACAAGTAGAAAACAACGGGAACACGTTGTTGTGCCTTGTATTTCGCCGCTTGTCGTCGTTGGGCTTGTATTTCGCCGCTTGTCATCGCTGTTAGTTCGTTTTTTTGTGTTTTTGTTTTTTAGGGGGAACGCAAACGTTAACGTTGTTTCGTTTGCCTGCCGTCTTTTTCTGACGAAAAGGAGGACACGATAAAAAATGAAGAAGTTCCTTCGTTCCGCTACGAGTGTTCGTCGTTTCCTCCATTATTTCGCGCGGAGCTTTTTACGTTGTTTCTTGAATACTCCAGAGAGCAATGAAAGTTCCTTCAAACTCCTCTCTCATAGTACCGCGGCGCGAAGGCTTGAGAGGAAATAAATCGATCGTTATTTACGAGCTTTTTTGGGTTGCAGTGTATTTCGGATGCGAAGGGTTTAGCCACGAGAAAGTGTACAAGCCGCTCTATTGAGTTCCGCCAGAAACACTCTTTATCGGGGGAAAGAGCGCGTAGCCTTTGCTGTGGAGTGCAGATTTGCGAATCGTGGACGGTAGCAGAAGAATGAGCTTGAACCACTTTTTGAACGAAGATGTGGGAGTGATTAATTAACTCTTAGTTTAATCAATGGATACTTTTAAGTTTCTAACAGTTTAATCAATGACGTCTTAAATATTGCAATCCTTCATAAGGCGGAAGGGAGGCCTGATTAAAACTAATGTACAAGAATGTGCTACAATATAAATACAAAATACTTCTGCAAAAAAAGAAAGAAGTTGCAAATTTCTTTTAGAATATTTTTGGAGATATTCTGGATAATTCGGATATTTGGATGCAATTGGTTTATCAGATATACCATCAGTAGGGCGCGTCATGACAAGTGGCTGGTCGCGGACCGTCTCCAGAACTTGACAAAATGTGAACAAGGCTGCTCTGTGGCGACGGCGTTGAAAAAAAAAGAAGTAAAACAGGTAGTAGCTTAACGTTGAGCCGGAACTTAGAACTGCGTGTCCAAGCACAACCCTTGCTTTCAGGAACTGTGCTCCAACAGACAAGTCCGTTTAGCCGTAAGGAGCAATCATACCTGCTGTCATACATTTTTTTTCGCCTTTGCGTTTATATTTAAATTCGTGGACAGCTTTACGTGACGTTTCAGGAAAATGTGAAGGGTGCCCTTGCACAGCTTTGATCGGTGCCCAAGATTCTCGAGAGCCAAAGCGCCCATAGCTTTGACTGCGTAATCCCAGAAATTTCCCCACGAGTATGGCCCAGATGCTTCCCTTGTGGCAGAGAGTTGAGACCTCTCGAGTGTGTGAAGTTGTTTCTTTTTCTTGTTACAGCGTAATATAATTATTCATATTACTCACTTTAAGAAGGCGGTATTGCTCTCGCTATATTTGGTGTTTGTGTCAGTTCGCCCTTTTAATTATTTTGCTCAGTTGCGAGCAGACTTGTAGCGTACGCATTACAAGTAATCAAATTACATGTAATTAATTACCTTTTGGAGTAATTTTGTAATCAGTTGATTACTTTTATTAGGCAGTAATCGCAAGATTAATCAGATTATACTTTTTGAAGTAATAAAAATTACTTCAAACTGTTACTACTTTTCCACTGGACCCCCCCCCCCCCCTTCCCTCTCTCCCTCCCCCCGCACACAGCTTTTTTTTTTTTTTTCTGAAATGACAAAAAATAAAATTTGCTTCTTCTTTGGAACAGAAATATAAATGGCGGATTTGAAGGAAACGAGGTCAATTCCTTTGTATGTACAGTTTCTGTGGAATGTCCGTTTCTTTTTTCTTTTTTTTTTTCGAGCTGGGACTGGGATTTGGAAGCCCCAGGAAAGCCCAAGTGCATGACAAAGGCCATTCAGGGCGAAGTTTGAGGGAGCAGAATGTAGCTTTCAGTGATGTGATTGGCCTAACCCATTTTGGAGCACCTTTCGGAGCAGCCAAAACAGTGTTTTGGAGCAGAAAAAGTAGCTTTTGGAGCAGCCAAGACAGTGTTTCAGAGCAGCGAAAGTGCCTTTTGGAGCAGATATTCCTATAAAAATAAAAATAATCGTTTTAAGTGCTGTACAAATGAAGGGCACTTTGTGTTGGGACCTGTGTAGTGTTCTAACGTGACGTGTTGTGACGGAACTCGCTGCGTGTGTTTTTACTGCTGAGACATCCCACAAGTGCACAGTGCTGTAGGCGTTGCCCAGCAATTCCGAAAAACCGCTTGCCACCGTTTTACTGGTTCCTGGCGTATCAGATTTTCGTAAAAAGTAAGCGAGCGTAAAACAACGGATTGCAAGCGTCCCGGCTGGTGCCTCTGCCGTGCAATCAAGGTCGCAGACACGTGAGGGCAACTTCAGGAGCCTTGCAGTTGCGCGCGCTGCGTCGCGCGAGCGGAGACAACAGCTGTTCGATCAAAACCGAAACCATGTCACTCCGCTCCATCGCAAACCGATTCCCGAAATGGTATGCAAAATGTAACTGTCGAGCATACGACGAAAAAAAGTCCAGTGGCGCGTTATTGTGAGGCAGGCCAACAAGGTACAAGCTAAACACACAAAAAAAGCAAAAAGAACCAGAGCGCATCGATGCAAGACATCGCAAGCCAGAGTCAAAAAGTTCTTGGATTGCTTTGGCTTTCTGCAACGACTGAACTCGAGACAAACAAGTGCGCTGTGCGGGTTCAGCGCAGACAATGCCTTCTTTGCTTTAGGTCACTTCTCTTCACCAACTTTCTTATCTCGGCAGATTTTTCACGTACCGGGGTCCCTCTCGAAAGAAAGCCCACTGAAAGAAACCTAGGTAATTAATACTTCGACACAGCAGTCTTTGAGTTGAAGGATTTTTGTAGTAAAGTATGATTTAAACAAGAACAGGAATGTTGATGAACATGCAGCGGTACTTAGTTTCATTTTATAGAAAGCGCCATATTTGCAGCGACGGGAGGACGGCAACACCCGACGTCGCGCGACCACGGTGACTAGAAGGCAGGGACCAAATATAGTTTTCCAACGGCTGTTGCATTCAGGAGCGAGTGCTTCAGTTCACAAAAAAAAAGTTCCCGCCGAACAAAAAAGCGGTTTCGTTTCACAGCATGACGGCAAGGCTAGTATCCAAAACGCTATAGCGTCGGATCCTCCGCACACATCCGCGTCTATCGTTAAAAATAATAAAAAAAAAAAAGCGAGACGAGACTGACGAGACGACGAGTGCGCGAAACGCCAGATGGCGGGAAAACCACGCAGGACCGGAAGGACGATTGATACAGGGTACTTTGTGTTGGTCGGCCGCTTGCGCCACATAACACAGGCATGCTCAATTACGGTGCTCAGAATAGTTTCGGTTTTGAAAGGAGACTGAAATTGGTCTTTTGGCGCAGGCTTGGCGCAGATTACCCATATTTTGGCAAAATGTAGCGGGATGTAGCAGGGTTAGCCCCTTGGCGCAGTTTGGCGCAATTGGCGCAGCAATCACATCACTGAGCTTTGTAAGTCCTTCGTTCAAACTAGCCCTCTCACGCACGCACACATAGAAATAAAATAAATCCTGCTTACGGTACCTAATTGCCGCCCATAAGAGAAGCAGAACCGAAGAATGTCTAGAGCGGATGCAAAATATAACAAAGCCAGTTCAGATACAGGTCAAGATCCCGTATTTCCCCTACGTGGGCTTTGTGACAAGCAAGGATCGAGGTTGGAAGTAGTTTATTGTTATGAGCGCTAAAGACGTAAGTCTTCCACAATAAAGTAATCGGAAAAGTAACGGTTACTTCTCTAAGTAATGTCCAGTTACTTTTGCTGTCAATTAATCAAGTAATCTAATCGAATAATTTTTAGCCAAAAGTAATAGTAATTGTAAGTGATTACTTCTTCAGTAACGTGTACAAGACTGGTTGCGAGTGTTTGTTGTGAACGTGTATACCAGTTCAACTGCACATTTACTTTGGTAAAAAAGTGGTCACTCATGTAACAGTTTAGATTTCTGCAATTTATCGCCGAAAGGTAAGCTGCCTGTCAAAAAATGATGAACACATTTTCATCTTAAAAGTATTTTCTTTTCGTGGAGTTAACAGCACTGAGTGTTCGAAAACAAAACCACTTACTTTGTCTTTTCTTGTTTAAGTAAACGTCGTCAGGGACGAATTTTGTGTTTTGTTCCTTATTTAGGATGATGCACCCAAGAAAACAAACAAAATAATTTACTTTAAACAAAAATCTAATTGATTTGTGTTAAGGTTTTGATTGACATTCCCCCTTCTGTTGTTTTTCACAAAGCTTGTACACTTTGTTTTGGAATAATCTGGTTACATGGGGAGGGATGACACTTACCTACAAACATTACAGTTTCGACGAAACGATCGACCAATAAGCAAATTTCGGAAAATTCGGGTATAGTGCAACAAAAAAGTCAGCAGAACTTTGTAATAATCTTATTATTTCCGTACGCCACATGACTTTTTTTTTGTCTCTTTTGTGCCGTTCTACTCACTGAAACATTAAAATGTATAAAATTGACATGATTCTAATCATCGACTTCCATTACTTCTGAGAGTCCCTTCATAATGTAGGAGATGTTTAAGAAAGAAACACTACTATTTAAAACTCGCTTACGCGAAAATGAAAGGGACACCTCACAAACACAAATGTTTGTAACGAGAAAAAATACTGGGGCTTTTTAAGTGCGGGTATGCAGATAGTTTAGGAGCCCGTTTTTTATATGTGCTAAGTTAAAATACAGTCTATCGCGTCGCAAATGGAATTCCACCTAACTTTAAGGACTTGTTCGTAGAAAGCTGTGGAAATTATGTAGGTTATGTTTTACCACTCAGGCAAAACTAAATATATGTAAATTATACCACCTCGTTGTATTTTGTGTTTCGTCGTCCCATTACTTGTCATTTGCAGCTTGTATGAAACAGAAGAACAGAAGGACTAACTTCAAACAAATTTAACACGCGCGTACTTGGCTTTATTCCCAAAGAAACTCCCAAAAACTCATTTCCTTATAGTAAAACAGCATTTTTTTTGTGTGCTTTTTTCAATTAGTATGAAAAGAGCTTTATTATTAAAAGAAGCCACAGAAGCAAGTGATGCATCGTATTATTTTCACGAATGAACTCTTCGCGCACCAGCATTTTATATATTCTTCTCTATGTTTCACAATGGAACAAAGCAGCCAGTTTTTGTGACTCTGTAAGATTAAGATAATAAAAGGAGACCATAAAAACCCGGAGAAAAAAAATGGAGACAAACGGAAGCTTAGTCCGGGTCACTACTTGCATTGAAGTTTTTCGCGCCGCGTGCGATCGCACAAAGGGGAGCTTCAGAAAAAAAAAAACAAAAAAAAAACCGATGAGTCGACGGCATTAAAGAGGACGTGCAATTGTCTCCCATTTTCTGAACTTATTTCAATCCGACGGCGAGATTTCGTACTCCACCATTGTGTTTCCAAATGTATGTGAATTAAAAAAAAATATTACCATGGTCAGCTTCAAGAATGCAAGACGTGGTAAGTCCCGAGCTTGTTATGACCACTCCGCAGCCGGCGAGATTCCGACGTTAGCCGTAACTAACGTCAAAGGACGAATCACAGAGCAAGACCGTAAACATACAAATTCACGCCCTGAATTTCTTAAGTTGTGAATGATGAAACGTGCTCTCCATTAATGTGCTTAACCATTTTTTACAGTATAAAAAGGCGAGCGTGTAAGTTTTTCAAACAACGCAGGAGATCCAAAAAATCTCAAATAACATTTCGACGCTCTACGCATAGGTATTTATTCAGGAGGTTAAAGTGTAAAGAGTCGCTGGAGTAGAATCAACACTTTCTTAACAACAAACGACTTGTGTTCTAACTGACTGAACAGGAGCGCTAACCGAGCTCTGATGCAGAAATCGTGTCCATTTTGTTTCTCAGCGTGGCCCTCTTCAGGTAACGCCGAAAATTCAGCCCAACGGCTTCATAATCTAGGGGAGATGGGTAGAGGCCGCCTAGATCTGACCAACGGAAGGTGTTGAAGCCTGACTGGCGGTGCCTTTGTTTATCCGTAAACAACTCAGAGGCCAACCAGGCTTGTATTTGTGATGCATGCCGTCACGCATGCGGTATTTAGATATTATTTTCAACCAGACACGTCTCCGCACCAACCTCTAAAACCGGCGTTGGCCGTTTTTGCTGCTCCTAACAAAATGGTGAAGCACCGAGCATTCTTTTGGCCTGAGCGACGCCATTCTGCCATGGGAGCACGCTGGTTTCACTTGAAGAGCCGCGTCTCTACTGCAGCGATTTTGTTTTATGATCAACTTGTATTTCTTATGAAGTTCGGCATGCGCTGCTTCTCAACGAAGATTGCATTTCTTTTTCGTCGATGTTCACTGGCCTTTATTCATAATTCGTTCCACAGAGGTAGGTTATTGGTTCTTTATAGCTAAACGATTAGCAAGCAGCCTTGGCTAAGCTCTTAGTTTTTCTTGTCCTGTTTCTTTCTTTCGGTACTAGAGATTATTAAAGCGGGGGGGGTTGCAATAATTTTAAGATTAAAATAATTCGCATCTTGTTATTTTTACGTTGTTCATCGTGCCCTGGAGAATAGAGAAAACGTCTCCTTGATTAAATGATGTCGCGATTCCGCTGCATAATCGCAAAGCAAAAGTCGAGCTTTTTCTTCCACCTGCAGCCGCGAGCGGGAACCGAAGGAACTACGGCGCGAAGCTTACGTGACCTCGCTCGGCTTTAAGCTACAGCATAACGCCCGCTAATGTCAGCAGAGAGAGGGAGAGCAAGCATCCTCCGAGAGAGCGCACGGGGACCTACAAGGCACCCCAAATTGCGCCACTAGGAGTGCGACCAGGTGTGACCCTGAAGACTGGGAGTGAGTTGAGGGGTGCCAGAAATGCCAATATTTATCTCTTCTTTTTTCTTTTAACACAACAACTAAGACATACAGGCGAAATCGGTTTTCTGTTCTTTAGAAAGTGTCAGACGGCAACTTCCACAAATTTTTGACCGAAGTCCGGAAATCGTTGCACAGCCCCTTTAACAAAGTAATCAAGGTACGCAATGAAATATCCTCGCAAGCCGTGAGCGATCACCGCCATTTTCTTCTGAGACATGGTGGCGTCGACCAGTATGATCACTTTCATATTTTTCATAAATTAATGAATGAATAAAGTAATGTGTGTGTGTGTGTGCGTGCGTGCGTGCGCGCGAGTGCGTGTGTGTGTGCCTGTGTGTGTGTGTGCCTGTGTGTGTGTGCGCGTGTGTGCGCGTGTGTGCGTATGTGTTGTGAGGGGAGGAGGGGTAATAACCAGACCATAACAATCACGATCGTTTACCTAGACAACAAAACCTTGACATCGAACATTCTAGATGACGGATGTCCCATCTAAACGCAAGCCGGTATAATTTGCATATTGTAGCGGCATGCTGTGCGCGGAAAGCACCCTCTCAGTTTGATTGGATGGGATAATAGGGTTCTTCCTTCCACCACTTCCGACCGCATAGGTGTTGTCGACAACAAGACGAAAAAATGAAAACGAAATTTCTCACATGCTGATATCATTCGTCGAAAACGTGAGTTGCGAAGAGAAATGAGATGTGGAGGTGCTCAAAGACTATATTTATGCAACTGATTTGGGATCGAATGACTTGAGTAGATAGAAGTACGAAGCTAAAAATTATGATGGTTTATAAAAAAAAAAAAGCGAGCAAATAGGCGTACTCACCTTCGGTGTTCACGGTGGAGATGTATGTCCAATTGTACATGAGCAGGGCGTCGACCATCATTTGCGATTGGTACTGGTCCGAAGGGACCACGCGCAGAAAGTACTTGAAGAACTGCTTGTTGCTCAGCTGGCGGGAGGTGGCCGAGTAGCCTATCTGCGGAATGTTAAACAGCTGCAGCAGGTTCTGCACCTGCGCAAGCGTAAAAAAAAAAAAAAAAGTTAACGTCGATTGTGTAGCGCAAGTCACGTGGTCTCTTTTACAGCCCGAGATTGAAGCCCTACAAAATGGCTTGCTTGCACGATTACTGAGGCACTGGAAGTACTTTTTCATAAATCAAGCGCTGGAGCCTGAACCACCTGCTATTTAACGCAGAGCTTTGAATATAACGTAAAGCTGCAAATCAAACTTCCGTACATTCGTCAACGTACAACGAACGTCCAATGTAAAATCTAAGATTGCACACATTAAAAAAAAATTAAAAGAGCTTCCTAATTTGTATTAGAAAAAAGAAATTTACCTTTTCTAAAAAGTGTTTTGCTTCGTGAATAGTTATTCATTGTAGCAGGTGTCACACCGATAAACCAAATGAACGCCTTAATAAAGACTTCACCATGAACGTTCAGGCTGTTCCCACGCTTACGACTTCAAAGGAAACTTTAGGTAACGGTCTGCACGCCAGTAGGCGATGTAGGTAAAATCTTTTTGTGACAGTACAAAACAAATGTCCGAACATGGTTAACGGTTCGCACAAAAAGACAGGGAGAAAGAAAATAAACAACAGGCAAGCGCGTTTCTTTTTTGTTTTTGTTTTTGTTTTAGAAGCACGTTTACGAATTTTTTTTTTCTGTCACTGTTATTTTGTCCGCAAATTCAATTATGTTTAATCAGTACTAACGCGCCTCCTTGACCAGCATACTGCAGAAAAATTCATTCTTTCAAGCGGATATGTAATTTTTCCAATGCCTGATAATATGCTTGCGTTTAGGAGCGCCTCGAATTTGTTGCTGACAGTGCAACTCTTATACAGTGCACATCGTCGCCAATAGTTCTTATATTAACCTTTTTTTCCTCATCCAGTGCGTGTGTCCTCTTTATTCTCTTACCCGTAATTGCACTTACTACAATTTCTTTCCACTAAACAACGGTAGAAACAGCTAAATCTAGCAAGAAGTATTATAGTTCGGCAACAATCACCAAATGGAAGGTGTAGCACCAACAACTCCAAGATAACAAAACCATAGTGCTGGATGTCAAATCCTACGTTGCCTACGTGAGGCGATCTCGAGGACGCACATATTAAACACGAGTGCTGCGTCGGCATTCGGCTGGGACTCGAGCTCAATCAGTTAGGACACCCAGACCCTGTACCCATGTGCATCCGTGCCACATGTTAGCGTCGTAAGGGGACGTTTATAGTTCAGCCCTCGTGCCCTGCTTTCCGGGAGGTGTTGCAATAAGGGAAAAGAGGAAAAAAAGGGTGTTCCCCGTGAAAAGGCGAAACTGGCTAGATGAGAAACTGGCTCCCCGGGAAGAGGAGGTTCGCGCCACGTCTCCGTACACGGGATCTTTAGGCGTACCTGGATGGTGACTGCCGAGGAGCCCGGTCCTATGACGCCGACCAGATTCTTGATGCGTCTGGACGGCGGTCCCCGACTGGGGCAGTTGGCCGGCACCTCGCCGCCGGTGACGTTTACGCCCCACCCGTGGTGGTCCTGGGCGCTGATGGCGTCCCGAATGAACTCGATGCTCTGTTCCAGGGCCGTGGGCGAGTACCAGCACGAGTCCCTGATCTCGATGCCCAGCGTCACGTTGGGCAGCAGCGTGTCGCTCCGGTTGATGTCGTCGATGGTCTGTAGGGACGCCTCCACACGTTGGATGCCGTAATGCTCGCGCACCTGCGGACGCGCGCGAAGAAGAAAACGAGAGCGAAACGTCACGTGCGAGGGTCACATGAATGCTACAAATCAAGGATAATGAACTGCTTTCAAATGTCTAATGCCTCTTGGGGCGCGTGTTTCATAGCCTGCTTTGAAGTGCTATGGTTACATCCCAATAGTATCTGTGCCACAAAAGCCTAACTTACTCAAGTTCACTGGTCGTCAGATGAACTGTTGAGAGGCTTCAACAATACCAACTTAAGCAGGTATACCTACTGTACTCCTCGTCACATTAGGGTAAAGCAAAGAAGCTTGGCGCATTATTTTTGCGCTAGGCAACGTAGTTCTTATAAAATTTGGTTGTCGAGAGAAGAAACGATGATTCTGGCGTTTGAAATGTATAGGTCTTGATTAAGTTACATAAATAAAATCTAAGGTGCACCTACATATGCCTTAATTAGGGATGTGAATGGGATTTTTACAAACGTTCTGGGAGGAGCCGCACTTTTTTTTTTCTAATGTGGTTTATGAGTTAAGTAAGTGTATAAACACATCGACCTTTTTATTCTTTTTTTTTATTATCTTAATTCTCTGAATTGTTGTCTCAAACCTGGAAAGAGCGCTCAAGTATCATAGGCACTCGACTGATTTGGTAGCTGTCCACGATCAATGCCCGCGCGTCTATTTTTCCATAGCTCGCGCCTACGTCCAATCACGGCGAACTATGAAAGCGGTCTAGCCAATGGCGAGGCACTGCAACTGTTTTTCCCGACGGAGCAGTTATGATGGGAGACTCTGTCCAACCCCACCTGGAGCGATCAACAGCTTGTGAACAGTCTCCTCTTCCTCCACGTAACGCATCACGCTCGGATGACACCAAATCAGCAATTGGGTCAAAGCCCGATGCCAAACGTCATTCGACGCACTAACCGGACACGAGGTCCAACCGAAAGCCGACGCAGAAACCTGCGCCTCCACTTGTATCTTCATTCAACTTCCCTTTGACGACGCCGAGCCCTACTAAGCCCGGCAAATCAAGCGGGGACAAAGGAGCCGAGGGAGTTGGCGCGAATACGAAGAGTGCGGGTGACGAATTCTACGAGCACTACTAGCACACCGATTAGTGTTCTCCCTGTCTTTAGATACCATCTAGCCGTTCGTTTCAACCGACGGCTACTCCGCCTCGAAAGTAGTCTTGAATGATTCGTGAGTAATGTTATTAACGCGGTGTTATTATCACAGCCAGAATTGCAGCTCAATTGCTCTCATGTGGCACAGCCATGACAAACCCGCGGCCGCAGGAGGTTCTGTGCCTGCGGAGTCGGATTTATAAATCCCAGATTGCGCAAGGAGGAACCGACAACTGTTCAAAAACACACAAGAACCTTTGTTTACGGCGCATGAAGATCGAATCGTTCGTACGTTGTACGGCTGTTAAACTAAACACACATGCGGACAGAACCATGCGTAGTATGTGTGCATCATCATGACTCTGCATAGACGTCGGCCGAGGGTTCGTTGGAATGGCAGAACAATCGAAGAAATATTTTTCCCAGTGCTGTAGGCATCACCGAAAAAAAAATGGAACGAAATACGTTAGTCATTACGGGCAAATGAAAGAAACGCCTCGCCGACGTACTTTTTCATTAAAATAAAATGAATATTTTAACGTTACCGCTACCGATAGCAGGTAACGCACATTACCTTTGCGTTACCTTTGGACGGCATCTATCCCCACTGCCTGCCATTCACAGCAACAGCGTTTTTGATACTGGCACAAAGGCCGTGGGCGTTGGGGGTTTCCTAAAGTGAGTGTGTTTGCGTGCAGAAAGAGAGGCAAAAGCTTGAAGGTACTTTTTATATGAGGGCAAGAATTTATAACTTGGCTCCTAAAACCACAATTTTTTTTTTAAGTCTTGTAAAGAAGAAACGGGTAACCTGACTACGTCATCCGTTGCTCGAAATAAGGGATGTAAGTACGTTTTCTGTTAGCCTTAAAAAATGTAACCAGTACGTTACTACGTTACAGAAAGAAGCAACGCGCTACCGGTAACGCTATTACTTGTAACGTCTTAATGCCAAAATCGTTTTAACTCAATGAACACGCTACTTAAATCGCTCATCTCCAAGCTTACAGTTGGTCGGTGGTCATCTTGTTATCACCAAAAATTAAAAAAAGAAACTTACAGCCCGGTATGATTGGAAGATTGATGCGTGAATAGTTTAAGAGCAGATAAAAAAAGCCAAACAAATATACTATTTCTTGCGTTTTATTTTCTATAATTTCAGCTAATGTAGATTTTTTTTTACTAAAACTATGAGGCGTTTACAATGCCAGAACCAATGATTATAAAGTAGAAAACCGAGCAAAGTTTTTATTCGGCACGATAGTATTCGATTCCACGAAAATTCTCCTTGTTGAAATCGTCGCTGCCATCTCTGTTGCTGGTCAATATTCTTACGCGTAGTTTGTTTACGTTTGAGATCGTCAAACTGACCTGAATTGCACTGTATACTTGGCAAGTTTTTTTGTTTTTTATACATCTTATCAGTGTTTATTAGTTAGATGGTTTATGGGCTATTCTTGAGCATTATTAAATTGTTATTTTAATTAAATTTTTAATCAGTATGATAATTCTGCACCAAATTGTTTTACAAGGTCCCTAGTATTGCCAATCGTAAAATGCAAAGAAAATACGTGAAACGACTATATGGCGAATTTTAGGCTTCTTCATTCAATTTTAACGTAATTTCTTTAAACAAACGGCGCCAGGTAATGCTGTATCCCACAGCTCTTTCAGGACAAAGTTATTCAGAGCGCGAAGGTAGCCTCATGTACGGGCATGGACGCGTGCTTTGTATTCTGTCGTCAGTGCCATGTGTGCTGCGTGTTTTGATATCCAACAATATTAATAGCCGTGCAATATCTAAAAATAGCGTCTTAAATTTACGCCGCAAATGCCGCGTCCTTGAAACTGACGAATAAATATTTATATATCAAGTTACATATCAAATTAATGGGCATTTCCCGCATTTAATTATGGTTAGCTTCGTTGTAAAAATATGCTGTTTCGAGTTACACTGATTCAACTAGGATAAAATACTCCCGTTAAAATTTTTGAAACACTCGAGTACACACAAGAAGCTGAAACGCTCTATTCATTTTCGTTTTTGTTCCAGTGATGAGCATAAAGCACAGTCTACACTTTTTTTACAGTCGGCGACCCTGTAGTACTTCACCAGTTGCCATCACTGGCCATCGGTGTGTGAAGGGCCATTAAGCATCGTCCCCTTCCGTAACTCAAAGCCCGGCGCAAAAGTGAGAAAAAACTACAGCTATTGGCTCGCAGGTCACTGCTGAGAAGGGAAGTACCCGCTTCATTGAACTAGAGAGCTAGCGAGCAGACCTGTAAGCCCACGACGGCATGCCTTTAATGCCTATGGTTCGCCGGACCACTGATGACGGCGATTTTCGTTGCCAGGTCGACAATGGGTAGAAGGGCCCTGCGGGAATGGGCTGACGGGGGTTCTCCTAAAATGACGACGCATTAGTCGACTCGCAGAAGCGTTTATTCCGCCCCGTGAGTGTGAGAGCACGCCAAAATTGCACCCGCACATTCTTTCGCTACATCCGAAATGGCTTGGATTTGAAAAGGACTCCACTCGTTCGTATGAATGGGAACGAAAGAAAAGAAAGTTCTCAGAAATAAAGTACAGAACTAAAACTTGGCGTTTAGAGCCTTTCCAAAGACCAGTGCCATCTGGTGGGTGACTGGAACACCAGTTTCGCTTTCCACAAACTAATGGCGATCATGACACCGTTTCATCACACAGATGACGCGTCAATGGAAGATGAGAATTGGTGCTTCAATCAGCTAATTTTTTTTCTTCAGTTTCGATGGTGTGAACAAAAGAACTGACCAGTACAGGGCGGCGACCCATAAGCGCCGTGATAAAATTTCCGCCATCAAAATACTTTAGGGTCAAACTTGTGCCAAGAGATCGATTGAACCACGCTTGAAAAAAAAAAACGCTTCCGTAGTCATTTCATCTTATTCGTGAGTCGTGTTCTACTCACGTGTCAAAGGTATATGTCTCACATATCCTGCATTTGGTGGTACCTTCAATTGTTTTCGTCATCAGCGCCAAGAAGGCCGACATTAGTTTGGCACAGATGCCATGCACCAATTAGATTGGATTCGATTTGATTCTTTGGCTTCCCCTTCGGAGCGGATGATCACAGAGCTTTGGATTCTGTATTTGGCCAGTAGTAGCCTATTGGGCAGGAGATCGAACTTTAGGGGGCGCTTTATCGAGGTTGTTGTCCCCACAGCCCGGTGTTTACTAACACAGCATAACAAAGAAATTGAACCTCGTCTTGCACGGCCTGGACACGAGCGCTTCGTTCTGACCAATGCTGGCCTTCGAATCGTCATCTTAGATATCGCTGATCAAAAACAAACAAGAAAATTCGGTTTTTTGGCCCCACAGCTGAAGCGTGCCGCTAGAGCCGTGACTTTCGATCTCCTCCCCAATACCACTTCCCTTTCCGCCGTCTCTTCCGTCTGTGTCTGCAGTTGGGTGACTGACTTGTGCACGCACTATGTGCTTTCCGCCTTCATTGCGTCTCCTGCCACCATACCTCCAGTCACCTTTTCGCCACCTCCACCTTCAAACGAATACCCTCCCGTTGCCCCGTCGGTCGCTCCCTTCTTCATTCTGTCCTTCGGGAGTTTCTTCTTCTTCGCCGCCGCTCCGGAAACACGAGGTGATTGACAAGGTGATCGTCAGAGGCTACGGTGCGATACACTGGCATCGTAGTACCAAGCGCGCCGTCGTATTGTTCGTCAGTCCATAAATCGAACAGGCCCTCTCCTGTCCCTCCGTAAACTTGTCTCTCCAGACCCGAATTCGTAGGGTCCCCATGCGGTCTTCCGCGAGAAGCCCACTACCCCTTGAGTTGTCATAACAGGTATCCTTCTCAACAGCCTTTCTCTTCGTGAGGTACAGTCGACGGGCAGGTATGGTCTCCATTCTGGCTGTCCATATTCTCGTCTTTGGCACCCCCGTGGTTTCTCTGCGGGTTTGACTGTGCACCTGCCTACATCCTCAAGCCAGTCCGTCGGAAATTCATAGCGCTGCGGTAGTTTTCGCACGCGTTGGATCCACTTTGTGCCTCTGTCTTTGTATATTATGTTACGCAGCGTGTGGTGCGCCCAGTTTTCCTACAGCAGTCCGTAGAGATGGCTTTTGTAGCTCGCTTTTGATCCGGCCTCTCTCGCTTGAAATGTAGACCAGCCCAGGTCCCCCTTACCTCCCTGGTTGGGCACTGCTTTTGTGACCGCCATGGCCATCCCTTCCACATCCCTCTGCCGCCTCTCCAGGAACTCCCTTGTTTGGGATAAGAGTACCAGCACACCATTTGCAAAAGTGATACCTGGAAGGAAGACAATCCTCGACAGGGCTCGGATCACCTCGAACCGGTTGAACGTCCAGAAAGATCTTTTTGCCAGGACTTCGTTTCTCCTGAGTTCGGCTGTCCTTTTGTCTTGCTTCTGATCTGAGAGATAATTCCACCATGCGTCAAGGGTCACTTCCAGCTTTTTGGTGGTATCCCACAACTTCAACGTTCCGCTCTGTAAGATCCACAGTTGGTCCAACAGCTGATTATTTTGCTGGTTGAACTGAGGACTGCACACTTGCTGGGGGTGCACTGCAGCTTGAGGCGCAAGCATACCTCTCCATATGTTTCCAGTAGCTCCTAAAGGTCCTCCGGTGAGTCGGCGTGGAGTACTAAGGTCAACGGCATACTTGAGAGCTGGCACTTCCTGTCTTCGCCATGCCCCCTCGACCTTGTATGGGAAGTCGAAGCTTCTTCCTGCCTGCTCCAGAGTTTTCTTGTTTTTTGTTCAGCGGTGTTATGTGTAAGGATAGAAAGCACCCCTGTCTCATGCACCTGTACACCAGCATCTGCTTCGTCTTGTGTCCCTCCCGTTCAACATGTATAAAAATGCCGGAGTGCGGTGCGTGTAGGCGTTTCACATCTTTTTCCGTTCAAACCCAGCTCGTGGAGACTTCCAGATTATACTCTGATCCATTATATCATACGCTTTTGAGATATCCAGGAATGTTGCTTGGAGCTGTCTGTCTTCCTGGGCTGCCACCTCGGTGCATTGTGTGATGTGTGTGATGAGATGAGGATAGTTATCACAATTGTTAGACTGAATCTAAAAAAAAAATCTCATGTACCGGATTTTTTTTTTTAGCTGCCAAAGGCGTTGTTGGTGAGGTTTCGCTGCGGATCCACGCCTGTGCTCGTGGTATTCGTCGCGGCATGGGACGTCGCAGCGTCAAATGATATCATGACGTCACGTTACACCTTGACGTTTGTCGGATAATTTTTTTTTGCTAAATGAAGCGGAAAAATTTTCCCCTCTAAAATTGGCCCGGAAAACTTCTATCTCTAAATTTAGCAAGGAAAACACTTTTTGCATGCGCTTTTCAAGGCGGTAAATTTCGTGGCAAAATATCAACGTGGAACAATTACTCGGACAAATTGAGCGGGAACATTTCTCCCCTAAAATTTGCGTGCGATCTTCTCCGCTAAAGCTAGCGCTAAATGACACTGCGTAAATGAAATAAATGCCTATGTGCTGGATGACTGCCGTAGTCTGTGGGCAGCAGATTTTGCAACGCATCGGCTGTCGCCGCACTTTATTTGCAAAACACGTCGAGAAACGTGGAAGTTTTGTTTCAGCATTTTGAAAGTAAAGTACCAGGAAAACAACAATTGGGTTAGGTTTGTGTCTGGGGAAAAAGAATCTATATTTGAAGGTTCGCGAAACTGAAACAATCTGGGTGTCAGCATAAAGACAGTATTTTCTGTTTGATAGAGCCGAGATTTCTGTTGAGTTTAATTTAGTGTCTTCGAGAGTAAACCAGGCGAGACGAACATGAATCGTCTTATCTTGTCCTCATCCTATAGCATAATTTGTCCAAGTACCTGAAGGCTATAGTGCACGAATTTAGCGTGCAAAAACAAAACATGTCGGTTGGAATTTGCATGCCTAATTTTAGCGTCAAAACAGTACAGTTTTATGGCTCGTGTTCTTGCCTAACAAAGCTGCGGGAAAGTAAAAAGCATTATTATTTTAATATTTTTATTTTAGTGTTTTCAGAACCGTGTTTAGAGTTCCTTTGTTATCTGGGTCATTTCCCTAAATGTTTGATATCTATACGTGCAAAAGAATAAGAACCTAAACCGACCTATTTAAAACAACAGTGAAGTGAAACTAGGCTTCAATCTTGGTAACCGCACACCGTTTAATGAAACAGGAGAAGACTAGCACATGAATATAAGCAGCCAGTAGTGACGCGGTTTTTACTCTGACATTTGTAAAATAAAGAAATAACGTTTTCATTCCTTTCCTGTTTCACGATGTTTGCTCTCTTTTTATCGCGATGCATACGCTGTGCTATAACAGGTCAGCCGAATCCAGCTCACACACTGAATACAAGCACCGCGTCTTTCGGCGTGTGCTCGGTGACACTTCATCTGTGGGCGAATATTCGGGTTCGTATTCGTGTCCAATTAGTGCCACGAAGGAGGGATAAAGCAATGTCAACGCAGAGCATGTGCGATAGGAATTGCCAACCCAGCTGCACGTCTATGGTTAGCAGGACGAGTGGACAAAAGCGTTGGCGACATGCGCGATGGAAAGCGTCGCTGTGGTCGGCCTTCCACGATTGGCCGAATGCTGACTATGACGTTAGCAAACAATTTCTCATTAATGGAAATAAGAGTAATGTAATAACTTCAATCTTGACGATGTTGGCAGCGCTGGCTTCAGAGCGCTATGATTTCCGACATTCACCATGCTCATTTAAAACACCATAGAACAGGTTGTTCGCAAGGTAATGACGTCATGAGAGGGAACCGTAGGAGGGCGCCACCAGAACATCTTGACACTAATACTCGATAGCTTGTTGCGGAGATCTTGCATAATGAGGGTACTGACGCGCTCTAAAGCACAACCTGACCCGATGCACGTGACCTCTCGTTTCGCAGGTGAGACAACGACAAAAAGAAATGTCGGGTTTTCTTCACATTTTCTTGTTCATGCCCTGAAATAAAAACGTGTTCCTATGCTTGGTTTCATGAAGATTTGGAATTTTACAATGTGGTCACTATTGATTAAATGCTGTAAAATAATTTAATTGCCCTCCTAAAGAGACCTACCAAGACAATCATTCACGAATCCTAACCGACTTTGACACGTAATGCCTGTAAACTGTCCTAATTTGAGCGATCGGAATAGACCTTTGAACTTCATTCAGCATCATTGACGTACAACATGTTTCTTTTTTCACTGCTATCCAGGCGAAGCATGTGATTTAACCCGAGCCCACCAAACACTGGAGCAAAACTCGTGCCAAATCGATAAACATATTGCACGCCCAAAAGACGACTGCCTCAGATAATTGGCGCGGCATATCCTAGGCAATAAACACCTTTGTAAAGGTTTGCTTTTAAACTTTGCCGATGAGACGAGGATAGTCGCGCACACCTATAGGTCCAATATCAGTGACTTTACATGTCTGATTACCTAGTGACAAAATTACCAGGCCGCGACGCTGCCGACGAGTTCCCCTTAAAGGTCTGACCACACAAGCGGCGACGGCACTGCCGGTCGGTGCCGCTGGTCGGGCCACATTGGCCACAGTTTGGCCAGCGTGGTATAGTCCCGTGCCACGTCACGCCGGCTCTCGTGTTCTCGAGATTGCCCGCGCGCCTCCGCCGTATTTCCCGCGCTTTAGTCGTCTGCTCTTCGTCTGCTCTTCGTTAAGTTCTACCGTTTCGGCTCCCATCTTTTGCAAATGGTATCAGCGTCGAAAACATACTCGCTGCCTACATGGGAGGTGTCGATGATGACCTGGTAAACAGCGTGAATGGGATCATCCTGGCCTGCTCGTTGATCTTGAGACGTCGCCGCGCTCCGAAGGGAAGGAGGCGCAAATTCTGATCTGGGTCCCGCCGAGCTGGCGCTAGCGAAACACCCAGGGACAGGTTTTGCTGCCCTGGCTGGACGACAGAGATAAAGGCTACTTTCGAGAGCCACCAAACAGACACAATGCAGGCGACATGGAACAGAAACTAAGGAAAAACTTCCGAATTCCTCTCCAATAATTTCCCAGCGGTTGTTCTTATGGTACTTATCTAGGTATAGTCTGGCCGCGCCTGGTCAAACAGAAAGGAGGAATGTCGCACAGTTTCAAGGAACCACGCCATTGGGAAAAACATTGGGGGAAATAGAGATTGCAGAAGAAACGAAATTACGCTACGCTCATTTGAACCGTGAAAGACGCGCGGAGAAGCGGCTTTCGCGTTGCCATGGCATCGCAACATCACTATTTACGCCACCTCCTCTTGACTCCCTTCTTTTGCGGCAAAAAACGGCGAGCCCTCAACCGCGCGCCGGCCGGTTGCCTGGACGGCTCCGAGCTTTGAGCCGCTGAGGACGAAAACTGGTTTTGGACGGCAGCCCGCGGCAGCCATAGGTGGGCGGCAAGCCTCCGCGACGCCAGTGTGGCGGGGCCTTAACCACTCTACCCCAGTCTTGCCTCAGATAAACGTGTTTTTAGCTTAACTAGTTTCCAGATGAACCCTTCTTCGTGAAGCGAATTTACCTGCTACGTTTCTGTTTTGTTTTTCGGACTTCCTGGGTCGCGTTTGGCAAACAGGTTGGACGGTCATTCTTGATGGGTGACTCACCTCTCCGCAGGTGCGCGTCTGGGCGTTCTTGGCGTCGGGCGACTGATGGACGGGGAAGAGGGCGCCGATGATGAAGTCCCCCGGGATGCTGCCGATGTGGCGCTGCGTGGTAACCGGCACGGCGGCGGCGCCGCAACCCCCGTGCCTGCGCTGCATGGCCAGCTGCAGGGCCAGGGCCAGCAGCAGCCGCGTCGAACCTCCGTACCACCAGCGTGCCGGACGGGCCGCTGCTGACGCCGGGGACGCACTACTGCCCGGACGCATCGCAACACCGCCGCCGGGGCCGCCTTATTGTCGTCGCGCAGGGCCCTGCAACAGACGCGACCACATGTCGGCACATTCGATTCCTGGGCTTACATCACAGGACGAATGAATGATTCCTTCACTACACGTTCCCGTTTCGATATGAACGAGGATCGCAAGGGAGTGGGGTCGTCGTGCATTCACAGCGGGGACGCTGCGCTTGGTAGCAGTACAGGAGCGACATATAGTTGCAACCGCGCGTACAAACATTAGCTTTATGCCTCCAACTTTCAGTGGCATTTCACAAGTATCGAATGCAGCGTAGGCACTGCATTCCTTGGTGCTCAAGTTGTGCGAGTGCACGGGTTCTTGCAATTCGTGCACCAAACTGGCGAAACAGCGAGCGCAAGGCAGTTTCTTTTACGCGTTCGGATTGAGACCTGTAAAAATTGAGATACGCCGATAGCCCTAGAGACGAGGTGACACTGCTCATACATCATACAAAAGCGACAGTGTGCAAACACGAGTCACCGCAACATTCGTGGTTCGAATGCCGCGAGCCCAAGTCTTTCCTCGGACTCATTGCCATGCGGCATTCGAAGCACGGATCTCGCGATGACTCGCGTTCGAGTCTGTCTGCAGATTCTATTTTGCATGATGTATACGCGGTGTGAATCCGCCGAATGGCGTAACCGTAAGAATCGTCACTGATGCTCTCACGTAGTTCAATTCCACACTGTCACGTGACAGCGTCAGCGACGGTTGCTATGGTTACGCCGCTCGCCGCCACAACGCAACTCGTTTGTTTTATTCTTTTCTCGCGAGTATTTTATGCTCACAACACGCTATCTAAAATCGCCTTTCTATCCCAGGTAAGGGGTCTATGCATCGTCCGTCTCCTCGACCTTCCCGCCTCACCTGCGGTTTTCCCGTCGGTCAACCGGGTGGTCGCTGCGGTGCCGGTGGCTGCTTCTCTCGGGACACTGCTGGTCGTCACGGAGTTCCTCGTCGCCGGCGTCGCCGTGCGCGCGCCTGGCCTGACCGGAGGCACCAGCCGTCGGCGCGGTCGCGGCACGCGGTCATGGGACGATCGTCCGAGGCGCCGCCTGCATGGAGCACAAGCGAGAACAACGCAGGTTGAGAAAGACACTACGCAGGTATCCGTGCGTTTATCACGCAACACTAGAGTGTCTGGAAACTCGTCTCCGATTGGTGTGTTTAGCGCGTCTCAAGAAGTGGCTCCCCAATTCACGTTGTTGGCGGGCGCGAATCCTGGCGGTGTAGCAGCAGCGGGGGTAGTTGCGGCAGACAGCTGTCCTACGGTAGACACCTGTCCTGCCGCAGGTCGTTCTCTCGCTTGTCGGTCCACGGAAGCTTCAGCAGTCAAGAGTTGGGACTCCGCGACAACAGCCGACACTCGCCTTTGCACCTGTATGTTTTGCCGGAACTTCTAGCGCCGACCGCCAGGATCCGGAAATCCAACAACATCAGATGCTGACTTCAGTAACGTCGTATGTAGCCACTTCGGGATAGGACGCTAAACACACCAGTCGAATACGAGTTCCCGGCACCGTATACCCCAACACAGACAGGGGGATCGGTGGCCGAGTGTGTTGGCCTCAGAGCACCTGGTGCGAAAGCCAAGAAAGAAGAAAACCAAAACACGCAGAGCGAAAGCGTGTGCTGCTGAGCACAACAGGGATCCGGGGCTCCTCAATCCCCACCCCTGCGCTTTTCAATCTGGATGAGCGTCGTACCGGCATGTGGGCGAGCAATTACTCCCGCGTGATTTGCATCGAAGATTCCAGGCTAGCAGTGGGTACTGCACTGACCAAACATCTCATCTACAGCGGAGACAACAGACACCAACTTGGCCTCACTACCTTTGCGCTCTCGACAGAAAAGCACAACTCGATTTTACGCCACAGCGAACTTATATACCAGGGATGTTTGAAACCGCATGGTTCGCCTACGTACGAAACCTTGCCACTTGGTAGCACAAGCTCTCTTGCACCCTTTTTGCACCCTCGTTTGAAAATTGCGGGCGGCCACAGCCGAGACGCGCCCCCAGAAAACTCGAACGTGGTGTGATTTTCCTCCTAGACAATGCGCCTCGTGAGTCGTAACACTTCCCGGCGGGCCTTTTTGCAGCCGATTCGGGAGTATAAGTGTGAACTCTTTCGCACCCATCCAACTCGCGGGATTTGGCCGTGGTCATGCTACTAATTAAGAGTACAAAAGACGGTCGGCAGACAATAGGTAGTTTAAGGGAACCTTTTTTGCAGATCCGATACGGTACGATGAACCGTCGGGTACGAAATGCGCATATGCGAGTCTTCTGCTGTAGCGCATGCGCAGTTCGTACCGGAGGACCCATCGTACCGTATCGGATCTGCAAAAACGGTTCCCTAAAACTCTTTATCGTCTGAATCATGTTTCTTCCTTGCATGATAGTCCTGTCCAGTTTGGTTATACAAAACACTGTCTGCAGAGATCTGTGAAACACAATGGAAGCTAGCGTGCTTTAATTGTACTTGAGGCGTGTCCGAAGATAACTCTGCCATAACGTATGCAGCGAACACTGTGTCTTGTGTACGATGTACGAGCACGGTGACCGCGGCTCCAGATTCTAGTGCGTTTCCTGAACATCTATGACCTCTCAAAGATACTATATCCCCAGTGACGACTTTGTCGTTACCATGGGCGTACCAACCGGGGGGGGGGGCAAGGGGGGCGCGTGCCTTTCCCCCCAGCTTTCGCAGTCGGGGGAAAGGCTTGTGTTTTGCCCCCCCACCTCCCCGCCCCCTCCACCCCCTTAAACAGCCGTCCCTGGGCAGGGCAAACACTGGCCGGCGGCGCCCAAGGGATACCAAGGGCACCGCTCCCCGGCTCTGGGGGGCGGGGGGGGGGCGGGGGGGGGGGGGGGGGGGGAGGGGGGGAGGGGGGGGGTCTGGTTTGCCCCCTCATTCAAAAACAAGTTGGTACGCCACTGTTCGTGGAATCTGTGCGTGAGTGGTATGAGGACCAAGACAAAACTTTTTGTTTCGTGACTGCCTGGAGCTGATCTGGTTGGTATGACATGATTCTGAAGGTTTCCAGCTGAACGTAGAGGGAACAAACCAAGGAGTGGAGAAAAAGAGACACACACTGCTGGTGTGTGTCTCTCTCCGCGGGTTAGCAGCACTAGAACACCGCTGGGTAAAGTGCGCTACACTCAAAGGGTACCACGTAAAGAAGTCCTAAGGTGCAATTTGTCGCGAGACACATTTTGTTTACAGGAATGCACACAACTTCTCAAGGATTACCTCGTAGTTAATGATAGGTTCAAGTGCGACCGGTGACAGCCTTCAAGACTATTGTTAAAGGGATCGTTCACTGTTCTTTGTCGCTAGTGATTAGCTCGTTGTGACATCGCAGGCTTTTCCGCGTGACGCCTCGTGTTGCCCAGGGGCGTTGGGCAGCGGTGGATTGTTTTTCTTTTTTGCTGTTGAAGAGGTTTATGGCCCCGATCGGTTCAAACCCGAACAATCACGGCGAAGCTTATGACCATACTCCGGTAGATCATTGTTTTCTTGTTTGCGTCATTAGGGGAAAGGGAGGGAGGCATCATTTTGGTATTACAGAAAGTAGAAAAGTAAAAAACAACTATGAGTCTTGTAGATGTACTTTTTGAACACACCGGTGCGCGTAAAACGAAAACCGATCCATGTTTCATGCATTGGGAAGATGGAGTGTTCGTTATGACAACTCAACTATGTTTCGCGGTAAAGGTTAATTCCAACATTCGCGTCGGTTGCACACTGCAACCTTATTAGGTTAAATATTCCCTCACAATGTTACCTCTTTGTTTCTGGTTTCACTCTCGTGCCCAACAGCAAAGGAGAAGGGAGTTGAGTTTTCTTTTCATTCATACATTAAAGTATCAACTGTAGATTTAAACACTCCTGATGGTGACGATTTATGTTAAGCAACCTTCCCAACTCCAGACCAACACTCAGTGGAAATGGGTGTTCGACCATGAATGCGGAGCATAAATAACTGTTTAACTGCGAAGAAAACACGAGAAGGGAATTTCCAAATAGTTCTCCTACCCTGACCGGGAGGCCAGAGGCCGGGGTTATACGAAACCCTTTTATACAAGCTGTTAGTATTCAACCAACTCTCCTAGCCGCATCTTTTAGCAAACCCCCCCCCCCCCCCCCCCCCCCCCCCCCCAAGTCGTTCACACGTCCCACGAGGACGAATACGCGCGCCATTTTTTTTAACGTTGCTTTTTTATTTATTTCTTATAGTAGAGTGCGGGATTTGTTAGGTCGTTTTCCAGTGCTGGGCGACGGAGGCCGTGATTTGTGCAAACACTTGTTTTATTGTTGTTGTTTTTATTCTTGAAGCTTTTGTGTTTGGTTATAGCATGTTTCCTACTCTCCTAGCCTCAACAGTTTCCTCACGCTTTCTTCTTCTTTCTTTTTTTTAGGTTATTCAAACTTTGGAGTTGCCAAAAAAGCATTGTTTATCACGCTGCCTACACACAGCAGGCAAAGAGCTCTCCGTCGAAGTGCTTGCAGTCTGTCTCGGAAAACTGCGCCATAAATCTTCCTCGAGTGCTCCTGGAATACAGTTGCCGCCGTTCCCTAGTGAGAGACGGGCGCCCGACGCGTACACTCCACGTCTTTAAAGCAGGATACGGAAGCATCTATCTGACTCGCAATGTATTGCCAGACACCTCCACCAGAATGGTTTCACCCAGTCGGCTCGGGCGCGTTAAAGCAAACCGAACTTTATGTATATGCACCAGTGTGCTTTTGAAGCCCAGAGCTGAGAGCTTGTCTGTATCATTAGCGAGTTTTCAAGTAGCGTAGGCAAGGAACTGGCTTCATTGCCATGCGCATACGCCAAGCTTTGCAAGCAGCGAAAGTGTGCAGGCGAGCTGGTTAGGACACATGATAAGCTAAATCCTGAGGCAAGGAGACGTCGCTACTTCCTTGCGTACGCGAAGCTTTTGGGTGCACTGTTCTAAAACTCGCTATTAGGTTGTCTCAGACGTAGGCGATATTCAACGGCATTAAGCAAACGATAATATATCTTTCCGCGTTCAATGTGGACTGATGTTCAAGTCAAATAATATGATGGACGTTTGGCAGCGAAACGTAATTCAGCCTAGAAATTGCGTAGTAAGTCACCGTCGGGCCAGGTAAATGTGCGACGTATGGTGCAACAGTTAACCAGAATTCTTCAATGATGTGACGTTTGTGTCGCAATTGGAGGCCGTGGAAAATAGCCTCGCTCTTTCTGATGGGGAAATTGATCCGGAGCAACTTAAAAGCCTTCTTCTTTCGAGCCTTTAGTTCAGTTAACGTTAACTCGTGATTGCGTGTGCGTCAAAATATAAAACATAAAGCGAGTCCGAACTTCTCTAAATTCATAAACAGATAGCACTAGCACAAGGTGCCTGCAGTGCAAGCTTTTGGTTTTTAACATGTAAAACTCCGGTGCGTGAGGCAGTAGAGACTATGAAAGAAAATATATATATTGATCTAAGAAGCCTTAATATTCAGGCTTTTCTAAGTTTACGTGCGAAACGGCAGCCTCATTATGTTTCAGTGGAAAGAGAACTGAAGGGTGTGGCACCATTTGCTTTGGTGTGTGTGCGGGCATTAAACGCATTTTCAATTGTTTATTTTAATCAGAATACACACTCACCTTCAAAACTAGGATGGCAAAAAATCAAGTAAACGAATGACACAAATTTAATTTATTTGAGTCATAATAGAAGTTATCGGGAAATAATTTATATTTCCCCGACACGGGAAAACAAAGCGAAAAATGCAATTCTTAAAACGAATGCATTCCCAGAAAATAAAAATGTATTCTCAACCGTAATCTGTCTCACTGGCGCACGCAAACCACACGCGCATGTGCACGCCACATGGTGCAAATTCCATGCACCCACATAGCATAAAAATCTTAAAGAGACGCTGCAATGATTTTTCTTCTTTGCATAAATACCGCCTTACAACAGATCCTTGACGTTAATGACCTGTGAAAAACCCCTTTGTTTTTCATCACACGCAAACAAAATCGCAAAAAAAAAAATTAAAAAAAAAGCCCCGTTTACTCGCAGCCGGAGCAAGCAAAGAGGTGATCTGGAGCCGATCTTATGCCGCCAATGTTGACCATAGCGCCGCACTAGTGTTGGCAAGGCACAGGACACGCACCGAGTTTCAGGCATTGTTATAATAATATTAATAATCATAATAATAAATTTTTATTCAACATTGCATATAACCACTTCAGTGTCGGGTCTGGTCAAAGCAGCAGAGGCTTGTGGGACCAGATCCAGCATTTGGTGTGGCAGACCGGATATTCGCACGGACTCACATCACGTGCACAGAAAAACAAAACAACACACACACACATTTCAATGTTTCATTGGAGTACATCAGAGTATAATAATAATAATAATAATAATAATAATAATAAAAATAATAATAATAATAATAATAATAATAATAATAATAATCTTTATTGCCATCCCTAGTACAATGGTTCTAAAGGGTCCGTCAAAACCTGTAAAGGCTTCCGTGACGGAAACTCGGCCAGTCGCAAAGGTAGGCTATAAATATATGAACAATATCAAAGACATAATACACACGCAAAAAAACAATTTGAGAGCTTTTACAAACCCAGAAAAGGAAAAAAAAGAATTGAAAGTGTTTCAGAAGAAAAAGTTCGAAGCCCTGTTTTAAGTCCTTCTTAAATAATAATAATTATTATAAATTGCTTTATTTTGCTCGTTCCCACAAGCAAACTCTCGGTTTACAGCGTGGTGCACAAAACATACATGGATTAAAACCTAAAAAAAAACTGAAAACAACGAAGTTAAATCAATAAAAGTCATGCAACATTATCATATTACAAAAATTGATTGTTGATTAGTTCGCAGTCATCCAATCTCGAAGATTTAACATAAACTCATGAGTTGATGAAGAGATGTCGAGGTTAAATTTTTGTGAATCATAAGCAATTTGCATCCTTGACAATGGGATCGCAGCGGACAAGCAAGACGGATAAAAAGTTGAAATGTTTCAAATCGGGCGAGAGGAAACATGAAACTCAAAAGTTTGTAATAAAGACACCGAATTTACCCTGCCATGAACAACTTTGTGAAGGAATATAATGGTACGGCTACTTTCGTTTTTGCAGAGATTGGACACGGGCATAGCCTCCTATATACTGACAAAGCCTGGCAGATCGCCACGAGAAGCGGCCGCCGAAACGGAAAAGGTGGAGCGGCAGACAATGGATGAAAGGAGAGCCACGTGACTGGCGCCTCGCTGAGGCGAGACGCCGAAACACACCTCTTCCGAGCGAACAAGTGTGTTTCGGGTCCTCGCCGTTGCAAAAGCTGTGCGCTGACGTCCAGCTTCCCCGAGAAATGGATCTTTGATACTTTTTGTCACGAGATGTCGGCGCTCCAAATCTGCGTTTGGGCACTCTATGGCTCCGTCTTCGAACTGCCAGGCTTTGTGGGTATAGAGAAGGCTATGACACGGACCCGAAGGCTTCTTGAGCTATCAATTATCACGAGCCCAAATTGAGTGTCCACGCCATGCTCGGGTCCAATCTATGAGCCGCATTCCAATATCGTCACTGGGCGGTACTGCGACCACCCAGCTAGGGCATCAAGTGTTGCGAAGGAGAGACTAAACGAAAACACTCGCTTTTGTCCTTAAACTTACGCCGCAACAAGAGAGTTTCTCGGCCAGTGGCGTTGCGTGCGACTATCTTTGAGTCCCAGTAGTGCCAGTAAGCTCGTGTAAAGTGAAAAACATTCCAATCGAATGTCGTGGCACTGCCCCTTTAAGATTACCACCGCAAACACCTATATGAAAGCGCGTGAATTGAGACGATATAAATTAGAGAAACTGGTAAATCATCTTTTCAATCCTAAATACTAAAAACGTGATTTATAATTTAGTCTCGCAATGAATGCGAGAGTCAAATAAAATTGCGGAGAACCGTTAGTTTATTACACGACGTTGTTCGCTCCTGCGTTCATAAGATTTCTCGGAACCTTTCGAATTACCTAATAATGAGTCAATATTATTCTAGCTCACGACACTATCAGTGGAACTCAAATTTTTGAATTGTTGTCTTCGTTTGAGAGCTGACTGGAGGTAACATTGCATAATAGTACAGCGACAATAACGTTTTTAGACCACCGTTTTTGGCTCTCTCTTCTTTTTTAAGTTGCGTGGGAATGTTATAAAAACCTGTTAAACTTGGTGGCGTTGAGAATGCTATTACGATATACACGTTTAAAGGCCTGTTCACACATGCAGCGGAGCGCTACAAGCATAGCGCTGACCTCGCGCTAAGCACGTGCCGACGGGAGCGTTCACCAGCTTTGTATCGCACCGTCAAAACTGTTGCTCGTGGTAGACGATAAGTAGCTGACGGCACGTGAGCAGCGCTTCATTAGCGCTTCGCTGCATGTGAGAACCGGCCTTTACTAGCATGTACCCACACGCGTCAGATAATAAACGAACAAATACCTTAATGTCACTATCGTAAACAGTGTTCTAAAAACAAAAAAGTAAAATACAAGGTAGTTAATGCTTTCAACTTATTTATTTATTTATTTACGAGGTACTGCAGGTTAGTAATCCGGCCCAAGCAGGAGTGGATATGGTTTCTCTTCACGTGATACCCAGAATTTATACATAAATAAGGAGGGACAATTAAAAACAAATAAACCGATAAAAACCAATTACACTTCAAAAAGGTGTTCAATTTATCGTAGAATATTGTCGGAGGTAAAAATATGGGGAGGCAAGGAGTTCCAATTTGTTCCACTTCTGGGGAAAAATAAGTATTTCAAATCGTTTGTGCAAACAAATATGGGAGTTATTTTTCGTGTATGGTCATGTCTAGTCTGTCTAGTAGATGATGGCTGAATGTAGGATGAAGACTCAAGGCGAAGCTTGTGATACCAAAGCTGAAAAATGAATTTTAATCTAGCTAGCTTTCTGCGAGATGCGAGGGGAATGATGTTGTTAGTTCTAATTAATTCGGTAGGATAGTCATGCCGGCGGTAACGATTATAGTATATAAAACGAACTGCGAGTATCTGGGCCTGCTCAAGCCTGTTAATGTCTTTCTTCCCAAAAAGGATCCCAGACAGTGCAAGCGCACCCCAACCGAAACCTTATTAGTGTGTTATAGACCAGAAGTTTGACATGAGAGGGTACGTATCTAAGCTTGTGCCTCACTAGGCCTGGTTTACGACGTGCAGATGCAGAGATTCGTTCAATGTGCGAGGACCAAAAGAGGTTGTTAGTAATCGTAACGACGAGGTACTTAAAACTGTCTGTTTGAGAAATGAAAACACATGGGGGGCACTTTTTGTTGGGGATACGCATAAACACAGATTTGTCTTAAAGGGACCATGAAACGATTTTGAAATCGAATTTCATCCACCGCAAGTCGTAAAAGGTGCAAAATAAAACACAAGAACGCAAAAATAGGGAGCCAAAAAAATTCTTCGCTATAGAGCTTTTAAAAGAAAACCGGACTCTTTTGCGCCTTCTTTCCTTCGAAAGCATCAGATGCTTTCGAAGATGCATCCGCGGAATCGCTGCACGTCAGCCGAATCCACGTCGCCTATTGGGTAAGAGCCTACCTCACCAGCTCCGCGATCATAAACAATAAATAGCCGGCGAATGTTTCCTAAAAGTTTTGTTAAATAATATTCAGACCCACATTTTGTAGCATAATTAGAGATGTGACGAAAATTGCCAAATTTGATAATGCTGAGAGCCAAGAGCCATCTATCGTGTGGTAAACGAAGCAACTACAGTAAGGCCGACAGCGTCGTTCAGTTACTCGGCCGCGACAACCAACGAACGTTTATTTTTCTACGTGTTCTTCTCGCGCGTCCCCACTTCAAGCAGCAAGAAAAAAGTACTTGAGACCAGACATGTACAAATTACTCAAAAAGGGTAGTTAAGTTACTGAGTATCGACGCCAAAAGTAATTACAGCAGAGTAGAAATTACTGATTTGTAATAGTAATTGAGTAAACTACTAACTACTGTAAGAAAGTAGCGAGTTACTTCGAAGTTACTTTCCAAGTTATTTTTTATATTTTCGTGGTAGCAAAATGAACAGCAGTTTTGATGCGTGAAAAACCCAGCGAGCCTAAAATAAATGCAGTCATTTTATGGCTTGCGTTTTCACCAAAATAGCTTATTCACTCGCAAACTCTCAAAGTTCTTGATGAGAGAGTTTTCCCCTTTTCCTTTTAAAGACGTCCCCACCCAAGTTAAAAAAGCGTTCCACCGACACGCTGGATATGGAGCGGCAGCGTGGAATTTGAGAAACAGGCTGTGCAAGGTCGGGTAAGCGAGTGTCGGCATCTTAGGTGTCCATGACGAAACATCCGCTGGATAACAAAATCTCTACTTTTTTTTTTTTTTCTTTGGCAAGTTGAGATTGTTATGACTTGCCCCTTTTTATTCCCACGACGTTCGGAGAGTACGCTAAGCGAGTGCACCTGATCGTCAAGGGTTCAAGTCTCGCGCCACAACGATGAGATCATCCGGACAACTGCGCGTCTCATTACAGTGCTAGTGCTGAGCTACTGAAGAAAAAAAAATTGCTTTGGTTTAACAGAAGATGAAACGAAGTATACTTGAACGCTGACGCCGGGTCCAACAAAAGGATCTCCCAAGGGTGACTCGCAATCCTCGCCGGCAACTGCGGTATCCTGACGCGCCTAAAACGCCTGACAAGTAAATCGTTTTTAAGAAAGAGGAGGTCTCCCTGGCGTGGAAAGTCGGAAGGACGCGTAGTTGAACTACGTGAACAAGCATGGTCGCTCGTACAGTTGCAGCTGGAAGCGCGAACGTGCACCCATGAACGGATTATCCGTGTCTGCGTTTTCGGGAGAGTCCTGCTTTGCAAGGGAGTATGCGCTGACGACGAGGCGAGCATGGGAACAGGCGCCCAGCTGCAAGGTCATATTAGTGGCGTCTCCCGTGGAAACCCCATACCGCAGACAACATGAGAACAACAACAACCCTTGGAGTGTCCCCGTCTTTCACGGTTCCAGCTGCAGGCGCGGCGCCTGCGTGCATTACCGGATTAAGTCAATACCCAATCAAGGCTTGTTAAGCATCTCTGCCTGCGTTTGTGCGCGCCAGTATTATGTTTTGGCTGCTCGTCGCCACCTTGGCCCAAGGACGCCTGCGATGCAGTTTCTACGGCTGCCAAGAATAAGTGCGTCGGAACAGAATGGGAGGGGGCCCCTTGTTTTGGGATGCGCCTTCATCTGCCGGCGTGTTATTTATTTCTGCGCTCAAACGTTTGTGACTAGCAAAATTAACACTAGATTTCGGAAGTAGTTAGTAATTTGTGTAGAAGTTGCCTGAAAAAAGTAGTTAAATTCAACTACTAATTACCCAAATAAAGTTGTAATTGAAAGTTACCAAGTTACTCGGAAAAGTAGTTAAACTACAGTAGTTTGAGTAGAGTAGTTGAACTACGTCCAAGTCTGCTTGAAACAGACCACGGCGAACAAGAACGCTGGATCCACAAACACCCGAGAAAAGCTACAACGGCGACGAATCTACCCACGCCGACCAAGCGAGCTCGGCAGATAGGCCAAGCAGGCACTCCGACTCGGCGCAGCGTTGCTTCAACGGTACTTGGCTAAGACCGTCTACCCACGAGCGGCTGGCGTGCTGAATGGAATATGCCCGCGCGACCCTCGTGGACCCTTCCCGTATGATAGTTTGATCGCTGACCTCAATTTTAGATTAAGAGGTGAGGTCAATCTCTTCCCCTTGTTTTCCGAGGCAGTGTTGACGAACACTCGCAGAAAAGGAACTCTCGTCGATTCCATCTTGTTTTGTGTGATATAGAGCTCAAATAAACGCCGTATGGATTACCCTCGTAAAACGGTATGTACACTGTGTTATTGGTATGCCATTTTTATTCTGACAGACTGCACGTCACTGTCGAGCTATAACAGTTCGTGGGAGCAACGTGCAATGCCGGTCCAACCTTCCATTGCCGAGTGTCATGTCAGTATCGACTTGCAATCGTAAAAGATCGGTCCCGAAGCGCTTACCAACAGCGCGAATACAGCACTTCCATCAAACGCGCGCGTCCGCTCCGAGTGTGAACAGGTATTTACGTGGCTCTTGCTGACACTGTCGTAGTTTAAACGTATCTTTTTTAACGTCGGCTCGCTCCTGCGTCTCTGCAACCGCGAGAAACGCCGCGGCAATTTGTTTTCATCTACGTCGCTTTGCAAACGACTGACACGGGCCGCCTTTTACCAACAATAACAGTTGGGTTGACTTGTGGAGTCTTCACCGGAGGACTCGCCGTACTTCCCAACAGGCATGCCGGTGTATGGGACTTGTCTCATGCTGTCGCTGTAGCGCAACATATATCATTGAATTTCACTCAGCTGCGATGTGTCCATGGCTATCGTGGCGATGAGAGGTGCCGATTCAGAAAATACGTCGGTGCCATCAGCTCAGTAAAACCTAGCGGCGCACCCCCAAATCGCCGCCGCTAACGCTCCCATTCTCCTACTGCTGAGAGAACTTCCGGTTACTGTCCCGGAGTGCGTCACGACCGTCAAAATTACGCCGCAGCTTGTTTTGCGGTCAGTTGGAGAGAAAGAAAAGGTCGTAATTTCATTAATTTTTTTGTGTAAAAGTTAATAACCCGAGACGAAAACGGATGCCTGTTCGGCATTCAGTGAACGTTGAAGGCCTAATGTAAAAGTTATCTGGGCAAAAGGAAAAAGGTCATTTCATGGTCCCTGTTTCATTTTTCAGAGATCGCACCAGTTATAAATTGCATTTACACACTCATTCAGCACAACCTGGTCGTGAATAAAGGTAATCTCCTTGAAGACTAAGCAGTCATCTGCAAATACACGAATACTCACGCTCTCGTCGATGCATAAGTTTAAATCAATAATATAAATTGAGAAAAGTAGCGGACCAAGGACACTTCCTTGCGGGACATCAAAATTTACAGAAAGTGGATCTGAATAATGACCGTCTACATCCACAAATTGTATGCGCATTTCTAGATATAAGGAAATTCATTTTACAACCGTACTCGGAAAGCCCACTTCGTTAAGCTTGAATGAAAGACCGGAATCAGAGACCCTATCAAACGCTTTGCTCATGTCTAGAAAGATTACGTCGATTTGGCCGGGTTTAATAACTATTGAAGCCAAAGAATAAATAGTACAAATAAGTTGTGTGGTAGTTGAAAAGCCTTTGCAGAAGACATGCTGAAAAGGCGAGATGATGCCATGCTTGACTAAAAATTCACTCATGTAATTCGAAATAAAACGTCCTAAGAGCTTACGCGATTTGTTAGTGAGCGATATGGGACGGTAATTAGTTAACAGTGAAGAATCTCCTTTTTTTTAAGAAAACAGGTACAACCCGTTCAATATGCCAATCTGGGAACAGCACCACATGAAAATTAGGAACGAAAAATGACAACAAGAAACCTACTTAGTGATTCAGCGTAACGACGAAGGAAGGCGTTCGGAGTGTTATCAGAGCCACATGATGTTTTCGGCTTCAGATTAAGCAACATGGAAAAAATGCCTTCAAATGTTATGAACTCCGGACTAATTTCGGTTGAATTGTCGAAGGAAGTTTGTCGCGGGCTGGGATGTGAAAACACAGATTGAAAGAACAGATTAAATCCAATGGCTATTTTCTGCTTGTCGTAGGAACACAAAAAACAAAGAGGAAGAGAAATTCTCCCCAAACCATGACTTCAAATAAATTACTCAATATTCATCCCCTTGTCTTCGTAAAAAGTAGCGCTTTGTAGAATAAATGATTTGGTGTGTTAAAAAAAGACTAATCTTCATTTCTAGTAAAAATTCTGTACTGCACTCATGGAGTTTAAACTAAAGCCTATCCACTACACAGAACCGTTTACGAGTAACACGTCACTGGACCTGTAGTGTACTACTTTCTTATATTTATCTATCATTAAATTCTTAGATTACCTTCTTGCCTTTAAAATTGCAGGTTCCGTTTGTAATGACCCTCTCCCCCCCCCCCTTTTTTTTTTTTTTTAGTCAATCTATTCCATTTGTGTTTTCCCAGAGTTACTGCGCGTATCTTTGGTTCCCATTGAAATAAGGATCAAATTTAAAAAAGAATAAAAACTGCATCGTGCAAGCATGAACGTTCAAAAACTATATAAAAAGTCCCAGAAGAATGACGAAACAAAGGTTCAGGAAGGTAGTTCCAAAGGGTTTTAATGCTAGAGTCCCATCACTGAGTCATCGCGTCTCTAACACCAAGTGCATTAGGAATTCCTACGAGACCCGGGCATAATTAATTGGCGTGGATGGAGCGAATCTATGGCAAACAAAGGGAATGCATGAATTCGCAATGCCCGACTCCCTGTGTCAACTGTTGCGACGAGGTGGCATTAATAATTTTGGCTCGTTTCCGAGCTCGGATTAGGCCGATGGGACGACGGCAGAGGCATTCGCGTCGGCCATCTCTCTCGGGACACGTTTTACCCTGAGGCTGCGTGCGTGTGTGGTATTTAGAGCCAGCATACAGACAACACGATCAAAGATCTTGTCTTGCGCCATTGGTCCTTTGGCCAGACGTAGAATTACAGAGGTTCAATTTTGACATAATAAACATGCAGCAATGGGGAAAAAAAAGCTCGAAGAAATGCGTTAAAGTGTCCATGATTATTTACGATGGCCGGTTCCTTTTTATTCAATTATCCCACGTAATAACATTTCTCAGTAGGTTACCAATGCTTTAGAGCATGAGATGCTTTTTTACGCAACACCCCGAATCCCAGAACTTTGTCCGTCCTTCCGAGCATTTCCCGCTAAATTGAGCGGTGAAAGTGATATCGCGTGCTCTATTCACACATTCAGTTTTCCCGGTTAATTTAGCGGGGAAATTGTTGTCACGTCACGTGATTTCACGGAACCTACCGACTAATTAAGTTTCCACGCTAAATTGAGCGATAAAAATGAGGTCACGTCATCGGAACACCAACCCTGTTTCCCCGCTAAATTTAGTGGAGAAATTGATGTCACGTGACCTGACTTCACATGAAGAATACACCGATTTAGTTTCCCAGCTAAGTTTAGCGGGAAGATTGACGTCACGTGTCCCGACATCACCTGACCTATACTTTTACGTATGCACTGATGCTACGTGACCTATTCTATACAAGACTGTGTATAGTCTTATAAATTTCTAGTTATCTAGGTGGTCATCACACCTCTGTTCAGGTTGATAATATAGTTACTGCAACGAGTTTGTTCCGCAATCTGAGGTGCCTCAGGGGCCACGTTTGTTTCAATTGTATTTATGATATTGCTTCCTGTGTTAGTGATGCAAAATTATTATCTTTGCTGATGGTGTTAAGCTGTTTCTAAGTGTAAAGTCCCTGTTGGATTGCACTCGTCTTCAAGCTGATATGGAACATGTTTCGAATCGGTGCGTCAAAGACTGCTTGACGCTTAGTCCTCAGAAACCTAAACACACTTCGCAATTTAGAACGCGTGAGTTCATTTGTTTTTTTCCTACAACCTTGAGGCCGCCTCGATTCCCAGCGTATCTGTCATCAGGGATCTCGGTGTTTCTATTGATAGTGCATTGGTTTTCAGTGCACACGCTCCAAAACCGGTTATGCTGTGCTCAGAGTGCTAGGCACAATTTCTCAATTATGTGGCCAGTTTTCATCGCTTTTTTTTGTGTGTTGCATTTGTTCAAGTCACTAGTTAGATCACTGTTGAAATTCGGCTCGGTCATCTGAAATTCGTTATCTATATCACAGGCAACTGCAATCGAAAACGTGCAGAAACGAATGATAAGAACAGTATTTGACGGCTATACTCGAAAAGGGTGTTTTTATCATTATGAAACATCCTTAGGCAATTTGCGTTACATATATGGTTGCCGCGAGGAGGCAGTTTAGATATTTTATATTTATTCAGAAAATCGTCTGATGGATCTATTACTGTACATAGACTTCCATGTTCCATCAAGGGTCAGTCGAAATTTATCTACGTTTTATCCATCTTGCATGCCCCCTGTATCCACTTTGTAGCGGATTCAGTTGGCCCCCAAGAAGAAACAGCATCTGGATATTTGCACATGCCTTAGGGATTTTAACTTGCTTGTTCGCGAATGAATGTCTAGCGTATAACTATGGCAAGAAGATTTGTGTTGTGTTGTGCTTTAGCAATCTATGGCTGTTCTTACTATGCGGAGGGCAAGTTCGTCTGCTTCTTGCGCAGGGGGTAGCGGTGACGTCAGAACGCCGAGCCCTGGTTGGCTGATCGCGACCCCCTATCTGAGCGTCGTCTGCTCCTTTGCAACGTCGTCTGCTCCTTTGCAACGTCGTCTGCTCGCAACGTCGTCTGCGTCTGTCTTACCTTTCCTGAGACTTTCGGAAGCGCAGAGGCCAGATTCAGGAAACGATCTTACGCCAAAAATGTGCGTAAGACAAAACTTCAGAACAAATTCGTATTACCGAAACGAAATTTTCGCAAGTTTTGCGCAGGTTACGACGAAATCCCACGGCAGCTCCGAAGCTGTCTTACGCAGCCCTTACGATCAAATCAGCATGGCCGACAGCGTCGCGGTCGCGACGACCCCACGGACGTTTATTTTTCTACCTGCGCTTCTGACGCGTCCCGACTACAAGCAGCAAGAAAAAATTAAGAAGTACTTGAAACAGACCACGACGAACAAAAACGCTGGACCCACAAACACCCGGAAAAAGCTCCAACGGCCACGATTCCACCGAACGCGACCAAACGAGCTGGGCAGTTAGGCCTAGCAGGCACTCCGCGACTCGGCGACCGTCTGCCCACGACCGGCTGGCGTGCTGAATGGAATATGCCCGCGCGACCCTTGTGAACCCTTCCCGTATTATACTTTGATCGCTGACCTCAATTTTAGATTAAGAGGTCAATATCTTCCTCATGTTATCTCCTTGCTTCCCGAGGCAACGGTGACTCTCGCCGGTATAAAGTGGTGAATCTCCGACAGACGCAGGAAAGGTAAAGCAGCCATCGCTTTGACTAACAGACGTAAAGCAGACGACGTTAGCTGCGCCAACCCGCCGACGCCGTTAAAGAGTGAGGGGTCTCGCCGCACACGAATGGAGGGAAAAAGTATTTGGGAGGGAACTTGCGGACACTAACACGCTCACTCTTGGTTCTAAACAACCAAACCTCGGCGCCTAGGGACACCTCGCCAGTGGGTCCTTTGACTTCCTTCCTTGATGCGCGTCTGCTAGTTGTTAGACAAAAACAACGTACCGCTCGAGTTATTTCGTCTCCCCTCCCTCAAAGGCGAAGTCGAGTGCGCTCCGAAAGTTGCAGGAAAGGTAAGACAGACGCAGACGATGTTGCGAGCAGACGGCGTTGCAAAGGAGCAGGCGACGCTGAGGTAGGGGGTCGCGATCAGCCAATCAGGGCTCGGCGTTCTGACGTCACCGCTACTTCCTTTCTCATGCGCAGAAGAAGAAAATAAGCCCACTTGCGAGGCGTATATTACGTGCACCACTGTGAAGACTGAGAAGTTGTTTGAGGGCCCAAAAAATACAGATTTATTTATTTATTTATAAAACTATCGTTTCTTAATTACTGAACTTTATGCATTATAGGACATTCATTGAAAGTAAAAGTTGCTACCAACTTCTTTTTTTTTTTTTTAACTTGATTTCGTTTTGGAATAGATTAAAAAAGGGGTTCAATGAAAGTTTGTTCTAAATCGAATTATTACCAGTAGAAATAAAATTTAAAAAAAAATCTAGACGCAGGTGAGTACACCGTGTTAAGTCGCTTGATTCTATATAGTTCAAACTATGCTGTGTTTATTCATTTGCAATTGGTGTCCTTGCCTATGTACGTCCGGCACGCGTTTCTCTCGGATTTTTCGATAACAACAGGTCCTCCTCAGCTGAACCGGCTTGTCTCACACGCACGCTCCAGAAAACCTCCGGTGGTTTCATTCGACTCGCACTCTCGCACCCCCGCCATTCACGGTATCGGTCGGAAAAGGCAAACCCAAAGAACAAAAGCTTCGACGGAGCATTAGCGAACCAAGGCCGCGAAGCTCCGAAAAAACAATTAGGCGGGGCAAAGTCGATAAACGCTCCGACTAGGTTCGATCGCCCAAAGCGCGCGCATTCTCATCGACCCGGAACGTCAGAAGCCTAGAACGCAACAACGCTGACCTCAAAGCTCTCTCTCTCGGGATGTTGTCGTTTCTCCCCTGATCACCGCTTCACGTATATACTAAAACAAATGACGGCGTTCCCTTTCACCGGATAAACAAATGATGAAGACGTTACGGGATAGGTGTCAAAACCATTTGATCTCATCGCACATATCTCGCTCGTACCGCGACCGCGCTGCGATTCAACCCTTTCCCGCCTCCCTCCGATCAACAACAAGGTTGTCAGATGAGCCGATAACAGTGTCTACGTTTCACATCGCCGTCCAAACTCGGCCAAATACCGGGAATACCGCACGCTTCCCCGGCGTCACCAGTTCCGACCCCTGCCCGTGCAGCGCCCTCGTATAAAAGAGCGACACGACGACGACACGAACGTATCCCCCTCTACATTTCCTTCAACCTCTTTCATTTCTTTTTCCCTCCGCTCTCGCTCTTTCTCTGGTTTCCTTCCCACGTTCTTATCTCTGCTTTGCGGCCACGACGTCGGCCGAATTAATAACATCGTCGTCAACGGCCACAATTTCGTTGTAGGCAGTCAGCTACGTTTCGGGAAATGAGCAAAAAAAAATAAAAAGGGAAGGGTTAGGGAGAAACTGTTTTTTGGGTGGGGGGAAGCTGGGGAAGGCACAATCCGAGCGGTGCCATGTATTTCGTGGAAGGTCGCTTGGCGGGAATCGTTTCGCGTGGCGCCACCTTTTCTTGTCGATGGAGTGAGCGAAAAAGCGCGGGTGGGGATTGATGAGCGGGCCAATGGTACACGGGCGGACAAGCGAGCTCGTAAACAAGCCTCTTCTTATACGCTTTTTTTTTTTGTTTTGTTTTGCTTTTGTTTTTGCTTCCGAAGACTGGACGGGACGGTTCGTGTCGTCAAGTTATTGCGTCTTCCTCGTATATCTTTTATGTATACGACGAGCGCACGCGGAATATATATTGGTAGTAATTTACTATTTTCATTTTAATCTCGACGGGGTTAAGGAAGGGAGACGCTATTGAAGACAGCAAGCGGGGCGTCCTGCTGTACTTGTGTTTGGAAAGAAAGTGCGAGCGATTGCAGGCAGGCGAGCTTTCCTTGAACGAGTGTTTGAGAAAAGCGAGCGTTGCGCAGAATCAGGATCTCGCTCCACTGCTTTTGATGTCACTGCTGAGATGAAGTATATAGGATAGCAATAGTTTAGTTTCGCTAATGTTTGTTGGGTAAATTGCCAGCCATCGTCTTCCCATTCAGCCTTTCAAAATAGTGTCAATGACTTTGACCTGTATCAGTTGTTCACTTAACCCAGAAGGATTAGTACTGGTCGTTCAAACGTTTTGGACCTCCTTTTATGTAACAGGCCGACAGGTGACATTAATGTTTCTGTATTATCCTGTATAAGCGACCGTTCGGTGGTTGTAGAGTCTTTGAAAAGCTCTAATGTGCCCGGAAGTAGAAAGCAACCAAACCATTTACAGATGTGATTATAATGAAATTAATTTTGACCTTATCGATCTTTGATCTGAACTTGAAGTGTGGAATATGTCTACTGATATGTTGTTTTTTTTAGAAATATTTAAAGGGGCATCTGGCACCCCCAAATGCATTTCTTTCTTTATTTGCCAAACGTTTCTACATGATACTCAGACATCACACTCAAATATTAAGCATGAAAAAATATAATTGCAAAGACAACAAATATTTTCTGAAAGCCTAATTTGAAGTTTCCGCGCTCTCACCAACATCAAAAGTGGACTAAAGATTTTTTTTGTTGCTTTGTATTTGGATGGCAGCAGAATTTGGAAACTCGGCTACGTTGCGCACCAACAAATTTCGTAAAAAATATAAGTTCCTTGCACGCCATTCTTATATATTATAAAAATGCAGCTTTTGCAAGTTTGAAATTTCTGCATATTCAACCATCGACGCTGTCACAGCACGTGATCAGAAAAACGGTCGCAAGAAAGTGTCTGATAGAGGAGGGCGCACTTCTTCGAAAACCGCGTTTGCGTTGCATTTTTTTATACGGCATTATTTGGAAGGGTTTAAGACATTAACAAAATACCGATTTTAGTGCGTCAGTACTCCTTTAAGCAGAAGATAGGAAAATTGGTTGACAAGTGTAAACCAGCAAGAATATGCAGCATAAAGCAGATACGATATAAGCCCTGGATTAACTTTAAAATCAGGCGCTCAATAAAAAAAAAAAAAAAATTCAACGTATTTTCCCAAGGAGTTTGAATCCCGCCGTGAATTTTCGCGTTTTACCCTTCGTTGCCCCTCTGGATAGTCCCAGCGCATTCTCGTTGGGTTTGTATCATCTGGGCACGAACCTTTAGGAACACAGACCGTGTATAAAAACGGCCGTAGCACGCTTCACCAGGGCAGTCTTCCGCTGCCGCTCAATCCCGCACCCTCGCCGATATCGCCAATTATTTTTCATTTATTTTGGCGCAAGTTCATCGTAATAAACATTAGGTTTCTTCAGTTATTCATCGTTTCTTTACTCGTTATCCGTGAGAATATAAGAAAAATGAGGATTCGTGTCTTCTCTGTGTAAGAAAGTACGTTAATCATTGTATGGATTCCAAGGAAACACGATACGTTACCTCGTATACTGCCTGGCACTGTAAGCGCGAACGTACGACTTTGGCGGTTTTTTTTTGGTTTTTTTTTTTTTTGCGCTTAACACCAAAATCGTACTGGCGGGCGTTAATGTTTACCACTCAAGTTAGTAGCCCAACTGAGCACGTCCAACCACTCCAGTACAGTAGTTTTGAGGAGAGTCCGTTAATACTAAGAGGAAAACAGAAAAAAAAACGGAGGTGACTTGTTTGCGCTAACAGTGACGCAAAGTTTTTATAATGTAACGCGCTACACTAGCACACATTACATCCTACGTAATGTAAAGCGCTGCCTGACCTCATCAGACCGAGTGTGCTGACGCACGCTAGCGCAGGAAGTGAAACGAATGCTCGTGCTGCAAAGTCAGGGCCGTACCATATTAGTTTACAATTAATCTTTTTGCAGCAGACAGAGGTGACCGGTGTCTGCGATAGACCCCCCTGGAGCCGAATGCCCTTGCAACCACCTGTGCGGCAGCCTCTTTATGCCCTGCTGGAACCACATTTTGGAGATGCTTTACAGCCACGGCAGTACAGCTGCTTCCAGCTCATCAATAACAGCAAAGTAACGTCCTCACATGTGTTCTGTTTTATGCTACCGAACAGGTGATAACTAATGGGAATACGATCAGGCCATACCCATGCACAATCAAACCTTAGTTTGGTCAATCACGGTCATAGGAAATGCACGCAACGCAGTCATTAACCATCGCCTGACTGGTCAATGGCTGCGTGACAGACAGATCCAACGGTCAGTCAGACATTTGGTCGTGCATGGGTGTGGCCTGACTGGGCTCCCGGTGGTTATCCCCTGTTCGGTGGCATAAAGAAACCCTGCGAGGACGCTATTTTACGGTCGTTGATAACCTGGAAGCAGCAGTTCACACGTGCGTGCGAGGCACTTCCAAAAACTAGTTCCAACAGGGTATGGAGCGGCTTCCACAGAGGTAGTACAAAGGCATTCGGATCCAGTGGGGGTCTGTTGAGAAGGTGGACATATGTGCCGGCCTCTAAGTGATTGGCATCTGCAGCAAAAACAATATTTGCGAATCAAGATGGTAGGCCCCTTACGAATGTTGAAATCCCATACCTGACTTTATAAAAACACTGGCATGTGCACTACTGCGCGGTGTCCGTGGGTGTTAAAGCTTTCAAGTTTGTAATAGTATTGCACTGGTCAATTTTTCTCTCAACCATGGAAACATTTAATATTACTTTTTTGAGGGCTGACTAAGTTTGGCCGATGTCAACCTCTAAAGAACAAATAAAACATTCACATAATACTCACAGAATAAATTAAAGTTTAAAAGGAAGAAGTTGGACTAAAATTGGTGAGGAAAAAATTTATTAACTAACTTGCTACAAACTTCGGACTCCTCCAATTAAAACTGGAAACCTGCAGTATGGTTAGAAACACCGCAGATTTTCTCTGACAAAAGAACGTTTCTGGTTCACGTCATGCGAAGTCAATGACTTGTTCAAGCCTCAAAAACACATAAACTTAAATGAGGAAAACACAACAGATAGCTATAATAGCGCCCGAGGAAATAAAAACCGCTAAGCCCTCCTTCCATCACTGCGCCCCAGATCTCGATGCGTGTTTATAATCAGCAGGCTTTTCCAATCGAACATAGCAGATCGAGCAGATAGCGAAGTGCTGCCGGTTCGCTAACCGGCAACTGGCTTCTAGTGATCGCAAGGCCGGCTCCTCAGACATAATTAGGGGCATCCTTGGCGCGTTTGCGCCAAGGATGCTCCTAATTAGAAGCTCCGATAAGAAATCATTCGTCTCGAAGAGAAGACATCACCCGCATCGTCCTATACTTGCTCTAACTGACCCTAAAGCAGAAGGAATGGCGTATTAGGTGGGAACCTTGTTTCCTTCTTTATAATTGTCAGGGTATTTCTCGTGTTCATTCAGTAACGGTAAATTGCGGTTCAAACCGACATGCATTCCGGATCCATGCACCGGAACACGTATAGACTCCATTATTTCGAGTTCAAATATTTCAACTTTTAAAGGCGCCCGTATTGAGGGAGTGGCCATTCACGGAGGGCGCTTTCTTCCCACCATTGATCAAGTGATCTTTACGTGCTTGACGAACAAACGCTCTCTCTGACGCTTGCAACAGAGCTGCGGAATGGGCACCCCCATTTCATTCCAACTTCATTCCGGTGAATATGAGTTTCCGACAATTTCATTCCTCTCGACTCCTCGGAATGATGTCACTGGGCCCATTCCCACTCCTGGAACAGCTGAATTCCTCCATTCCATTCCTTTAATTCCTAAGCGTGAAAAAATGGATATTAAAAGCAGCATTGTGTACTGATAAAAAGCAGCCTAAAGTTGTTGATGTTATCTAATGCGGAGACGACAGCAAAAGTTTGCAAGAGCTCCCTCAAAGCACTCATTCTATACTAAACCGAAGGGTGGTCGCACAAAGCACTTCTTGGCACTTGGTGTCATTGCCGACATCGATTTCGCGATCAAGCGTAAAGCCGAGGTCACATTGCTTATACCTCATGCAAAACACAGTCTGCATACCGATTCGAACGCGAGTCACCGTCAGATCCGTGCTTCAAATGCCGCATGGCAAGGAGTTCCAGGAGAAAGCTTGGCACGCAGCATTCGAACCACGGATATTGCGGTGACTCGTGTTTACAGACTGTCTTTTGTGCGATGTATGAGCAGTGCGACCCCAGCTTTAAAAACTTGCCAGTCGTAACAGACGCCAAAAATCAAAACCTCCCACTTTCTTCGCAAATGCACTGCATACGCTCCACAGATACATGGTTAGCGTGTTCTCTGTTTAATAAGGACTTAAAAATGTCTAGTTCGTGCGTGGTGCAAGATGCCTCTGGTTTGCTCTTTGTTTCAAATGCTTGCACAACAGCACCGCCAGTAGGCTGCTAGAAGCGACGCCGCGTATCTGTGCATCAAATCTCCATGCACAGCGGCAAGTACAGAAAACCGCTGACATAGTGCACTGGGTATACGGCGCCAGCACGAGGGACTGTGGCACCGTATTATGGAACCTGCCTTAAAACGCAAAAGTTTGACGTTTGCTTTACGATTCTTGCGGTTTATTAACATATTCGATCCAATTCTTTATTGGTGTTTGACGCAAACACTCGAAGATCGGCTACGTTCGGGTTCACTAGCTTTGCATTTTGTTCCGGTTCGTTTCTGGTTTAGCGATGCTTTTGAAATAGTGGTTTGGTTACCAGTTCCACCAAGTGTGAACCAGTTCAAACCGGTTCTTAAAGAAATTGTCAACAGCTTAAGTCGTGAAGCCGTTAAGAAGATTTCAACACGACGTTATCTGAGTTAAAATATCATCAGAAGCCGTAGTGTGGAAACGAGGGCAGCAAAACAAATATATGCCTAATTTCGTTTTGTGATATTGAATTTTTAACGCAAACACCGTTCTAGGAATATTACGTGGTTATACCGGCACTTGGACACAGTGCCTAAGTACAGCACTCACATGTGAAGTCAATCAGCCAGCACGCACAGTGACACAATGACGATAGCGCACACGGGACTCGCAAACTACCCCCAAAAGTACAAATGAGTCGTTAGTTGTTTGGACAGCAGGAGTTAAGTCTGTCAGGGTATAGCGACATTGTTATCCACTGTAGATGAGAAATTTTGCCCGTGCAGTATGCGACTGCTACCATGGGGTCTCTAACGGACATCACGCACTACGGATACACGACCGCACGCCGGCACGATGCTCATCCAGATCGAAACGGCGAACTACTCACACTGCGCGCCCGAAAGAAGTGCTTGGACGACAGAGTTGAAGAAGAAAAACACAAAGAACACCGGTCGAAAGACGATTAAAACAAAAAGTAGATAAAAAAGACAACAGGCAACTTGCTGCTTATAGAAAACGGATACACAAAAAAAGTTTCTTCAAGCCGCGTCCAGGGCTCTGAGCGAATGGTTTCCCGGCGTCCGGCGCCGCAGTGTCGCGCTCGTCGCGGCTTCGCCTCTTGGCGCCTCAAGGTTTCGCACCGCGGAACACACGCGCCGACAGCCGTCAACGTTTTGTTTTTGTTTTGATGTTTATGCTTCCTTTTTTCTTTCTTTAGAAATATTGTTTAGCAGCCAGAAAATAAAATGCAGACGCACACAGATAAAGAATAACTTTTTAGCGTCTCAGCATAGTCAGATATATTCTGTTCACCTTACGATGTACCACAATCGACGCAAAAAGCTACACGAGTCAATCCGTGTAGCTTTTTACACGGATTGCCTCGTGACTTCGCTCTCCACGCGTCGCTTCGCCCAACTAAAGGGACACCTGGGCCGGTTCGCTCATCTTGCGGACGCGGCCGCGGCTGCGGCCAAGGGGGATTTGTCTGTCACGTGACCAGCTCCATGGGGACAAGGAAGTACCTAGCGTCCCTGCCTAATGGCGGAGAAACCCGTATCGCTTCAAGCACAAAAGCCTGATTTCGCTCGCACAAACTGACTGCAGGGACCTTCAACAGGAGTCCAATTGACCGCCCCTTCATACCGTAGGAGAGGCAGGTAAAGTTACGGCCAGGGAGGGTAAATATGAGCCAAAATAAAGAAAAACCCACGCGAGATAAAAGCGGAGGCAGTATATTTATATACCTCCGCCAGCGCCGGCGGCTCGCCCTTTCTGCTGTGGTCCAGAGGTTAGAGCGCCATATACTTGACGTCGCGGCATAAACGTCTCGGGTTCAAATCGCGCCAGAAGGTCTCTTTTTTTTGTATTTGATTGCCCTCCCACTAAGAATTTAGACAAGGCCCTATGGGCTCTATAAAATCATTGGGCGGGTAGTTCTGACTCACCAGTTCGTTGTTCATGACCTCGGAAGAACGCATACATGTCTCTGACTTTTTCTACCAACTTCCGCCACGCCTCCTGCATCTGCCGTACACTCTGCGGAAAGTTGACAATATCTTCCCATGCCCGTCTCTTCGTTCGCCAGGTAACTGTGTTGCTGAATTTCTCTAGAATTTGTTGTTTCCGTTTTTCAACTGCTCTAATTAATTCCATTCGTTGATCCAAAGTTATTTCAGGTGTTTGCGTTAGAGATATGGTTTGCGATGTGGACGCCTGATGCATTTTTGCATTCGGTTGTATATCATCTGCTATTATAACTAAAATTCAACAAATAATGTGTTAATATTACACAACGATTGCCACAGTAAAATGTAAAGAGTAAAAATATACCTTTTATCACATTCCATTCAAGTGAAAGTCTGATCTCTTTTATTTCGGTTTTACTACTTTCTCGGACGTTTGACTTGCTGCCTTGCCTGTAGGATTTCGCTCAATCAATGCATCCACAGCTGGTAGTCTTTTTTTTTCTTTTTGTCTATTTTTTAAAGGTTATTTGTATTTTTTTTCATTGTCACAACCCCAGTTTTTATTAGTACTAAATAGGCGTCTCCTGTTAATGAAAGAAGTTGTAGCAAGAGCGTTGTACATTTAAAAACACATAAAATGGTAGTTGCTGGGGAAAGGATGCCTGTTTCGGCTCCGTTTGTGTGAAAGGCATACCGATGATGTTACCTTGGTTTCCTTTTAATGAACATTATGAAACGATTGTATTAGCACGTTAACTTGCCTTCATCTTTCTTTTTTTTTCTTCGCGGTGTTTCGATTGAACAGGTGGGACTAACAGTAAAAACCGTGTGAGGTGCAGTAGTGAAAGTGGATTATTCGTAAAAGGAATCAGAGTTAAAAAGTGAGACACGCGCAAAATACAAAAAGAAAAAAAAAAAGAAGTTCTTAACGCGATTTCAACCCGGAACTTCTACGCCGCGACGACAAGTACCGGCGCTCTAACCTCTAGACCACACGAGAAGGCGCGAGCGGTCGGCGCTGGCGGATGTATATAAATATACTGCCACCGCTTTTATCTCGCGTGATTTTTTCTTTATTTTGGCTCCTATTTACCCTTCCTGGCCGTAACTTTACCTGCCGCTCCTATGGTATAAAGGGGCGGTCAATTGGACCCTAGTTGAAAGTCCCTGCAGTCAGTATCTGCGAGCGAAGTTAGGCTTTTGTGCTTGAAGCGATACGGGTTTCTCCGTCATTAGGCAAGGACGCTAGGTACTTCCTTGTTTCCATGGAGCTGGTCACGTGACACAAAATTGCCTCTTGGCCGCAGCCGCGGCCGCGGCCGCCAGATGAGCTAACCGGCCCTGACACCCTCCGAGCTATGAATTGGCTCCGGTGGCTCTCAGCATCCTTTGCGGTTTATCGTAAGGTGAGACAGAGTATGAAAGTTTGCGCCTCCACGCCGACTCGCTGACGCCAAATCGTGCGGCACATAGACATGAAATATAAATTTTTCCTTCACTATAATTGAGTTGACACCACATAGTCGCTGCCGTTTGTTTAGTCAAGAACTGAGTCTGACGCCACCGTCGCGAATATTTATTTGACTTGACGCCGCAACCCGCAAGAAAGCGCGGCTCACGTTTTATTACGCCGAACCGTTTCTAATGAAACGGTAACCACTTTATGAGATTATAGTTTCATTCCGGTTCGGGTTCAAAAGTAAATGTTTGATTTTGGTCAAAGTTTTGTTCCGGTTCAGTCAAAAATAACGATTTGGCTCTGGTACTGTGTTCGGGTTGGCTTCAAAACCCTGGTTAATGGCTATAAGCTAACCGCGCATGATTACAACAGCCGCTTTGTCGCGTCTCATGGCGCAAGAAACAACTCCTTGTCCTTCTACAACTATTCAGATATGGTTGCTTCAGTGAGGGCACTTCATTTTCATCCAAGCATAAGCCAGGGAGACAATCAAGCCGCCAGTCACCTCCAGCGCAATGATGCTGTTTCAAGAGCCACTTACCACGCGCTAGCGAATTCCGCCATCAGCCTGTAGGCCCTAGATGAAAATCGACACAGCTCGCATAACAACCGAGCCCCATTCCATTCCCACTCCATTCCGGGCAAAAGGCGCGTAATTCCATTCCAATTCCATTCCTCCCAGCGCTGCCGCCATTCTAATCCCATTCCAATCAGGTGTCGCGAAAGTGCGGAATCATTCCGGAATCACTCCCAACTCCGAAGTGGCAACTCCGCAAGACTGGATTGGCAACGCCGGCGTCGCCGAGCGCAGGATTGACCGAGTGCGCTGTTGCCGGCTTCTCACAGTGATTTCCCTTCGCCGGGTCACATCTCTTCCGTCGCAAATTTTTGTCGGTATTCGCTTTTGTGCGTGGTAGTTTCGGCGTGATGACGTCAGAATTCGCGTGTTCCGCCGACGACTGATCAACGTTTCCGCGTTTGCTAGAGCCAAGCGTTAAGACGAAGTGCCTTTCGAGACCGGAAGAAGCTTAGTCGGCGCCGCTTCTTTGTCGGTCAAGTAGCGTCGTAAACTCATGGCGGTGTGAGCTTACCCTCCCTATTGTTTCTGTGGGGTGGCGTGAAAAGGCTGTGCTCCCTACATGATCGAGTGACGCTCCCACCGTGTTGCCTCACCGCACTCCGTCTACGCCTCTGCTGGCGTTATGAAATGAAGGATTCTACATTGAAACGTCGCCTTCAAAGAAGTATTCATTGGCCTGCGAAATTAGGTGTTCATGCCATATCTCGTAGTTTGCGATCAGTAGCGTGTTAATCAGGTAAGCAATGATTGCCTCGTCCTACCCTTGCCGCTCATTCAGGCTTCGTGGGACAAAGTTACAATCGTGCCCTACCGTCACCCTTTTAGTTTTGGTGACGAGACGTAGAAACGTTTTCGTCCCTCTTCGTTTCGTGTCAAGTAGTGAAGCTACTTTTGCCGCCTCGCGACGATGTCGCGAGGCGGCAAAGACGCTCACCAGTCGCTCACCAGTCACCTAGCTGTGTTTGAAGATTTATGTTGGTCCTTTGTCCCTCTTGTTCCCCTTCTCCAGGGATTATTTTCGTCATTCTTGTCCAGCTCGCTTGCACCTTTGCATTTAATTGCATTATAATTATAACCTTAAATTTGCAAGCTTCACCCTTGTTGGTGTTAGACTGGTGGCGGCTGATAAAACCCGTTTGCTCTACTGACGTCTAACCCCTGGTTATCTCAGTTGGTAGAGCGCTCCACCTGTAATGGAGAGGTCCCGGGTTCGATACCCGCACCAGGCGGATTTTTTCAGACGCTCACCAGTCACCTAGCTGTGTTTGGAGATTAATGTGGGTCCTTTGTCCCTCTTGTTCCCCTTCTCCAGGGATTATTTTCGTCATGTCGTTCCCCTCGATCGGCGCCGAGCATTGCGCCTAAGTCCGATCGACGTCGCCAGTTTTCGCCACGTCGCGGAGCAGACGACGCGCTATAATCTCGACAGCGGAGGCACTTGTAGCGGCCGAATTACACCAGTGGACGCGAAGTACCTCCGCCGCACTACGTATCCTCTCCCTCCTTGGCTCGTAGTTTGATTACGCTCGTGTTTTTCGGATGACCGACCCAACGAAAATCTAAAATTTCGCTCCGAATATATGGGCGGGAAAACGTATATTTTTGCGTGTTCCGGCGCAAGTATTTGCGATATGCGTCGGTCTGGACCGCGCATTACGACGCCGATTAGATTGGAACGTTATTAAACAGCTTAATGTTTTTTTCGTTACTGCCAGATGTATCTACAAAAGCCACCGACAAATTCTAAAAAGAAAAAACGAAAATAAAAAAAAAAGTATCGGTTTTAAACGAGAAAACATTTTTATGAGTCTTTTTTTTTAAGAGAGAAACATTTGGAGCAATATTTACGCTGTTTGACGTAACTGAGATACGGACAGCCCTGCTCTAGGCCCCGCCCATAACGAAATGTACTTGTCTAGCTAACCACTGTTCCTCGGCTCTCATTTGTTGGAAAGATGACTGATACGTCAAACGTTCGTTGTAAAATTGTTTCTCCAAGCCGTGACACCTAGTATTTTTATCGACAATATATATGTATATATATATTTTATGGTTGAGAGAAAAATAATTTATATACAGTTATTACTGTTTTCAAATATATCCCGAGATTGTCTTTACCTCTCGGGTTTCAAACGATTAAAATAAAATGGCTGCCGGCATTTGCGGCGTGTTTAACGAGCGTAGATGGTTTAGCTCGCTCATTTTTATGAGTGCGAGTCGTTCTGCGTTCACCCGAGGTGGTTAGACAATCTCCTCAATTGAACTAAATTGCAGCCGGTTGCAGCAAACAGCTGCCACAGGCACGCGTTTTCGGAAGTGCTGTGCGTGTGCTTGTTCTCGTAACGGCTATGCGGAGCGCAAGTTCGTCTGCTTCTTGCACAGGGGTTGCGATGATGTCAGAGCTCCCACCTCTTATTGACTCATTGAAAAAATAAATGGTGGGTTGACCTCAAGCTCACTCTAAAAAAAAAAAAAGCTCGTGCGTCTACTTTACCGCGCCAACACTTCGGAGAACCAATCACCGCAACTTACGGAGACAGTTCAGCGAATGTCGATGCCGAAAACCGGAAAACGCAGACTGAGTTGTGACATTAAAACAATGCCAGGTGACGTTTTGCATTGCTTAATGTTACACCTCACAATGCGTGTTTTGTTCTAAACGTACGTTTTGGCATCGTCATTCGCTGAGCTGCCTCCGTAAGTTGCGGTGATCGTCTCTCCGAGTGTTGTGCGGGAAAGTAGACGCACGGGCTTTTTCTACACTGTTAGTAAGTCCCGTGTATTTGGTGAATATTTGGGGTGAAAAACACGCTATTTACACAAATTACCATAAATTTACACGATGCGTAACGGATAATTCGTTCAGAAATCATGCGAGGTTGTAAAAAACGTGTTTTGGTTCGGTCATGCACGCATAACCGTGTAGCCGACCTCGATAACACGCATCGCCCCCGGCGACGACCGCGGCATTGCCGGCTATCGAAGCACCGGAATGCTTGGGGACACACTTAGAAAGGACCGTCGAAACAAATGCCGCGGAAAGAAACATGTCTCGGAGACAGATATGCACCAAGAGCAATTACGCCATGTCGCGGGATGTTGGCGAAACCCGCGCTTACTGTGCTCGCCGCCATTTTCTGGTCGATGGCAATGCGGCTTCCCTCATGTCACCCATGTTTCCATTTAGTTTAGGGGTCGTCATAATAGTTTCTCACAGACCACAAATAAAGTCACGGGTCTAATTATTCGTTCCAAACAGTTAAAATGGATATAAAAAGCGTGTCTTCGATGTGAACACGTGACATTGCAGTTGGTTTCGTTTTTGCTTCAACCTTCAACTGCTTCAACTGCAAGCGATCTGGCCACGGCGCAAGCGCAACGCCGATGTACGGTGGAAGGGGTGGAAGCAAGAGCCGGTTGGCTTTCGTTCTTTTTGTTTGACCGGAGAAAATCTGGCAACTACGCATGGCGCCGCAATTGTTTTGGTTTGACGGGACGCGAGAAGCTTCACATAGAGCTTCGCAGTTTGCGAGCACATAAAGAAGACGTGACCGGCGAAGTGCCCTTGTGATGTTCCCGGAAGACGAAAGTACCATTCGTCGTGTGTGCTTTGAAAGCGAAGGGAGTCACAGGGTCCACGAGTGCGCAACCACAAGCCAAGGTTCACGACAGCGCTGCGTTGACTTCGGCGATCTGGTTCTGTTTGGGGCAACACGGCGATGCGAGAAAGAGCCGAAACGTTTGTGGTGTGTGGTGACAACCAATATGAGGTCCGCCCTAACGCGGACCTCATATTGGTTGTTGTGGGGTTGCGTTTGACGGGTTCAGCCCCGTCGTCGTCAACTGATCCGGTCCAGCTGGTCCGGGAGGATGCAGCGAGTGTTTTTAAAAGTAAATATTCCTTCGTTCCGTTTCAAAAAGTAGAAGATTCCCGACGCATACCGTGAGTAAAATGCTGCGGGCGTTTTCAAGAAAATTACGTCGTTTTAATTGAACAAGGGACTTCGGATAGTTGTCCTAAATCTGCCGTTTCTATGCTTCGTGTCGTTGGACTGCATTTGCACAGCGACGTGTTCGCACAGCGACGCACACCGCAAGAGTATATGATTCGGTCCCGCAAACGACCGGTTATACAGAATTTCAGGGAAACTTAAGTCACCACCGATGTTTTCCTGTAAATCTCGTGTGACTCGTGTGAGTTCGTTGCGCTCATCATGCGGTGTGAATAATTTAGGGCAAGATTTTCTGCCTGCCCACAGATGCATGAACTGAGACCAATTTTTTACGCAGTGAACATAGTGCTTTTTCTTTACATTGGGAAGAGGCCCTAATTTGTCTCTTTTCCCTCTGGCACTGCCCCAAGTTTCAAGTTGCAGTTTCAGTAGACATACCTACTAACAGGTACAAACTGCTCTAAAGCAGGTAAAAGACTGGGAAGTCAGGACGGTGCGGACACCGTGTTTTGCGCTTCTCGCAAGGTGACTGATGCTTTTGCGAGGTATGCGGAATATGCAAACGATTTTGTTATGCCCGTCGTTTGCGTGTCCAGAAAAAAGAATAAGATTATCTACAAATTTAGGCGCAATAACAAGCCAAGATTTACGATAACAGTGCGTTCGCTTCGGTGGTCCGTGTAGTGGTATTATACCCTGCTTTCTGCAACACCGTGACATCACGAAAAGCTGGAACGGTCACGGTCTGTGCTGGGCTACCGGTTGTAGAAACCCTCATCGCCCGCATTGGCACCGAGTGCACTTAGGCTGTTGATGCTCAAGCCTTTCATCCGCGGCTTGTCGCCAGCTGATCCTGCTGCTCGACGGTGAGGAAGCGGCGAGAGTGACCTCTGAAGTAAATGTAAATCCTCGTTCATCCAGTTATCCAGTGTCGAAGTGTGGAAGATGTCCAACGTGTACTGAGGGCGGGAACTACGAGTGTTTTGCCTTGCTTTTATAACCGAAACCAGAGCAGCCAGATAATTGCCTTGCGTGCTCCAAAATGACGGAAGCAATAAGTTTCAACAGGTCGAGTACGTCACCGCGGATCTAGGCGAGACGGTGCGCACTGTTTAAACGCTTGCATTATCCACGAGTGCTACCAGAAAAACGACGCCAACAGAGAAGGAGCTTGCAATTCAGCATAATGCAGTGCCACGGGCCCGTGAATTTTTAATGTCGCTATAAAGAAATATAAAAAAAGAACGCATCAGCGCCACATTAGTTTTCACGACTAACACCGGTCACAAACTCCCAAGCCTCACCGCTCCACTCAACACCAACACGACATACGATAACAATCTGTATCAAAACGCCCCAAAAGTGAAGGCGTCTGCTCCCGTACGCGTACTACAACTAGCGGAAGTGAAGTGTTTTTCGGGTGTCCTTCACAATAATATATATAAAAAATGCCTCGCGCAAGTATAATTTCCATTGATTATTGAATACGTATTGATAAAATCCCAATCATTTGTTTTTCTATCTGATTGAAGCTGGTCGGACTGCTCATGACACTGGTCAAGCATGAAAATAACAAAAATTTGAACTTTTTCAGGGCCGGTTTAAGATTTATTGTTGGTACATCGTTGTTTTTCGCAACGGAATAATTTTACAGATTTTGCCTCCATACTTTTTAAATGCAAACGGTTCTTACATACGGCTGTCCATTGCGCCGTGTTTTGTGTCTTCTTCTATAAATCTGTAACGGTCAGCGACCAAAGAGCTCACCCGCACATGTCAAGCTTATATACGCCGCGGGGAGAGTCCGATGTTAGTAGGAAGTGTCGGGCGTAGTGTCGGTGTTGTGTTTGTGTATGTGTCGCTGCTGTGTCCTACGTGGTGCTCGTTTTGTCTGTGATGTATGTAGAGTTGCAGTTTACTCGTGATAGTTCCCAGCGTATTAACAGACTCCTGCTTTTTTTTTATTGGTTGCTAGAAATCTCACTAGGTGGCGCAAGTTACCAAGTAGTTTGCTTGAGTTGTTTATCTATGTAAGTTCGATATTCGTTTTTTTTTCCTTTTTTTTTTTGTCTAGCGGTTTTGTCGTAGCCGCCGATGCCACCGACCGCCGACGACGCACGTACGTACCTTTGCACGTAGCTACGTCCGCCGCATGGAGACTGTTTACTGTGCATAAAAGACATCGAACGAGAACGACCGCGTCCTGTGCATACCTCGGCAAACCTCACTCATGAGGGCCCTCACTCACCCTCACTCACCCTCATCTTCACAGGTGAGGTGAGGGTGAGTGAGTTTCTGAACCAGGAAAATTCATGAGTGTGAGGGTGAGTGAGGGTGATTGAGGGCCGTGAGGGCTGTGAGGGCGGTGAGGGCGGTGGGGGCCGTGAGGGCCGTGAGGGCGGTGAGGGCCGTGAGGGCCGTGAGGGCCGTGAGGGCGGTGAGGGCCGTGAGGGCCATAGGGCCATGAGGGCGGTGAGGGCGGTAAGGGGTATGAGGATTATAAGTGCGTGAGGGGCGTGAGGACGGTGAATGCCGTGAGGGCCATGAGTGCGTGAGTGGTGTGAGGGCGGTGAGTGCGTGAGGGGTGTGAGGGCCATGAGTGCGTGAGGGCAGTGACATGAGAGGCGTGAGGGCCGTGAGGGCGGTGAGTGCATGAGGTGGTGTGAGGGCCATGAGTGCGTGAGGGCGGTGAGTGCGTGAGGCGCCCTTCAGATCGAGCATCTTTCTCAGCAATTTTGGTGTTAATGGCGGGTTGTTCTCTAGCTTTCCCTAGATCGACACGAACTGCTGAGATCGGGTCCGGCTCGAAATAAGCAAGCAACTCGGAGCAATTCGAATACGTTTGAAGCGGCTGCATCCAATCAGGGACGCAACATTTTCACGTGATACCTTGTGCCGGTGATGATGACACCGAAAGACTTGGTTCTGGTTTGAAATCGATTGTTTTTTTTTAAATAAACTGTTTCAGAAAGGTGCATTAGTATTCTTAACGAGATTCAAATGCATAAAAACACGTTTATAACGCGTAATTGTGTCTAAATAGTGCAAGAAAAATAAAATTTTATGATGACGATGGCAAATTGCAGCAATTGGTTGCTGCGTGTGATCGCGGGTGGCCCGTGTTGCTGGTGTTGCGACGTAGTTTCTGGGCGAAATTGCCCCATCTGAAGCTGGCCTGAGTGGCGTGAGGGCCATGAGTGCGTGAGGGGCGTGAGGGGTGTGAGGGCCGCAAGGGCGGTGAGGGGCGTGAGGGCGGTGAGTGGCATGAGGGCGGTGAGGGCCGTGAGGGCGGTGAGTGGCGTGAGGGCGGTGAGTGGCGTGAGGGCGGTGAGTGGCGTGAGTGTGTTGAGGGCCGTGAGGGTGGTGAGTGGCGTGAGGGCTATGAGTGCGTGAGGGCCGTGAGTGCGGTGAGGGCCGTCAGGGCGGTGAGGGCGGTGAGGGCCGTGAGGGCGGTGAGTGGCGTGAGGGCGGTGAGTGGCGTGAGGGCCATGAGTGAGTGAGGGCCGTGAGGGCCGTGAGGGCGGTGAGTGCGTGAGAGCCGTGTGGTTCAGTGAGGGTGAGTGAAGGGCTGAAGGTGAGTGTGACTGTGAGGGTGAGGATGAGTGAGGGGCTGAAGGTGAGTGTAGCTGTGAGGGTGAGGTTGAGTGAGGGGCTTAGGTGAGTGTGGCTGTGAGGGTGAGGGTGTGTGAGGGCGACCTAAAATGCCGACCTCTGGTCCTGTGTGCTTTCAGTTCGGCTGAAAGGCGCGGCTCGCTGGGCTCGTCCCTCGCCTGTTCTCGGCTGCTGGCCGCCATGTTTCATAAGGAACACGTTGAACCGTGCTTCTCGGAAGGCAAACACGGTGTAGCCTGTTAAGTTTACACAGCACCTCGTGTGTAGACGAAAAACACAGATGGCTCCGTGTAAAACGAACACGATTCGACGTGTCCGCTACGGGACAACGGTTTACACGTCTGGGAGTGTTATTTTTGCTATCAGTGTAGAGTGAGGCATCTAGCATTGAAGTCTACCCACTATTTTGGCAATCAAAGTCAATCAGAAGTCTGCATTGTTCCGACGTCGCCGCAAACCCTGCGCAAGAAATACACGACTTGCTCTCCGCACAGCGCCCCACGTCAAATATTTTGCTTGATCTGACTTGATTTGTTTGTTTGCGCGTGTTAATGCTGAATAAAAATGCTGGTTCCCGTAAAAGCGGTCTGATTGCTCTGTGAATATTGTAACCGTAACTTCTACCATGGTTTCAATACCGAGAAGATACCTACATTGGTAATAAAGATGCGAGCCATTCAGCTGGAGGCAATCGGCCGTTCGGCTCTCATCAAGTTTATCCAGGTATCTCTACGTCATTTCGCTTCGAAAGTCAAGTAGCTCTTCAGTTTTCCAGTGCATCTGGGACCGTAAACTCGTCAAGCACAAGGATGGAGCAGAAGTTCGGGAAGCGCACCGATTGGACGTCGGCGAAAAAAGTGCGAAGTCATCGTCGTGATAGGCCAATCGGTGCGCTCCGTCAACTTTGTCCCCAACTTTGTGTTTGACGAGTTTAGGGGCCGTGGCCTGCAAAAGCGAACATCTTTAGGTCGATCGCGTTGTAAACCTGCGTCCTGACGCTTACCCACATTTCTCGCGGATGTCATGCAGAAACACAAAATGAACAGAAAAGGTAAAAAAACTGCCTATTTACTTTGTTCGTATTTTTTTAGTCCTCTCGGTCGCTTCTTACCTCACATCGACAGCCGCTGACAGACACTTGCATTGGATTGTGGTTCGTACATGTTGGAAGGCTAGAATGCTGCTTTCCTGATCGCGTCTTACGAGTTTTTAGACGGGGGGCGGAATAAAAAACGGACGAAGGCGATAACGGACAGCGATGCGCCGCTTTCATGGCCGCCTCTTACGGGCGTTGCAGACGACGATAGGCGGTGGTGGAATAGCCGACGATGCCGGAAGCTGCCGTGCATCTGCTTGCACGACTAGCAGAAAGTGCCAGACGCCAGACTAGATGCACCGGATGCATACCGGACGTCGTGACAGTGAGAAACTAGGCTTGCGAGCGTGTTCGGCCGAACAGCCCGGTCATCCATCTAGTATACTAATGGGCTGGGCTACTGATCTTTGGCAGGAGCTTAGAGCAGGCCATGATCTCCGTCTATATTTTGTCCAACGACGTAAATTTTAAGGAAAAAAGTTTTCTTCGTAAAAAAACAACGAAAAAATCAGTTTTTTGTTTTTTAGTTCGGTGTTCTTTAAGGCACGAAGAGATTGGCTTATTACCGTAATCTCCCGGGAAATGCCCCACCCCCGAAAGATAACCCACATCTATATTTGGCATCATGCTTTTTTTTTTTTTTTTTTTTTTCTAAGCACCAAAACACAGGTTTTTTTCAGTAGTTGCAGGACCCTGGCCAGTGGTGACCTCGGTGAAAATTGTGTTACTTAGCCAAGATGAGGAGATAAGCGAAGTCGTTTTTGGTTCACCGCTCTTCCCAGCAATCACAAGTTTCGCAGATCATAAAATCTAGAACTACCGTTTCTTTCTTTTTTTTTATCGCACACCTAAAGTTTGCCCACTTCTTTTTTCACCCGATTTGCTTTCGATTTTAGTTGGACTGTCTCTCGATATATTACAATACCTTCACGTTCTTCTCTCTGTGATGAGTTGTTCGGCGTACTTTTCAAAAAAATTCGCTGCCTGGTGGGCGGTGGAGCGATGGTGAGATGTTCGCCACTCGCCACGCCGTGCTTTTGTTAAAGGGCAACTCCGGTCCATACTTTTGATTTCGGGATTATGACTTTTATTAGTGCGGTCAGCGTCCCTGAATTGCAAGGTGTAATTTTTTTTCTCGTTATTGTGCGTAGTTTTAAAGATATTGACGCCTCAAAGTTTTGTTTGAGGCGCGGCCAACAAAACCGAAACTAGCCGTTCGAGGCCCCGGCAACACTGGAAATCAGCCGCTATGTGAACGTGACGTCAGGATTGTTCTCGTTCAACGAGTACGCAGGCCAAGCGGCACCTACCTCTGTTGCGCTAGCCGTCTAATGATAGGAGGTAAGCTGATTTTGTTTTAATTCTGTGTACGTGGTAGTTATACAGCATATGTAGCAAAATTTAGTGCGTATACCCAAAAGCTAGTGACTGGGAAACCCGTCAACTCGTACGATGCTGTACTCGGCGGCCGCCGCCGTGCGTGAGCTATGCTGTATTCGTCGCTTGTATACCCAAAAGCTAGCGACTGGAAAACGAGTGAACTCGTTCGGTGCTGTGCTCGGCGGCTGTCGCCGTGTGTGCGGTCTTCCGTACTCGTCGCTAGGCCTAAATTGTCATCGGGGCTCCGTGAATGGAGCGGCGTTGCTCTACGCCGCGCTGCTAGTGACGTACAGTACTGGGGGCCCTCTCGCTTTCGCGCTGCGGGTCAGTCCCAGACACGAAACTTTGAGGCTCTCCGGCGCGGGCTGCGGCACCCGAACACACGTGTGCTGGGACACATCTGTTTTTTTTTTTGTTTTTTTTTCCTCGGACGCGTAAAAACCGAAGTCCAAAGTCCACTCGTCGAACAGCGTTCACCCACACCTTCTTCAATTTCCGGTTCGTTGGAAACTTGTGAAAAAGCACCTCCGAGTTGCGCAGCGGGTTGTTTAAGCAACCCACAGCGCTGCAAGTTGCACTCGGCATCTTTCGAGGAACAGCTGGGCAGTCTTGGGCGCACCGAGTTGCTTGCTAAAATGAGTCTTGGAGTCCTCACAAGCAAGTAAACAAAAGGCTATACCGAAGCTACACGGGCTACAGATAAAAGCAACGGCTAAACACGCCAATCACAAGCCGAAGTAGCAGTGGTAGCGGCTCAAAGAAGCGCACTCCGCGCAACGCCCCGACCGGAAAAAAAAAAGAAAAAGAGAACGATACTGACGTCACGGCTCAATGCTGCTTTAGCGATCGGCAACCCGCTGGCTCGAGGGGGGTCGCATTTTTATTATCGGCATTAGTTGAGAATGCGGCGTCCCACGGACGTAATATTTTGGCTGGGGTCGTATTTTGTGTCACTACAGCGATACCAGTAATTTATTTCATTTTGAGTTTTGGCCGGAGTTGCCCTTTAAGCTGTCATTTACTGTAGGCACTGATGTTGGACGTCAGTGTTAAAGGAGAACTAGACAATGCGACCCTCTTTTTGAGACTAACGAAACGTAACCAGCGCTCATCTGTTAATCGCCTGCCTCCGATCAGAGTTGCTGCCTGCTCTTACAAATTTATGAAAACAAAACTTTACGAGAAGTGTCTTCAAGAAACCGGTATAGAACGGAACAATGTCCACATGTTAGTATCCGTCCGCACAATTCCTCGGTGTGCAAGTGACATGGCCGAGGTCGCCGGCTTGCTAGCCAGGTGACTGAATCACTGGTATGCTTATGCTGTCACCTGCGTTGCTTTTAACTCTGAGGCAAAACGACTTTCTTGTTCAGTACTTAGGCTCCCTCATCGTCGCTGTTCTTAATGGCTTCTGCTCAATGACGTCGGCTGCTTTTGCAATGAATATCTGTTCACCACCATTCTTAGAGTTTAGTCTGTTCACATAAGAAAGGAGTTGGTTAACAGTTAACATGATAATTAATAATTGCGGAAAGAAACGTAAAAATTTTATTCCGGTGAGACTCTGCGTATTACTTTAAAATGAATGCGTCTACATAAGTAATATTAGTTAGGTTTAGAAAACAAAAATAGTCAGTGTTCCACTTTCTTGAAACACGTCGGAAAACCAGATACTTTTATATTAAATGGTAGCTCAACAAGGAAACGATTAAAATTATGACATAGTGGTACCCTACGCGCAAGTAAGATAATGTAAATTGCACCATTTTTCACAATCTTTACTTGAAAAAAAAACAAGAAACATCAATATGGTAAGTCACGAAGAAAAGGTCTCACAAGACGCACGCAGGGCTTTACATCGTAGAATAAAAGCTCTGACCTACGCCCCTCAAGGAAGTTCAAAAACCAGACAAAAAAAAAATGCTCGACCTCCATGTCGGTAAACAGGTCGTAGAAAAAGCAGAACATTTTTTTTATCGTTCTTCGTTTTGGTAAGCTTCTTCATAAACATATTTCTTTTAGTTTGCAAATTGAACCCCCGTGTCTTCAATAAACTGTGTTCAGCCATTTTATTTTCGCAAAAGACGCAATTATTTGATTTAGACGCGACCCTGTGTCTATGTATAACCGAGAGCGTAGTTATACCCACTTCCCATATTTAGAACGTTTAGATTTTTGTTTTAGGAGCACACTGTAAAGCAGCTCTGACCTTCAAAGAAGAGAGAAGCGCCTTCTTTACGAGCAAACGGAAGTCACGACGTCAGTATAGTATGATGGATAACGAACGGCGGCAAACTTCATAAAGCTTCCGAGAGACAACGCGCTTGTCACTATACTGAGACGATGGACGGCACGGGGGTTACTACACGCACACGATACCCGCCTAGACTTCCCATGAAACTATGTAACAATAAAAAAAGCGGTGATGACCTGTCAACGAAAAATCCCTCGTTGAATGTTTTGTTAGCGAAAACGCGGCCGCTCTGTCGGTGATTGAGGATCCACAGAAACGGTAACTCTGCTAGAACACCCTCCCGGTTGGGCTCTAAATCTTGGCGCGAGTCGACGGTGCACGCTTACAAGCTGGAAAAACGAGATGCGATGTCCCCATAACCTTGACCGATATCGAAATGAATTGGCCGCGTTAATCTACATGACCTACTTCGGAACCAAAACTAAAAGGGGACAGGCCGTTAATTTATCGTAACAAGGATCAAGTTTCCAAAGGACTGATAGGTGCGCTGGAAACTGAGAAGCTCGGGAAACGCGATCTGCTGCTCTGGACTCTCTTTAAAATACTAACAACAAAAACATAAAAAAATGTTACATTTTTTGTAGGATGAATTATCTCATTCCATTTGAAATAAGAAAACGCGGTCTCTGAACTATTTTTTCGGGACTACCGCGGCTTTGTATCGATGCGGAGCGAAAGTTCGTCTGCTTCTTGCTTAGAGGTTGCAGTGACTTCAGAACACCGAGCTCTGACGGGTTCCGATTCGAAGGATTGTGGGTAGACCTAAAGGCATCTAGCATCAAGGTCTCCCCACTAATCAAAGCCAATCAGACCTCGGCATCGTTCTAACATCACCGCAACCCCTAAGCGAGATGCAGGCTACTTGCTTTCGGCATAATGTTGCGTTAGAAGGCGCGATCCGTGATCATAATATAGTAATAATGCGCAAAAATTATGAGAGTGTCTTTGTACGGAAGCGTACCTGTACAGGAATTCTACACCCATACTTTGTATGTATTACGGCACAATCCCTTTGATTTAAAAAAAAATACCTAATTTCACCTTAGGAGGACACGCGGACGCCAGGCTACAGCCGGGCATTTTGAGAAAGGTACGTACTACTTACGTAGTGCTCGCCGGTTCGTGGAAGGAACTACCTGTATTGAGTAGCGCGTTAAAAGCCTTTCATTCGTTTGGCGATGCTTTTCTCAGAAACCTACAACGTGATGAAGCAGATGTATTTAGAAAACATACCCTGTCACAGTAAAAGGCCTTAACGTGGGTTTGACTAAAATTTCTAGATAAAAGGCGCACTTCGTGCGTCCTATAAGTACCAATATACTTCTTTTTGTCTTGTCTTGTCCAGCTCGCTTGCACCTTTGCATTTAATTGCATTATAATCATAACCTTAAATTCCAAGCTTCACCCTTGTCAGTGATGTGATTGGCCTAAGCCATTTTGGAGCACCTTTTGGAGCAGCCAAAACAGTGTTTTGGAGCAGCAAATGTGACCTTTGGAGCAGCCAAGACAGTGTTTTGGAGCAGCAAAAGTGACTTTTGGAGCAGCCAAAACAGTGTTTCGGAGCAGAAAAAGTGACTTTTGGAGCATATACTGTTAGAAAAATAAATAGTTGTTTTAAGTGCTGGACAAACGAAAAGCACTTTGTGTTGTGTTGTGATGCGTGTGACGTGTTGGGGCGGAATTTGTTGCTTGTGTTTTTGCTGCTGAGACATCCCACAAGTATACAGTGCTGTAGGCGTTGCCAAACAATTAAAAAAAAGAAAAAAAAAACTTGCTATCGTTTTACTGGTTCCCGACGTGGCAGATTTTTATAAAAAGTAAGCAAACGTAAAACAATGGATTGCAAGCGTCCCGGCTGGTGCCTCTCGTGCAATCATGTTCACATGCACGTGAGGGCAACTTCGGCAGGCTTGCAGTTACACGTGCTTCGTCACGCGAGCGGAGACAACGGCTGTTCGACCGAAACCGAAACCATGCCACTCCGCTCCGTCGCCAACTGGTTCCCAAATAGTATGCAAAATGTAACTGTCCAGCATACGACAATAAACAGTCCAGCGGCACGTGCTTGCCAGGCCGGCAGGCGAGGTACAGGCTAAACACACAGAAAAAAAGAACCTGAGCGTATCGATGCAAGACACTGCGAATCAGGGTCAAAAAGTTCTTGGAGCGCTTTGCGCAACGACTGAACTCGAGACAAACAAGCGCGGTGTGCGGGTTCAGCGTGCAGACCATTGCCTTCTTTGCTTTTGCTCACTTCTCGACATCAACTTTCTTTCGCGGCAGATTTTCCACGTACCCGGGTCCCTCTCGAAAGAAAGCCCACCGAGAGAAACCTAGGTAATCAAACCTTCGCCAAGCAGTCATTGAGTTAAATAGGGATTTTTATAACAGCGTATGATTTAAGCAAGAGCAGGAATGTCGATGCGTTTCAGTTTAGAAAGCGCCACACCTGCAGCGACGTGGGGACGGCAACACACGACGTCGCGCGACCACGGCGACTGCGGTCGCGCGAGCGCTTCAGCTCACGAAGTAACTCTCGCCGCGCAAAAACGTGGTATTGTTTCACAGCATGACGGCATGTCTGGAACCCGGCACACTAACTAACGTCGGAGCGTTCGCACACGCCCGCGTCTATCGCTAAAAAAATTAAAAAAAGAAAAAAGAAAAAAAGACGCGAGACGAGATTCCCGAGAAGACGAGAGCGCGAAACGCGAACGGCGGAAAAAACCGTGCAAGACCGAATAGACGATTGATGCAGGGTACTTTGTGTCGGGCGGCGTCTTGTGCCACCTAGCTCACGCATGCTCAATTACAGTTCTCAGCTTAGTTTCGTTTTTGAAAGGCGACCAAAATTGGTCTTTTGGCGCAGGCTTGGCGCAGATTAGCCATATTTTGGCGAAATGTAGCAGGATGTAGCAAATTTAGCCCCTTGGCGCAGTTTGGCGCAATTGGCGCAGCAATCACATCACTGCCTTGTTGGTGTTAGACTGGTGGCGGCTGATAAAACCCGTTTGCTCTACTGACGTCTAACCCCTGGTTAGCTCAGTTGGTAGAGCGTTTCAACTGTAATGGAGAGGTCCCGGGTTCGATACCCGGACCAGGCGGATTTTGTCGGTCGCGCACCAGTCACCTAGCTGTGTTTTGAGATTTGTGTTTGTCCTTTGTCCCTCTTGTTCCCTTTCTCCAGGGATTATTTTTGCCACCAATATACTGTATTATTAGAAGCGCCAACGGCATCGCAGTGCAGGGTTTAAAAAGCAAATGTCAGCGCACAGCAGCTGAACGAACTGAAAGACTTCGTTTGGCGCCCGCGAGTAGTGGTTAATCATAAATTTTACCTGTAAAAAAAAAATTCCTAAGTTATTTTAGGCTCTACGGATCACAGAACACAGGGAAGAAGATGAAAACGATAGACGTAGCGTGCGACTAGCGGTAGATGAACCAAAAGCCGCTCCTGGTTTTCTTCTTTCTCGGTCACCAAAACAAAAACATATGTCTTCCTACTGTCCCCAGGCTCGATGTCACCCCATCTCCTGTTGTTTCTATTTGGTTCCCGGCGTGAAACGTCTACTTCAGCGGCGTCGGTTTTTGAGTGAAGGAATGAAAACCCCAACGGATGTCGAATCGAAATTGCAAAGAATTGGTTCTAGGAGTGTTTCTATTCTCTACAGTCTCTGGAAGAAGTGGACTGTGTTAAGAGCTGGTTTGGAGGGGAATATGTTTCAGCTCGCAACCCTACAAATTTTTGGACTTAAAGGGCAACCCCGGTTCTTAATTTCGATTTTGGGATTATGAATGTTTTTAGTGCAGTCAGCGTCCTTGAATTGCAAGGTCTAATTTTTTTCGCGTTATTGTGCGTAGTTTTAAAGGTATCGACGCCTCAAAGTTTTGTTTGGGGCGCGGCCAACAAATCCGAAACTAGCCGCTCGAGGCCACGGCAACACTGGAAATCAGCCGCTATGTGAACGTGACGTCAGGATCGTTCTCGTTCAATATGTGCGCAGGCCGAGCGGCACCTACCTCTGTTGCGCTAGCCGTCTAAAGATGGGAGGTAAGCTGATTTTGTTTTAATTCTGTATACGTGGTAGTTATCCAGCATATGTAGCAAGATTTAGTGCCTATACCCAAAAGTTAGCGTCTGGAAAACTCGTGAACTCGTACGGTGCCGTACTCGGCGGCCGCCGCCGTGCGTGCGCTATACCGTACTCGTCGCTTGTATACCAAAAAGCTAGCGACAGGAAAACGAGTGAACTCGTTCGGTGCTGTACTCGGCGGCTGTCGCCGTGTGTGCGGTCTTCCGTACTCGTCGCTAGGCCTAAATTGTCATCGGGGCTCCGTGGATGGAGCGGCGTTGCTCTACGCCGCGCTGCCAGCGACGCACAGTACTGAGGGCCCTCTCGCTTTCGCGCTGCGGGTCAGTCCCAGACACGAAGCTTTGAGCCTCTCCGGCGCGGGCAGCGGTGCCCGAACACACGTGTGCTGTGCTGTACCCGTCTGTTTTTTTTTATCGTTGTTCCTGGGGCGCTTAAAAGCCGAAGTCCAAAGTCCACTCGTCGAACAGCGTTCACCCACACCTTCTCCAATTTCCGGTCCGTTGAGAACTTGTGAAAAACACCTTCGCGTTGCGCAACGAGTGGTTTGAGCCCAGAACGCTACAAGTTGCACTCGGCATCTTTCAAGGAACAGCTGGGCAGTCTTGGGCGCACCGAGTTGCTCGCTAAAAGGAGTCTTGGAGTCCTCACAAGCAAATAAACAAAAGGCTATACCGAAGCTACACAGGCTACAGATAAAAGCAACGGCTAAACACGCCAATCCCAAGCCAAAGTAGCGGTGGTAGCGGCTCGAAGAAACGCACTCCGCGCATCGCCCGGTCCAGAGGAAAAAAAGAGAACGATACTGACGTCACGCCCCAATGTTGCTTTTGCGATCGGCAGCCCGCTGGCCGCCCGCTAAGGAGCAGCGGCTCGCGGCGGGTCGCATTTTTATTATCGGCATTAGTTGAGAATGCGGCGTCCCACGGACGTAATATTTTGGCTGGGGTCGTACTTTGTGTCACTGCAGCGATACCAGTAATTTATTTCATTTTGAGTTTTGGCCGGAGTTGCCCTTTAAAGACACAGTCCTGAAGGTCATGGATCCTATACTTCGTATAGTGACAGCCCTTGCGGCACCCACAAGCTCAAGAGCGCATCTTTGGAAAGGCGAGGATAGCGGAGAGGGGTCCAATTTAGAACATGTCATGTTTGTGCAAAAATTATGCTTCGTCATAATTGTCAGCTGCATTTTGTTGAGCCTCGTCGAGGGAATACAAAGGACAGCCGCAGAAACGCGGGGTGGCCTTGGCCACCTAAAGAATATCTTCTTAAGATGCAGACTAAAAAAATGTCCTCTACTAGCAATCTAAAAGTCGAAATTATTCATCACCAGCGAAGACTCCAAATGCCAGTTAAAGGCAAACAAATTTTTCTACACTAAAAAGTTCTGTACAACAAATTGGACCTTCTGACCTTGGCAGGTTAATATTTATGACCTGGAAAGGGTCTATAGAAAACTTGAACGGGAACATTTGACCTTAAAAAATACCTACCACAAAACCATCCACTACATCTATTCGACGAGCGTCCACAGCGTCCCCAATACTGTCGTAGCTTCAAATCTTAAGATATGAGTTGACCACTTGTATAAAAATGAGTACACAAGCTTATAATAAGAGCTGGGATTTCCGGGACAAAATTAGTGCTGAATCGGGACAAACTCGGCACAGTAAATGCCAAAACATCGGGACACTTTCCGGGACATTGCACGCTTCTGTGTGTATGCTCAGAGTGTTTATTAGCGTTGAAATATTTATTCCGATTTTTGTTTTATTACCAAAACGCACTTTCTACCTTCGTGCGTTAAAGTACATGGTCAGGATCACCTCAAGTGTTTGTTTGTTTAGGCTGTGCTTTTTTTTTTTTTGTTAACAATTTTTTGAAGTCGTAGAATGATCGCTCCACTTCCACAGAGACAAGCGGCCATATCCCAAAAGCTCGTTTGGCATGCAAGTCATAAACGCTATTTCTGGTTCTTGGTGAACGTACCTACCGTATGTCAGGGTTTTTCTCAAGCGACTTACGAGGTTTGTTGTTCGCAGAGCCGTCCAGCTTCTCTGCCACAGAATTCTAGATTTTGTGCCAGAGAAGACATGGAGCCTCGCGGTTGTTCAGCCCTGCAATCTCGTTAGGAACAAATCCGTACTTCTCGATGATGTACAATTCACTGGCAAAAGCGCCGCTGGTCACAATTTCTCTCAGCAGCTTCGCGGCAGCAGGAGTCCGCTTTTATTTCTTCGCAAAGCCTGCAACCTTGGCTTTTTTTTTTTTTTAACGTAGCCCATTGTATTACGCCGCTGGAGGAGTTGGCGAAATAACGCCACGCTGACTCCTTGCCTATGCAAAACTATTATCAATGGGTGAAGGGCACCTTGCATATAGGCGTTTCAGTAAGGTAACTCGGCACTTAATGGAACTTCGGGACAATCAGGAAAATATTGAATCTTTCGGGACACTCAACGTAAGATAGAGACAATTCGAAAAAAAAAAATAGATCGAAACCAAATGGAAATTGCTTAATAGAGGTGTACCGGTAGCTGACAGTTTTATCGGGAGACGTTTTCAAAATCGGGGCGTGTCCCGGAGATTCCAGCTTTACTTTTTATCGAACACGCGGCACATGCGATGGTCAGGTGCCGAGTCTTTTTCGCGTATAGCACCGCCTAATCTTCGTATGTTCTCCGCAAAATTGTAAACGTAAGAAAAATGTTTGAACTCTAGGTTGTAATTTTGTCTCCGAATTGCCGCTGTTCTCCCCGCCATCAACGTAGTAGAGACGACAGCAGGCACCAAACAAGGATTAACACTGTAGCGGAAGAAAAACAAGTCGGGCAATGTTTGTGTCGAAACGCAGCAGAAAACGACAACAACAAGGCTAGCGCCGAATCAATCGCACCCCGAGAGAAGAGATTCCAGCACATCGAGAGAACGACATTGCGTTTATTACCGGCGCTTCGCTAACGGGCGCCTGCTTGCGTGGGAATGCGACCACATGCCCGACCGTTGTACCCCGCGATCCGTTATTGCGAACGGTATCTAGTGGAACAGGTAGCTCGCGTTGCGGAGTCCGGGGTTTTTGGTCGCTCGGGTGGAGAGGGACCGCGGAGTTTCTTCCAAGCTAGCGTGGTATTGAGTGTCATATCGCCGCCGGTTTTGCACGACTGTTAAGACAAGTATTGGCGGGGAGCTGCTGAGTTAAAGTGCCTTAACCAGGTCCTTGTGCAGAAGTAGAGGTTTACATAAATCACTAGTTATAAGGGTCTAAGGACCAAGGCAAAGGGTTTTGCAAATATGGCGTTTTTCCACCCGATGATCAATGGTCGATAATACCCTCTGGGGCCAAGGCATCGCAGTAAAAGAATGGGTTTTACTCTACCATTTTTAGATAAACAGCTGAATGTATACAAATATACAAACAAAGGATCAAAATCCCAAACATCACGCGTCTCACGCACAGAGCAACAGCCACAAAAGTAACCGACAACTTTTTGCTTTCTTTCTCTTTTTCCTTCTCCAGTCGGTCGAGATGACAACATAAAACTGAATATATTTTAGAAGCAATCGGCTGCATCACTCGGGCACACTGTCATTAGTAATATATTAAAGACGCCCCAATAGTAGTTTATATGTTCACTGAAGCACTCACATGTACGTGGCGACTCTCGAAGAGTCTGACATCACGTTTTCCCCGCTCTGGTCATTTGGTTTCGGTACGTTTTTGTGTTATTTTTCCACAAAATACGCGTATCTCGTAAACAAAATATATATATAAAGAGAGAGAGAATACGTTAGTTATGACTTTCCACCGTGCTCCAGAGGCTTCGCACTAAAATACAACTTATTTCTGGGGGACGCCGAGGCTACTTCATAAAATTCATCTACGAGTGACTCGCTCGCGCAGTGCACACCAATCTAGGCTTCCACTAGGGGTGTGCGGACACCGGTTCTAATATAATAGCACTGCCTACATAGTCCAGCTTTCGCAAACCAACAAAAATAAATAAGCGTTATAAAAAATTTAGTCAGCGCGCGACAATGCAATAAAATGCGAAAGCTCTGCACAATAGGGGTTTGCAAATACCGGTTTGAATCCACAGATACAGCACAGCACTATTTCGGCGCTATTAGAGCTGAAAATAGCGCTCATCTTGCTGACGCAGCGATTATTTCGCGGAATCTAATGATACAGACACAAAGTTTCATCGGTGCTGAGTTACGTTCAACACCGCAAATACCTCCGGCTGGAGGTATTTGCTTTGCAGTCATGAATCCCGGTTTTTGGAACATTTTTGCGTTCAACACCACGCAGCATCAGCGCTGTTCCTGGCGTTGATTTAGCGCTGCGATTGAATTCTATTTGTGTCATGGGAGGTCACCATTAAAAAGCTGTTGAAGACAACTTCAGGGTGTCTGGAGGCCCGTACAAGCAGCAGCGTTTAATCAACAATTTTAAAATGTATTTAAATCTTACAAAGAACAGCACGACTCCGACATTTTCGCAGAAAATATGAAAACAAGTGAACAGTGGTACAAATTTGGTGCATGAACGTAGTACAAAAAAGACAACAGAAGGCATATACATTCGAGCACATATTTTTCTTTTTTTTTTTTACATGGGCAGAATAAAAAAAAAAGGCGGAAGATACCACTATAGCCCATTACACATCTAGCGCAGCGGTTACACATGGCAGATAAGTAAAAAAACATGTAGGCGTGACCTGGAGGTTTGTTATATGACAAAAAAGCGGAAACTATATTTTCTTTTACTATGAAAAATCTTATAAACTTTTTGCGAGCAAAATTGGTTATGATAATGTTTTTTTTTTTAATGTATTCATTTAGCAGAAACGGCACTTCAGATGTTAGCGACTGTAAAACATATTGTTTGCCGGCGTGGTACTAGACACCTTTCACAGCGGCGAGTGCAACGTCATTTTTGTGTCGTTAATAATATATCTACTTAAAAAAATATTTGAAGTTCTCATTTGCAAAACAAGATAATACAGCAAACTAAATTCATATTATTTTTACATTTCGTAAATTATAATACGTGAGAACTGTTCCGTTGAATATAGGCCTGGTGCAGAAGCACCCTTGCCTGTTAGAGAAGAATGTTTTGTACATTTTTATCGTGAGCGTGGCTCGAACACGCAAGTGAGCTGTAATTTATGTTTGAAGTGAACAGAGGCGCGATATATATGCCATTTCAATTTGTCTGGACGAAAGTGCTGACATCGCGAGAACGCGCCTGTGGCTGAGAGTAATGAGCTTCGGAAACCTTTAATATCATCTGTCCGTGTCATGTTTGCCGAGAAAGTAACCACAAGGATGCTATGTTTAGTAAATATTTAAAAAAAAGGTGCGTCCTAGTCCAAGTAACACATTTTCTGAAATAGGTACCTGCTTGTGTGCGCATTTAAATAAAACAACTTTGAATTTATTCGCATTTGTTTTTTGACCGTTGCGGGTTAACCAGGTATATCATTTAGCAAGCTCATTTTCAACTTTTAAGATATTTTTATTGCTATCACACTCAGAAAGAAACAACCTCATATCATCGAGATAAAGCATAAAGAAAGCTTCACTGTTTGTATAAACAACGTCAATAACGTATATATTAAAAAAAGAAGTGGTCCCAAACCACTTTTTTATGGCACACCAGTAGTAATTGATATAAAAATAAAAAGATTACTTCCTATTGAAACATACAGTTTCCGGTCGCTTAGATAAGATAAAATAAGAAACGGGCAACTCCGCAGACAGCGAACGCGTACGACTTATCTAATCAAATATAATGGATCTTATAATCCAATGCCTGACTATATTCTATACATATTTCGAAGGTAAGCATTTTGTTTGTCCTCTGTCCATACTTGCGTTCAAAAACCGTTCAAGATGTTCTACCAACGCGCTCTCCTATTGCTTTCAACGCTTAATAATCGGCTCCTTTTGTGTTAATATTGCGGATTCAGTAGACTTCTCTTGACGAAAGCCATGTTGATAGTCTGTGGGTATGTTTTGTTCGAAAAAAGAAGTTGCTAATCCGTAAAAATGTCACTCTCGCAGATCCTTTAGAAAACACGGGCAGTATGCACACCGGTGTATAAATGTTAAGGTTTTTTTGGTTTTTATTTTGTTTTTTTGCCCTTAAAAATATCTAAACCCTTGCCTTTTTTTCATTGCGTTTGAAGAGACAAAGTCCAGGACCAAAATAAATTATATTCCAGAGAAGGTGCAATAGCATCAATCTCGTGTTTCACGGGTTTGATCTAAATGTCGTTTACGTGTGTTGCGTTAGTGTTTTTGGACTGACAAATGCAGGAAATTTCTATTTCATCAGTTGGTTGGAGAAACTTTTTTAATACTGCACTGACACTCAAGTGAGGCGCGACTGAGGGTTATCTGATGTTTTCACCATATTGATGTGTCTGTGAACCGGCCTTAGGTCAGAGCGCAAACAAAGACTAAAACATCAAGAAAACGTCCTATCAAAGACTCAGAATTCACAGTGCTTGGTTTGTTTAGCCGATGATAACGCTCGTCCAGAAAGACAGCGAACGCTGTGATGTGATGTTGTTGGCTCTGCTTGAATAGCCCAATCGGCTCGCAATGTAGGCTGCGCTCCGACTTACTAATATATATATATATATAGAATATGCATTAATCGTGCGGGTACAGTGATGTCAGTCTGTTGAATGACAAGGCGACAACGGCGACTTCGCCCAATGCCCCGCGAAAAATTTGGCGCAGACTGTATTCTGCGATGAAACAGCGTGTAGGAGAAAGCACCCAAATACGTTTTGGTCGCGATAAAACATTCAAAAAACGTTTGTGCAGTAAAATGGTCGAGCTGTCGTCAGTCTGAGCGTATATATACCGTCATTTCAGAGCTAGTCGCTTTTTTTTAACATTTTATCCTACTAGAATTTGTGAATCATCGCCATTGTGTCGTATGCAGTCTGCCTATAAATATGCGACTGTGATGTTGATAGTTTTCTTGATTTTGTTATTTTCATGTCGGCCTTGAAAAAGTATATTTTATCCAACCAAGAATAATGTAAGCTTGTATTGGCTCTGTAAACTTGTATTTGTATCCTTGTATCTGTGTAATTTTGTGCATGTTTGTACTTTAAATAGTGTTGCTGTAAACACGAAATGACAGTGCACCACACAAAAGGCGTTACAGGTGTTTGTGGGCACTAAAGAAAAATAAAACAAGAAAAATAAAACATTATTATTATTATTATTATTTCCCGTGTATAAGACGCGGTATGTTTTCCCTATTTTCGTCGGTGCGTCTTACACAACGGTGCTTCTTATATCCGTTTATTTCAAGGTATAAGAATGGACCTTCACTATACAAGACGTAGGCAGTATCAACATCTGCATCGACATCTGCAGCTGCATTTACGGCGGTCGGAAGACTGTTCGAAGCGTGGGGTCACAGGCCCGCGGCTGCAGCTATAGTGCCGCGTTGGCCGAAGGAAGATTAGGTAAATCGTTCCGCTAACCCCAATTTGAATTGGCATCGAGTATCGCATGAAACTATCTAGTAAAGCTGCCTATAATACGAAGACGTGCGACTTATCGAGCAACTTTTTCGTGAAAACGATCGTTCATAATGCGGGGGGGGGGGGGGGGGGGGGAGGGGGGGGAGGGGAGGGGAGGTTAGAGTGCAACTTACATAGAGGGAAATTCTCTATGTATATAAACGCCGATCATGGCATTAATGAAGAAGAAAAATTGATGTGAGATGCCGGTTGGCTAAAATGTTTTCTTCGCTGTGCGTTCTGGACAGAATCCGCGGCATGGCGACAGTAGTAACAATATAACGGTAAATCTATGCTGAACCTTACTAATTAAATATAGCTGCGGTCACGTGATCACTGTCTACAGACTAATGCACTCTTCACGCGGCACGATTGTGGGCACCGCATTATGCCGCGGAGTAGCTGCGTCATTCACCAAATCGGTCATCGTCCCCACGCAGCGTCCAGATTCGAGCCGCCGAATTGTAAACAATGCGCTCGTCTATAGACTATTTCATTGCTCAAAAAACGTTACGCACCAGAGTGCGACGATAACGGTCCTACCGCGCGAGTTTTCCGCTAGGCGGGCGAGGGAACCGCCAATCAAACGTTCCCGCGCGAAGGACACCTCTGCTAGAAAGCCCCTTTTCGAAACAATGCATCAACTGTTCCGCGAATGGACTGCTGGCAGCTTCCATGCTGACTCTTCCCGAATGGCGACTGTTCAGGGCTCTATCTGCCAGGACATTTATCATATTTAATATATCTACCGTACCGTCCCTCGACGACGTGCTTGTGTCGAGCCGTCTCTGAACACGCGCTATCATATCTAACTGCCGTCAGAAAGTTTTCAGTTGCCGGAATTGAATGGGAAAACTTTACATCTATTAAGCCGAACAACACATTAGAGAGTTAGAAGGGGGACCCCAACGTTTGGATTTCCGTGAGAAATTGGGGGACCCAAACGCAACAAGGTTGTTGTCGACGGCTCATAGAATACGGGTTTCACAACGCAGCGCAGCGCGCTTACGTTTCCCGGTTGCAGCGCCAATGCGGCTAAAGAGCGGAATAATCAAAAAAGAAAACAATATTAATAAACGTAAAACATATATGCGCTTCGCAAGTACTTTTTGTTCACTAATAATAGTTAATGTAAACCCCAATCAAGCCGGCTAAAACAAGAGACAATCTAAAATCAGTATAAATATTGTTGGCTCTATTCAGCGAAAACAATCCAATCCGCACCGCGTTCTAATTTGGCGCTCGTTCTCCGAATTGGGCGTTCGTGCGCTTTGGCCGTTTGTCGCCAAAGATTTAGGCCTTCAACTATGCCGAAACTGAGACGAAAGCGAGCGAGCATACTCGGCGAGCAGGTGCTCTATTTAGATCTAAGCTGGAGCGACTTTGAAACCTTCAAATACCTGCCTTCAAGCTGCAGGTATCGTGCCAGGAACGAAATCCACACGGAGCCACAAAGTGCCAATACGTTGCCATTTGAACGGTTACCGAAGCGGTAGCCGTTGACTTTAGGCTTAGGAACGACCAGAACCAGGGACGATTTTTAAAATGGGGCGAGCCCACCGCTCATTCTTTGTGACTTGAGCGAGGTAACGCATATAGCGAAATCCGGTTGCACCATTTCTTGGCTAATAGTGCAGCGACTACGACGAATTTGCTCCGAAGCGAGCAGAAAGGGCACCGCCATGTTTGCCGACGCAACCCGGCCCCAAGCAATTGGGGACCCCGCGCTATTTCTCGAATTCTGCGTTGGAGGCGAGCGTCAACCCAAAACCCCAAACGACGTTTGGGTTCTGCGCATGCGCATTGCTGAGCCTCTATTTCTTGGGGGCCCCCTAGCTTTGGAGTCCCCTATTCTAAAACTCTCTAATGAAGCCAAGACACCTTTCCAATAGAGGGGCTCTGATCGGCACCGCTTTCAGTAATCGTGGGTATGGCTAGGGCTTCGTTCGCTTTTCAAAGCAACGAACATTCGCGTGCTGTTATATAAATTTGTAAAGAGTAAAATGGTGACTAGACACGCAGTTTTCCCTGAAAGCATGTTTTTTTTAGTGGATTTTAGTCAGTCTACCGTACTTAAGTTACATTACTTATTCGACCTAAGAAAAAGATGCCTTCCGAACGTTTACCTACATATTTAAATATGAAATAAATATGGCAGTTAAAAAGAGTAATGTTTTTAACTGCAGCTCTGGTGCAGCTCTTGAGGAGTAGGATGGAAGGGTACTGAAAGGAAGGTATACCACTCCTCCCTCCTCCTCACCTCCTTATCCTCCTCCTCCCCTCATTCTACAATCTCCTCCGTGGGGTGGTTACGTGACCTGTGGAGGGGGGGGGGGGGTCACGTGTCCTCCGGGGAGGGGGGTCACGTGACCAGGGGATTCCATTTACGCAATCACACTGTACTGGCGAAGTGCCTATCTAGGGCGTGCATATACTCAGGTATAGATGGATACATTCACATGTTCTATCTCTCCATACATCACGTTATGTCTGGTTTTATTAAGTAGTTCTACCGTGTATATTACACTTTTAACTTTTATGCAAGACTAGCGTACGCAAGTTCAAAAAGCTATTGCGCTTCGAGCGCACAGAGTATTACGGCCAAATGAGTGTTAAAGGGACACTTACATCCGTCAAAACATTCTATTTATTTTCGCCAGGAGATTCATTACGGTGCTAGAAGACTAGCCGATCAATTTTTTTGCTCCAGAGTGACATTTAGTTTTAATAAAATAAAGAAAACGCAACTGCTCGAAATTGAAATTAAAACTGAACTGGGGAGAAAGAAGAAATATAGAGAAGGAGAGTATTGGCAAAGGTCACGTGGCTGTCCAACTTTTTTTTTTCTCGGTCAACGTAGTTGCAGTTTTTAAAAAACCACAAAAATTGATATCGTATTTCTTTTCTAGTTTTAATATTGAGTGTGTGCCTGCGATAAACCACGACTTTGATTACCTTCCGTGGTTGTATCTAAACCATAGAAACCGGCACGTGATCACGAAGTAGAAAGTGAGCGCGACTCAAAACGGCCACTTTTCGATCAACGGTTTCCGGGCGGAAAGAAAACAAATTTCGAGCAGAAATTCTGTTCGGGGTAGTTGGGCTTGGCGAGCATAAATATTCTGTCAGTGTCTCTTTAAGGGTGGTTCATACACTTGCGACTGTTTATGACCGTGTGCCTCAAAATGGTCTTAAAATCGCTTGTGCCGAAAGAACACACTGATGTCAACTATCACGCAGCTGCGAAACACTTGGCATTTTCGTATATTTACTCTTTGCGCATCATTGTTAGCTTTCTTGGCTTGAAAAACTTTTGACAATGTTATAAGCGACATTTGTCAAAGATGATACGTACGCTTGATCTTTTAAATACCGCAAAAACTACACTCCAGTGAAACCCAGGTCCAGGATAAACTCGTAGATGGCGCCAGCGTGCAGTGCGTTCTCTTGTAAGAGATGGCGAACACTCGATCGTAAGCGAACACAAATATGTGAGTGGGCCTTTAGAGGTGTAAATTTTCGTGCCTTCATTACTGTTAAAAAAGGCCAAGGCGTGTTCATATCTGGAAATGTCGTAGCATAAACGATGGTATATATATTTGTTTATACCAAACAGATACAGGACAACAGCAACAATAAGGAAAGCAAGAAACGTGCTCAGACACTATAGCCAGCCGGCAACGGCCAGGCGACGCCAGCAGAGTGACAGCCCACGGTATTACGTACCCTGTCTCGTTGTAACTTGGCAAAGGGTGAACTCCACACCCTACAGAGCGTTCCGACGGCTTCTACATGCGCTACGTATAAGAAAGAGACGCACACATATTGGAGCATGACGCACGGAAACCTTTCTTCGCAGTAAAAATGCACTCGGGCGATAGGTAGTCACATGCCTCACTCCGTTGTTCTTATTGGCCCGCAGGGGCCGTAGCTTCCGCCATACTGGCATGTTAGACGCCCAGGGCTTCCCGCCTACCCAGCCTTTCTTGCTTCAGCCACTAGGCTAAGCGACGCCATCAAAGTAATTGCTCACGTTTGAACAATCCAGCCGCCACTTCCAGACATAACTCATGTTTCTTGCTTTATAGTTGATAAATATATAGTGCCGAACCAAGCAGCATTGCAGGTTGCCTATTGTTGCGTGATGTTGCTTTTCTTTGTCAACTTAAAGGGCGTGAAAGCCTCGCGGTGCTCGGTGGTTCCCGCGCTTTGCGGACAGGCAAACTGTTGATCGCTTTTTGGGAAGACACGCGGGAAAGGGAAATTAATGACCCTGTGAAGCCGCCGCCGGGTACAGTTTTAGCAAAGTTTTAACGAGCGACTGCGCTTAGCAATTAGGAGTGGAGCTGGAATAAAACATACAAAATACGAATTAAACCTCGACGAAACGTAAAAAGTACACTAAAAGTAAATCGGAACATAATAGCAATAAAAACTAACACGAAGATTTATTGCTGGATTCTTAGGGAATGAGTTAGCAATACCCTTGGGAAGCGCCACACACGCCCCCTTTTGGGAATCGCTGACGCTGATCCTTTCACTTTTCTGTTTTTTTTTTGTTTTTTTTTTGACTATCTCTTTTGCTTCCTCTATATTTGTCTGCCTCTTTTTCGGCCTCTTTACAGGGTCAGTGTTAAGCGCCGTTCACACATATGCCACCGAGTAAGACTGAGAGAGACCAGACCGGTTTTTAAGCCTCTTGCGACGTTCTAGGACCGGATGCGCTGCAGCGGAGCTGGTCCTAAGACGTCGCAAGAGGCTTAAAAACCGGTCTGGTTTCTCTCGGTCTTACTCGGTTGCATATGCGTGAACGGCGCATTTGAGTATCCCAAAGGGGCACGTGTGTGGCGTTTTCCAAGGGTCATGCTAACGCATTCTCTAAAAATCTACCAGTGGATCTTCCTGTATTTTTTTCACCCCTTTCCTGTACTGTGCCTGTCAGAGTACGTCGACGCCCTTGGATACAGTCATCCATATAACTCGTGGAAAGAACCACATCCATACCACTCGTGGAAGGAACCGACCCCATATCACTTGTGGAGGGGACCGCATCCATCGTTTTTACTACACACACATATCACAGCGCGCACACCGGTACTCCGGAAACCCAGAGGGAAGATCAACCGGCGGTGGCAGAGCGGCAACTGAGCACGCTCGCATTCCACCACGCCACGGAAACACCTCCTAGATAAGAAAGCCTAAGTGCGGAGTTGTCTTAGATCACTAAAGAAAGCCATCGCAGACCACTCATTGGAAACGAGTGCTGCCTCAGCGTTAGGCCGGAACACGTGTTCATTCAGCCGAACGCTAACGCGGTACTCATGTTCAATCTGTGGCCTACGGTGGCCTTCTTTAGTGACGGAGAAAAATTCAGCACTTCGGCTTTCTTATCTAGGAGGGGTTGGCCGCGGCGTGTTCTCCTCTCTGGCTCCGGGCCAGCTCTGAGCGTGACTTTGACGAAAACGAAGTGGCTCGTTTTGACGAAAACACGACGGTGTCTGTCAGTTTGTCAGAGCTGGGGGGAGAGGGAGAGGTTGACGCGCGCTGGCGTCAGCGCTTCGGACCAATGGGAGCGTCGCACGCGTCACGCTTTCTCCTTCATTTACCCTCTCTCCCCGGCACTGATAAACGAAAGACACTGCTGGGTTGTCGTCAAAACGAGCGTTCTAATGCTAACACACTAAAAAACAATAAACTCTAAAAAAAATTTAAAAAAAACAAAACACGTCCGTATTGTTTTCCCCAAAACGCTAGGAGAGCCAATCACCACAACTTACGGACGCAGTCTGTCAGTCTGAATTGTGACATAAGCAATGCAAGCGTGGCGTTTTGCATTGCTTAATGTCACAACTCGGACTGCGTTTTTTGGTCTAAACATATGTTTCTGCATCGTCATTCTCTCAGCCGCTCAGCTACCTCCGTAAGTTGCGGTGATTGGCTCTCCGAGGGATGTGCAAGAAACTAGACGCATGGGCTTTTTTTAGAGTGATAGAAGTAGCGATACAGAATGATGCTGCTGGGTGTTTCCACATCAGACCATGTCATGATTTTATGGGTTATATATCTTTTTAATATTTATGCAAAAAAATATATCTCAAGGCCATTTTCTTCGGAGGAACATTGAGCTATATGCGAACGCAGGAGCTAATTTTCTTCCGGAGATATAATATTTCGATACTCGGGGCATGGAGATTGTCAAGGTAGCGCTATGGTATTTTGCACAGCCGTGAATATCACACCGAAGCATGCGCGTAGTAGTAATTGTTTCTACCTATTTTATGAAAGCTGTACATGACGATGACCATTCTATCATCATGTCTGCATGGGGACACGGTGTCTTTTTGTATAATGTCCGAGTGGTGTGACTTCCGCCTTAAGGGTGAGGGTATACTCTCCACGGCATTGGAAATAGTGGAGACTTGGGGAGCCTCATGTACGGGCAAGTGCGCAGTTTCGCGTAACCATTAGCATACAAGCTAAGTGCAAGAACACGCGTAGGTCCACGCACAGAGATAGGCATGAGAACTCGGACGTGAGAGACCGCACATCTCTGTCCGCATAAACGCAAAACCATATGCCCACGCGCACACACGCGACCTCCCAAATACATAAACGGACAGACGCGTAGACGAGCATGTGATCGACACGGCCGCACATGCTCTAGCGTGCACACGGGCATCCAAACACTGCAGCGCGAGCGCAATATCGGCGATTTGAGCATATTACACATACTTTTTTTTTTTACTTCGATCACGCATTAATTGTATTTAAGGTGGTGCGCCACTCACTTTTGTTTTTGTACATTTCTTTTTTTTTTATCTTTTTATTGCGTTTCTTCGGCTGCCATAAAAATACGAGAGTGGAAACAATCGCCTTCACGTATACGTGTCCTTTCGCGCTTTGTCCACGCACGAATAAACGAGTGCATAAACAGATCTAAACTAAACTTTTCCTCCCATTCAGATACCAAAGAAATTTCCGTAAGCTTTTCGACATTGAATATTTTCCGTGTTGCAAAAACGTGTGCCCTTGTATAACTGGAACAAGCTGCGTAGTAGCTGTATCAAACGCTTAGATAGGAGGGTTGTGAAGGGGCGCGGACGCAGGGTGTACGCATTGTTGCGTTCTCTTGTCTTGTAACGGGCTTTTACTTGCGCGGTTTTGAATTTGTTCTCTTTCTTTCTTTTTTTCGCTCTATTCACTCGGGTTTCTTCCCGGAGCTTGTGGCTGCGAGCCAATTGTTAACTTATAACAAAGTCCGAGCGCATAACGAGGACTCCGGCAGTTCTGTGGCCAGTTTGGCGGGCGGCCATTAAAATTCATTATTGCCCAGAGACTGCGTCCGTGCGAGCCTGCTTCGTTCCGCCGTTTGTCCGCCACTGGGGATTGCGACCGGCAATTAATTTCGTCGGATTCCCTCTTTTTTTTTTTCCTTGCTCAGTGTTACTGGGTAGTGAAGCACTCGATTATTCCTCGAAATGCGTTCGTAGATTGAAGTTTTATAAACCGCCTTAAAGAAACTTGAAAGTGGAGCTCCCAATGCGAATTGATGAGTTGTCGGAGTTTAGCGGAGCTCGGACCAATGAAGTGTATCGAGCGGTATATCGTAACAGCGTGTTTAAATTCTCAGAGAGCTCATTAAATGCAGTCCTGCTTTGGGGAAATGTTCCGCAACCTCGCGTTGTTGATTAATCTTCGGGACTATGTTGTACACCGTGGTTCGGTGGATAGGAGTTATAAAATGAGCTATGGACTATGAAAGGACAGGAATCTTGTGTGTGCCTTGAACGCAGGGTGAAAATAAAGCGACGAAAAATATACACAAAGTATACTCCGAGTTTGACATTGTTGAGATGTATTTAGACACCCGAACTCTACGAGTACTTTTAATGAGCTAGCCGTTAGTGCCCCTCTCTGGTAAAATCGAGTGTTGTTCGAACGCAAAAAACCCCGTGATCGTGTGGAGAGGGGCGACGAGGAGTGGGAGAGAGTGGCAGCGATCGGCCGCGCAATCATTCCCTCCCTCTCTTCGTCGCCCCTAGCATAACCACGTCACCTCTGCCGAGACGCTCTTTCGTACGGTGTTGTTCTGAAATACTTCCCGCGCATCTAGAAAGAGGCAAAGAGAATGCGTCATCGGCGGGTCGCAAAACGACAAGTTGCTCAAAGTGCGGAGGCAGCGGGACCTGCACGACGCCGCTTATTTCGCGCCGGCGACCGTCAAGTTCTAGGGGTCATTCGTGGACAACCCCTTCGTGCGACATATGCGACCACTTTTGGATTCTGAGAGACATGACAGCCACGCAATCCAAGCACGTCTCCGTTGCGATCCAAAAGAAGTTTAAAAGTCTGCGCGACATGCAAGCCTGCCCTGCAAAAGGGCAAAGTGCCGAACATGTCCACTAACAACGAATTTCCCAAAGCACATATTTTAACAACGCAACATCTACCGCTGTCAATCGTAGCACACTGCGTTGTCGTCTGAATGTTTTCTTTTTCAAAGACAGTTCTAATTCGGGTTTTTCGGTTGGGTTTTCCAAGATTTTAATAAAAATGGCTCGGGGGTTATTTTTCGCTCTTTGTAAGGAAAGCAATAAAATCCCATAGTGATAAGCCAAATGCAGGCAGTGGCATTCCGACTATCATGTTTCGGTCCCATGACATTGCTGTCGGCCGAGCGGTACCTGCGCATCGCAGTTCACCTACAATCGCCATCAGTCCACCTAACCAAATGCTCATGAGGTGGGGGTCTTGGCGCGCGCGTTTGTGTCACGTACGACGACCCAGGGGGTAGCGATGAGGCCAGCCGAGGAAGGTAATCCGGAAAGCAAGTAAATGGTAAAACAGAAGAGAGCAAAACTCGGGAATCATGCTATAAAGTGTCTCACGTAAAAAATATAAGTGCGTACTACTACGAAATCACCATTAGTACTAGTGAGCACGGTTTTCTGATCGACATGCTTACATGAAACATTTCAGTAGACACAGATAATTATATTGTAGTTCTTTATACAGCGTTGCTTATATTATATGTAATGCCTTTATTTTGTTTTCAGGGTGACGTCAGAATAAAAAGCGTCCACAAAACATGTATCTATAAAGCATGCCCAAGAGAGAGAAAGAGAGACAGACAGACAGACATCATGCAGCATGCCGAGGTTGGTGTGAAGACAGAAGTTATGGAAATATTAGTTAATCATCCTTCCGTTGCTAAGGTATAACACGGTCTCCGCACAGTGCGATAATGGAAGCTCAACATTTTCGAAGAATTTCAGCTTCTCCGAGCTTAATTTTCTTCGCAATTTTTTATGTACCCGCTACGTAATTCATATTCGGAAACTTCCTTTGATCTCAATTAATATCATGCTATTCTCAATCAGATTTTGTTGAAACGTATCTATGAGCTTTATTGTGATACTGTCTGCTCGGCAGAATCTTTTTTCTCTTTTGCGTGTGTGCATAAAAACAAAAACGCGCTAAAAGAAAAGCACACTATGGGACTTTGATTTTAGGCATTGAATCGCACGAAGATTAGACATCGGCTGTAATAAATGCTTGGTCAAGAGTGGAATTCAAAAGACTGTCTGAAAGGGGACTTGCTTTTGCCGGATATCGACGGTACGAAACTTGTCATAAACATTTCATACATGCCTTTCCTCCTACCTTCCTTAAACTTTCTCCCCCTTTCAGCAGCCCCTGCTAGCTTTATGCAATCACCAGGGGATTAGCAACACGCGTGGCGTTCCCTCTATCCCGTTTTCAACCAGCACAGCACACACCAGGTTTAAATAAATGGCAGGGAAATCACGTGGGTCAGTTGCTGCGAACACACCTGTAACTTCGGGTATAAAAATGGTTATCAGCTTTTGAAGCTATATATATAATTCTCAACTCAAAAAACAAAAACCCAGAAGAGATCCAGCCTGCTTTTACTATTGAAGTTGTTTTGATTACTTTTTTTTTAGAACCATAATCTGAAAGCGCACGTTTTACCATCCACGCGATAAACAGTCGTCAGTAGAAGTGTGAAGTGAATCTGGTTCGAATGCATCCCACAAATTCGCAGGATTCAGAGAGAATAACCAATTGTTTTCTTTCTGTGTTGCCAATGTGTTTTGCTTGATCTTTTATTTCATTTGAATGCAGACAGTCCCTCGAATCCAATAGTGCTCTGCGATTTGAATGTTTTCTGTAGAAAAAGAAGCCTACGAGGTTTGCACTATTTGGAGGCTGCGCTTAACGAAGTGCGATTCCATCTTCACAACAATGCCTCCATATCATAATTACTCCACTTTTATGAGCGAACACACCCTCACTCCCTCGAATGCTCTCGCATTTAAAAACTTCAAAGAGCTCGCGGTTCTTTCATTAAAAAGATGCTCGCTGTATTTAGAACGCTTGGAAAAGGTACCTCGTGTGTATGCCTTGGTTTGAGACTTTCGAGTGAACCGAGCTACTGGCGCCCCATCCTCTGTTGTGTGCGTCACTGATTCCCTGATTCATGAGATAAATAGACAAAGGTCGCTTGATAAGTGCATGAACGTTTAAGGGGCGCAATTAGATACCCTTTAATTGTTTATTCGAAGCGTGCGTTAAGTAGGGTAATCATGTAAATCACGCAGAAGTCAAGCAATTTTAGAAAAGAAAGTTAGAGGTGACGCGCTCCTCAGTTGTATCGGCGTTACACTGAGTTTTAGATTAATTGTATGAATATTTTTAAGATTCTAATTGTAAGACCATTGCATTTTACAATTCATTTGACTCTAAACCTTCTTCAGAATAAAACCATGTTCCTACTTTTAATGTATTCATTGTTAATGATCAACAAATCAAAAACGGCAATAACACCCTTCGCTGTTTTAACCTCTTAGAATTAATTGTGAAACAAAAAGAGTGCATTTTTTTATTGATATATATCTTTGGTGGTTGCCACTAACCTTTATAAACGCCACAGGAGTTCTTTTATAAAAATATATAATCCGACAGTAGGCCTACAACACTATGGAGCCGATCAAGCAGCACCAAAAGTTTTCGTCATGCGTGATCATTGTGCGTGATTGGTTTAGCCGGGAATAGCAAACGCCCAAAAACGAAGAGCGTCGTGACGATGCACTTTTGGCGCTGCTGGGTTGGTTCCATCGCACCGTAGCGCTGACCGTGGTCAGGCATAGAGTGAAACGGATCATATTGCCGCCTGCATGACTGCGAAGGAACGCTAACGCTCTAAAGCTTGTCCGTACTTCTAGAGGACTCGAGCTTTTACACTCTTACCCCGAGTGTAAAAGATAAGGAGGCCAGAGTGACCTTTGTAGAGTCAGCCTCGCCCTAGCTCACTCTTTAACATTCTACGTCGAATAGTCGAGATACCGAGTGTAGTAGGTGAGGAGCTCAGCGTGGCCTCGTCTACCCACTCCCTCTCTCCCTCTGTCGGTATGGCTGAAGCCAGCTGTCACACCGACGCCGCAACGTTCGCTGCTGCTGCTTCGGCGTTCATTCTCTATTTTGCTTCCGCCTGAAGTTCGTCAATTAAACCTTTGTTTTCAGTTTACAGTCGTGCCGAGAGTGCGCCATCCGCGACAATGTAATGTTCTACTTAACTTTGATGGAACCGGATCGATGGCGCAGCACACGCTACTATGCGGTTTAGTGCCGGACGTGCTCAAACGATGTTCACGCCGCGATGATGTTTTTTTAATCCACCTGGCACGTGTTTCGCCGGCAATCAAAAAAGTTGGTCAAGGGTAGTAACTGTTTTACGACACGGTCACGTATAGATTCGCATTGCATATTTTTAGGCAGGCCTACAACTTTTGTGGGGATGAAACGTGAGGTGGGTGCGATGGAACAGTATAACGTCCAGCTATTCGGTTCTGAATTGGCTCGGGAATAGGAATGCTTTGACGGTATATCCGTTGCGAAGGTATACAAGCGTGGCTAAGCCGTTCATGCATACGATATGGCCCCAGAGCACATAACATACGTCTGTAGTGTATAAAGTGAACCAAGATGCATAAACCGCTGTGCAGCGCACTTTAAGCCACGAAAGATCTCATAATGCAACTCGTACGTTTAAATATATGAGAGTAAATTCTCATAACATAAGAGACGTGAACTTGGAGCCCCAAGTTCTGCAAACAAACAATGCCTATTAAAAGAATGGTACCCTTTAATACCCAAGAATTGTACAGACACTTGTATTTCTTCATGTCTATATCAGCAGAAAAAGAGGTAGGGGAATAGAAAGAAAAATACCAATATATAAAAAAATGCAAAACAAATTAACATTTATCGGTAATATCGGCCTTCTACCTAATGCTCAGCATAAGGTGCATACAAATGCCGTAATATTACAAAATCGGCGCTCCAGTCTTTAAATTTGTCCAAGAAGCGTTTTAATTTACTCAGGGACCTACAATACATATTATGTAAAATGGCACTTAAGAGTAGTTGTTATAACATGGCAAGGGTAAAAAGTGCAACTTTACGTTAGAAATTAGCCATACGTACCACTATTAACACGTGCGTTGACGACGCAGTTCATTTTTAATAGTTTCTTGTGTGTGATTCCTATACCTTCTACAAATACGATCGTTCAAGCAGAGGTCAACAAGGAAGGGCCTTGACACCCCGAAATTTATATTTCTTGCATTGTCCCAAACGACTGGAAATATTTCTTAAACATTAACCTATGAAATTCTAAATTAGGAACTAATTATTGCAACCGTGCAAAGTTACAGAAAAATACAGGAAGATTCATTAGTGCATTCTTAGATAATGCGTTAGCATGACCCTTGGGAAACACACGTCCTTGTTTGGAAAACGCTAACGCGTTTTCTTTCACTTTTTTTTTTCACTTTTTCTTTTGGCTTTCTGTCTTGCTTCCCGAATTTTTCACTGCCTCTTTTTGGCCTTCTTACGGGGTCAGTGTCAGCGTTTCCCAAAAGAGGTCGTGTGTGGTGTTCCCCAAGGGTCATGCTAACGCATTATCTAAGAATCCACTAATGAATCTTCCTGTAATATTTTTCACCCCTTTTCTGTACTCTGCATGTCAAAATACATTGACGACCCCTGGATATGGTCCTCCATGTAACTCGTGGAAGGATCCACATCCATACCACTAGTGGAAGAAACCGGAGCCATATCACTCGTGGAGAGAACTTTAACTACACACACAAACATCAGAGCCTACGCACCGCTACTACGGAAACCCAGAGCGAAGAATATCCGGCGACGCCAGAGCGGCAACTGAGCACGCCCACATTCCACCGCACCGCGGTGCCTCCTCCCTGGCTCTGCGCCAGCTGTGCGACGCTCCTTTGAATAAAACGAAAACGCTCATTTTGACGAAAGCCCGGCGGTGTCGTCATTTTGTCAGCGCCGGGAAGAGAGGAAGAGCGAGAGGGAGAGGGATGACGCATGCTGACGTCAGCGCTTCGGACCAATGGGAGCGTCGCACGCGTCGCCCTCTCCCCCTTTTCTATCTCTTTCCGGCGCTGACAAACTGCCGACACCACCGGGTTCTCGTTAAACCGAGCGTTTTAATGCTAACGCATTAAAAACGAATTTGAAGCTCGAGTTCGAGTCATTGACGTATTCGAGTGATGCAATGATGTCAGATGTCGTATGGCCCTCCTCTGTGAGATCATGCGCGCCATTTTTGTCATGCTGCGTCGTGTCTCCTTGAGCAGACTACCCGTTACATTTGAGTTTGGGAATAATTCTGGCACGGCAAGAGGTACCTGTTCTACTTAGGCGATCAAAACGTCTTTTGAAACTGGTGAAGGGAAAGAGCAGATGTCGCAGAGCTTACTGAAAGACGGGAGGGGCGAGGCTTTAAATTCGCTAAGCGAGGGGCTACTTTAGTGTTGTGATATTAGACACTGTTGCCCTAAAGTACTTTTTCGAAGCATAAACAATTTATGACCGCGATGTTGGCTGCGATTCCTGAGGGCCGACAACGGGGCTCATTCTCATGCCCCCTGATTTTCTCTCTGCACTTCGTCTACAACGTTACTGAGATCAATACGAACGTTTGGAGTAAGTCGGCAGGGCAAATGAATCCTCATCTGGGACCGGGTTAAATCACTGTAACCCATACGCGGTCAATCAACTTTAGGTGATTGTTGTTCTTGAGGTGGGTCAGCTGAACGGGACAATGAACCGAAATTTCGAGCTCACAAAACAAGACTGGACAGATAAGCGGGGCGCTGCAAAATCTAAAAAAGTCACTCATACAGCGATATCTCTAACGGAACGCTGTATTTTTGGAAAAAGAAGTGCGCGATTGAACACGGCCTACGAGGTCGAAGAGGCGAGTCATGTCAGGATTCTTATTTCCTCTCCTCCTCACTACGTCCCGTCGAGCTGGTGAACCGAAGCGAGGAGGAAAGAAGCGAAACCGCTTACCCTCATTCTCAAATTCTTTTGGAGGACAATGACGTCAAAGACCTTGCTTGATCGCGCCCTTCTTTTCCAAAAGTACGGTCATCCGTTTGATATATCGATGTATGAAAGATTTTCTGGTGTTCGTAGTGTCCCGTTCATCGCATCTGCGGCCTTATTTCGCGAAATCCGAATTTCGGTTCAGTATCCCTTTAAAGCGTTGCGTATGCTACGTTTTGTTATATTACCAAAAGCGTCCGTATGCAGGGGAGCAAAAACACTGTAGCAGATATAATTGTAATTTTATAAGCTGCGCTGCGAAGTCATTATATAACGGCTTTATAACCAATGAAGTGAAACGACAGCTTTAGTTTCCTCACAGATGGGACGATTAAAACAGTCAATTATCCTACCCATTTTTTCATATTTAGCACTCTATCGCGAGTAATTAATTACGCACAAAAAACGTTAAAGTTGTAAAAGGGAGGATGGCATCTCGTCGAAGTTTCCGCGAGGGTTTCGGATTTTCGAGCTCATTAAAACTACCGAAGCAACGCGAAAGTCCTCCGGAAACGGGAAATTTACGTTGAAGCATTGGGGGCTGAAAGAAACACGAGTTCTTCATAAATGCAGGTAGTACACCGCTTACTAATGATGCTTCGCTAGAGGCGGACACGGAAAGCACGAACAACGTATTTTGAGCGCGCGTGTAAACTCTTGCGAGCTCGAACTGAGCAAAGAGCGCCGCGGCAATAACGTTTAAAACAATTAAGGGCCTACTTCCATTAAGCCAACAAAGATCGAGTTTAGCAATCTCACTAAAACATTGTCTGGGGCATTTAGCTGCCCGTTTAATAGCAACGATATTCGCAACTTTTTTTTTTCTTTTTTGGCAACAACGTTTGCAGGGACATTTCGTTCCTTTCCGACTAGATCGTGACGCTACACTGTAAACAAAATGTTGGTAGCTGTACGCATTTGACACCTCTAAGAGCAGTGTTTTTTTCTCTTTGTCGTTATGGTAAAAGGATTCCTGAGGAACAATCTTTGAAATAAGCGCCTCTCCTCCCTCCAATCCGTTCTTTGTTAAAGTGAGCTCCCCGGTGTGTTTTTACGGATTCTGGGAAATAGCTCCAAGCTCCCCGTGTGGTCGCCATCTTGGTTCAAGGAATAAGGAGTTTCTCCTCAGCCATTTCATTCTTGGTGAGCCGACCTAAATTCGCCAGTGACGGGTAGCTTTAATCAAGAAGTTTCTTGAGTATCGAGGTTTTGTTATCCAGACACCGACGAAACAAGCACACTTTACCAACCGCCACCACATGCAATGCCGGTGGGGGGGGGGGGGGGGGGGGGGGGGGGCGGCGGCATTATAAAATAATTTTCTGTCTTTAAAGACGCAAGAACAACAACATGATTGTAAGAAATATGTCGGGAGATAACCATGATTAATAAGTGGATTGCATGCACATCGTCAAAGACGCTTATATTGGCAAAGAACGCTTTCAGTACTACAGTACTGCGATGTTCTATAGCTATCTTGCTGTGACTTGTTCAGGACGACTCTTCCGAAGCTTTGAATATTTGAATGGACCAAGATGGCGATTGGCCATGGCATCTGAGACCGATCAGTCAATAACCGTACGAGGTTTCGTCATCTGTATGTTAGTACATGTTTATGTCCGACTAGCTCGCAGGGACTTTCAGAAAGGAGAAAAATGAACGACGGTAATCGATCAGTCTTCGCATAGGAATGCACTTTCTGTTCAATTATGCACACAAGAAACGATGCACTCGTTTTTGCTAAGTATACGGCAGCTTTGTCTATTACCTTCATATCTCAACGCCACCTGTCGTGATAATTCGCTGAAGCGTAAAAGGTAGAGGCATAAACAATACGGACACGAAATAGCTCGGTCCTAGCCGTTTTAATGAGATCTCTTGCTTGCGATCTCTTGGACCTTCGCAGGTGGGCGACGAAACGCTTGAATTCAAGTTTCTAAGGTATAACTAAAGGCGACAGTTCCCTCGGGTGTCTCTGTTGCCACGGGTGTCTTGACAAAAGTTCGCCGTTCATTGTTTACGATCTATACTCATGTGTCCGTTTGTTCAATTGAAAATGTGTACTCAAAACGAACGTTCTCCGTCATTCGCTGGAGAAAGTTACGGCGCGATAGGTGAATGTCGCATTGCCGACGATGCGAACATGATAGAAAACTAACAGAAACGCAATTATAACGAAGTAAATACGGTGAATTTAATTGCATAGCTCCACCGAATGTACTACAAAGAGGTAGGTAAATGTTAAATATTTGATGATAACATGTAAGCAAACGTTTTCAGCCTTACGTTTCAAGCAGGAATCCACGACCACCCTCGCGTACATATTCGTTCAATGTACCTCGGTTCCATTGCTCAAGGAAGCATCCCATTCTAGGGGGAGAAAAGGTTTTTTTTTTTTATAAAGTACTTTGAAACAAGCCAATTGTAAACAAAATACACACAATAAAAAAAAAAAAGAACGTTTGAGCTCATGTGGTCTAGACGGGTTGCGACACGCCGGTGAAAGAGGCCCCTCGTCTCTTACGGCTTTCTTTGAACATCAACACAAGTCGAAGACGTCGCGTAGTGTACGCACATAAGATGTTTTTTTTTTTTTTTTACGAAGCAACTATGTGTATAAAATACTGAAACAGTGGTCCATAAATATTAACCGTAATAAGAAATAACAAAAAGAACATCAGGGAATGTGCACTATGGAGCGAAAACCTTATTCGATTTTGATACACGTATTTTTTCGCGAATTACGTTTTGTGTATGTGTTATGTATGTGTGTGTGTGTGTGTGTGTGTGTTCGCGTGTGTGTGGTGTGTGTTCTTTGTTGCCTCAACCCTTCCTTTCCGCTTTGTACAGTTGGAGAGAGAATTCGTCCCGGCTAGTATCTCTTCAGAAATCCAAAGTGACGTTCGAGCGAACCAGACGCCCGGACCTTGCGCCCATTACCATCGATTCGCCTGAATCTTCCCCATGCCCGCCCAGAATCTGACTCTGTCTCACTCGCCCGCTTCATATATCTCTTTTCTTACACTTTCACCCCCCTCCCCCTCCAAGAAAAATAAAATAAAATCATTCTATATAGATCTCGCGTGGCTTCCTCATTCATAGGAGTGGGCTAGGGCAGGTAGGGGCGAGAAAGAAAAAGCTTGCCGAGATTATTCAATTTCCCGCTTCGCTGAGCCGTCGTGATGCCTTCACGTTCAGCCTGGTTCTCGTTAAATCCCGGTAAATACAACAGAAATTCGAAAGACGAAATGTATTGTAAAAGACAAGTAAGAAAGTCTAAAAGCGTACCTTTTTTTTTTGCTGTTCAATTCTCGATGATGGGAAGTGGGTTAAAACCACGAACAGGAGAAGTACCGAGTGCGAACGCAGAAGCCATTCGGTCCTCCAAATAAAATCGGTCGTAACCCCAAAAGCGAGCGCACTCTAAAACCAGCCTCTAGGTGATACGGATCTCAAACTTAAATTATAGTGCTCAAAACGTGTTCGATAACGCTGATACCGTTGACAGCAGGCTGAAGCTATGGCTTAAATATGTAATCTGTTTATTTGGATACTTTGGACAGGACAGTGTAAATACTGTATTAAGTTTGATAGGTTGGCAGATTGTAAAAATGCACCAATAGCCAAGCAGGACATTGCATTCAAGTGAACGGCAAAAACGCCATGTACCGCTGACAAACACTTTAAAAAATCCACACTTTTTGTTTTCACATGCACCATTCTTGTATTCAAGAAGACCAACACTAACTCAAAGCGACGTTGGGTCTCGTCGGATGCACATAGCCTTGAAGCGTAGTAAGCTTTTAAAGCATGACACGGTTTTTAACACTACACCCAATCCCAAAATTTTGTCCGTCCGTCCGTGCATTTATTCCTAAATTTAGCGGGGTATATCACGTCACGTGGCCTATACACGAGTTCAGATTGCCCGCTAAATTTAGCGGGAAATTTGATATCACGTGAAGTGACGTTACGGCACCTAGAGACCCAATTCAGTTTCCCCGCTAAACTTAGCGAAAAAATTGATGTCACGCAAAATGACGTCGCATGAGCGTCAGCAATGTTGTTTCCCTGCTAAATATAACGAGAAAATTGACGTCAGGTGTACCCATGGCACCTGACCTTTACTTATATATATATATATATATATATATATTGATGCCACGTCACCTACACTATGAAAAACTGTATATAGTCTTCTGAACGAATTAAACTGGTCACATTATAAATACTGCATTTAATGCATTATGGGGCTTTAAAGGTAAAGGTCGCTGCCATTTTTTTTAACTGAGCTAAACGCTTGGAAACTCTGTTACGTTGTTTCCAAAGTTATCTTTACATACTTCAGGTGTCAATTCATTCGTAAAAGAAAACATGCCCGGAAACACTCTAAATAATTAGAAGCTATCCCAAAACGCTGAAAAAGATCCACCAGGTTATAAAACGTCTTAACAAGATAAACTAAGCAGTCGGAAATAAATTCTGCGGCGCTCGCAATGGCAACTTCTTCAGCGACGAAAGCTATGTTGATGGGTGTATCATTTGCGCCCCAAGCCTGCGCGACTCTAGCCACCTCTGTAGGTATGGTACTTGGATACTGCATCAAAGAGCAAATAACCTTTATCAATGAAACGCCGCCTTTCGATAATACGTATATTCATTGATTTAGCTTAGTGATACGGCGCAATAACCTCATCCGGACAGAAGTACTTTGCCCCTTCCCATCTTATATTTGATTGAAAAAGCATTCCAGTCCATGATCACAAATAATATAGCGTTATAGAGTAGACAGTTGGGCGAGTTGGTAGATATTGAACATAGTTACAGTTGCGCACACAAGGACAAGGACAGAGAAGAGAAACACGTAGACGACAGACAAGCGCACTTGTCTGTCGTCTACGTGTTCCTCTTCTCTGTCCTTGTCCTTGTGTGCGCAACTGTAACTATGTTCAATATAGCGTTCTAGAAACAATGCGATCGTGCGTTGCCCTTTGTTTTAAACGCCTTTCCAAGTTACGTTTTCAGGAGTACACGTTGTCGAAAACTGAAGTAAGAATATTGTTACGACTAAAAAGCATAACAAAAAAACGCTAACTCGTAAAACCCATAATTATTAAAAAGATCCATTAAAAACTTCGACGACTTTGTAGATTGGAGATGAAATCAGACGGACGGGTGCATCTAATAGCTCTTGTGAAGCAACTGACGCAAGTAAAGGGTAAGTAACGAAAATGATGGCAAACGATTGATGTTTTTCGATCTCCAAAAGTCGTTCGCTACAACAGATCGACCGACATGAAGGCTTTACGGAAGATTTGCCGGGACACATACGTATGTCGGTACAAAATACGAACGCTACATCAAAGCACTGCATCTACGCAACAAAAAGTTTTTTTTTTGTGCGTTTTTTTTTTGCATTACGGCCAACGCGGGGAAGGAATGGTACGTGTAGCGAGAAAGAACGATGTTATCTGACATTGCTAGCAGAGACCCGAACGTCGAGCGATTGCTTGAACAAGAATACTACTGCATGCTTCCGCTTGATATGGTTCGGTGAAACGTTTTGTAAATATATATATATATATATATATATATATATATTGTGACGAAGAGCAAGAGTCGACGACCGTTTTTATGTCCGCACTGTTTAAGCATTCAGCGCGCCTCTGCCCGCGCATCCAGTTCAAGCGCACGCGGGCCTCGTCTTCCTCGGCCAACATGCTGAAAGACGATGAAGGGGACATCGTGAAGTATAGACGTCACAATTACCCCCCCCCCCCCCCCCCCCGGGGGAGGGGGGAAGGGAGAGGTGGTTGGGGGCGGTGTCTGGGTGAAGTAGGACGCAGCGACCGTCTTTATACACAGGAAGGCGGTATGGGTGTTTTGCAGTTGTATGGTGAGGAGCATCTCGGAGATTAGTGCTTGGGAGGGGTTGGCTGGGGCTGAGCGTATTTCTTTAGCCGATTTACATGAATAATGTCGTCGTTTCGGAAGCGGGCATCGGCTGGTGGTGAGAGCGGTTCGACATGGCATGTGACTGGTGTCGTTTGTTTGATGACGCGATATGGCCCGACATACTTGCGTAGGAACTTGTCTGCTAAGCCTTGTCGTTTGATGGGTGTCCACACCATGACGAGGTCTCCTGGTGCGTAAGTAGCGGCTGTATGCCGTAAATCATAGCGAGTTTTTGCGGTATGCTGCTGCTGAGCTGGGCCGCATGGAAGCAAACCGAGTCACCGAAAAGGTAACTGAACCAGCAGAATGGGCAAGCTACATGGTTGTAGTTGTCAAGAAAGACAAAGTTAGGATATGTTTAGATCCGCCAGGCCTTAACAAAGCTCTGCTGCGGGAACACTATCCAATGCCAGCCTTGGAAGATATCGCTTCAAATCTGAGTGGCGCAAAATATTTTTTCCATGCTAGACGCTGCTTCCGGTTACTGGCAGATTTAGCTAGCGGACGAAAACTGGAACGTTTGCACCATGAACACTATGGGAGGTACAGGTTCCTAAGAATGCCATTTGGAATCTCAACAGCTCATGAGATATTTCAGCGAGCCATGCACTAAGTATTGTAAGGGCTAGAAGGGGTCTCAATTGTTATGGACGATACGATATTGTAGTATGGGGATGAACCAAAACAGAGCATGACGAAAATTTGAAACGCATGCTAAAGAGGTACCGAAGCTACAACTTACAATTAAACAAAAAAAATTCAGCTTTTTACAGAAAAGATTTTTGCTACTTGGGTCACATCGTGACTAAGGAGGGATTGGCCCTGGATCCATCAAGACTTTAAGACATCCTGTAAGTGAAGGCCCCCAAGAACCGTAAGGAAGTATTCTTCGGCATGGTCAACTTGGTAGCTTGGTTTGTGCGTAACATTTCAGCGATCACGGCACCGTTGCTGAAAAAAGAAGTTGCCTGGGTGTGGGATGAACGAGAGCAAACTAGCTTCGAGGCCTTGCGTGATGTCCTGACCAAGACACCAGTGCTGGCCTATTACCGGTAAGACAGGCCGATTACACTTTCAGGTGACGCAAGCCAGACGGGTGTCTGAACTCTAATCATTCAGGATGGGCATCCGCTTGCATACTCGTCGCGTTCGCTGACTGAAGCTCAGCAAAAGTATGCCCAAATTTAAAAGAAAATGCTCGCCATTGTCTACGGGTTCAAAAAGTTCCACCACTGCGTTTTCAGCCAGTCCGAGGTTATCGTTGAATCTGATCACAGGCGTTAAAAATGATATGTATATATATATATATATATTGTGACGAAGAGCAAGAGTCGACGACCGTTTTTATGTCCGCACTGTTTAAGCATTCAGCGCGCCTCTGCCCGCGCATCCAGTTCAAGCGCACGCGGGCCTCGTCTTCCTCGGCCAACATGCTGAAAGACGATGAAGGGGACATCGTGAAGTATAGACGTCACAATATATATATATATATATATATATATATATATATATATATATATATATATATATATATATATATATATATATATATATATATATATATATATATATTCATCTTCGTACGTTGTATGCAGTTGTATAGTATGTAAGGTAGTTGTCCATGGGTGTGCTTTGTATGAACAAAAGCACGTGTGCATTGCGTATTCTGTAATAGAGAAAGAAATCTAGACAAGTGTATATATTGTACACATATTGTTTATGCGATTATGATATCTCGTGAGAAGACACGCTTTAGCAGACTTTATGGACGCGCACGCTATCATCTCGGTCTTGGTTCTGCAGGTTTAACTGAAGGCTATTTAACAGTTGAGCATGTTTATGGACCATCAGTGTGACCCTGAATGTTTGGATCAACACTTATTTTGAACCAGCAATCAATTACGTAACATAGAAAAATCCACTGAGCCCGGATTTTTGTTAATTTAGCTACGTTTAGAACATTTAATTCTTTCTAGTGGAAGTTTGGCAAAACAATGAAATGTCGGACACTAGTTCAAAGTTCAAACCCGGAGGTTTCTCCAACGCATTTTATTACCTCTTTCTTTCAGACATTCGCTGGCCCTAGGATGCCTGGATTTATCACGTGCTCACAAAAGAAGCGTACCTCCTTAAATAATATCTTAGTGAGTTTTCATACTTGTCACCTAAGCCTTTTAGTCCCGACAATGTTGAACAAATTATGTTAGTTCCGCACTTTAGAGAATCGTGCCAGTTTTCCCATGTTCCGCTTGAAAATAGATTCTTTTTCTTTCACATTCCTTTCAAATAATATTTTCAGACATTTATTATTCAAAAATGCATTTATGGTGAGCCCAAAATGAGAATTAACGCTCTTTGAATTCATCACTTTCTTCCCATCTCAATTAATGATCTCTAAGTAACTATACATGTCTACGGCGCAACAACATAATAAGAGTAATAACAAAAAAATCTTTTGAACTTAAAAACAATTTTGAGTTGTGCATAATATGGGTTTAAAACGACTTATTTTGCTTCAAACTATCATGCCACAATCACTCATATATTTTTGTTTTTTGTTTAGTGCCGAATTAATAAATTACATGCTGGGGTAGTATTTTGTTTATCATAACCACATTACCATAGTTAAATTACGTTTACATAACCAATTTCATTATAATCTAAACCCTAAGAGGAGAATAATTAATATCACGCACAAGATGAACCAGAGCTGCGTTTGAGATTCTGTATCGTCTAGTACGTGGCAGCAAGGGGGCTCGTGTAGAGGGGGGAGAGGGGGGGGGGGAGAGAGGGGAGCTCCTCCCCTCTCCCCCCCCCCCCCCCCTCCTTTGTCAGCTTTTTTTTTTTAGATAACGTGTTCATAACACGTGCGCGGCGGAAACGAAGTCCAACGGGTCCGATGGAGACACACATACCTCCTAGTTCCCAATATCCTGACACATGAGCAAGATTTGCGGGTATTTCACGCCCTCGTTTTCTAATACTGACTCAACTGGCTCTTTGTGATACAGAGGGCGGCCGCGTCTCGCAATACGGCGAGCAACTGCTCCCAAAATGCGTCTCTGGCGCATCGGAACGCAAGGAAGAGCTCCAAGAGCACGCCAATCAAAGGGAAACAAACAGAAGGCGTAGGGAACACGCGATGTCGAGGCAGCAAAGCGCGCGCCGTCATTGATTGAGGTCGGGGGTAAACAAAAGCACGCAGGTGTGTTTGGGGGGGGGGGGGGGGACGCACAAGGCGTGTAATTGGCAGGCGTACTTGTACGCCGTATAAAATTGATAAACAAACGCACCTTCAAAAAAATTATATGGATTTCATCAATCTCAATTTAAAGCGTGAAATGCTTTTTCCCACGACCTCCAATCCCAAAATTTTGTTCTTCCGTCCGTCCGTCCGTCCGTCCGCTCGTTCATTCATTCTTTCATTTATTATACCCCTAAAGGTACCTCTTTCGAGGTCATTGTATAAGATGGCGAGGGGGGATCGGAAAAGGGGGGGGGGGGGTTACACGTAAAACATAATTTACAAGAAACGACTAGTTGATATATGGATGCCAGCTAACAGGGCTGACGCATTAAAAGAAGAAACATCAAAAACGAAAACAACATAAAGGTGGTCCGCGGCTTCCAATACTCACGCATTGAGAAAAGAGACCTTAAAGGGGTACTCCGCCGATTTCTTCATCGTCCCCAATTTGCTTGAAATTTTGCTAAACTCGCCAAACAACATCGCCAAAATAGTATCCCAAATATTGGGTCAGAATAATTTTTTTTTCACGAAGTTATTGAATTTACGATTTTGGCCCTCGCCGTGTTTTTCAAACTGAAAGTCTCTACTGGCAACAACGAAAAAGTGACGTCAGTGGAAGTGCCGGAGTTCACTCTTTGAACTGTAGAATTTGTTCCCAACTGCTTCGAAGCAGTTTCATGGTGTCAAATGAATGCTTTGGAAGCTCGCTCCAGGACCCGCGCTCCAGCACGGAACAAATGATTGGCATATTCTATTTTTTAGACTGCTCGCCCGACTGTCAAGCTGAACTTCCACTGACGTCACGGCACAGAAAAGGGTGGGTATATTTGAATGTTGGTTTTTGCATCATTTTCATTTGCCGATTTCACAATAACTATTATGAATTTCACGATACTAAATAGCAGGCCGGGGAGTCAGAACATATAGTTAGTTGAGGTAGCTCAAAAATCGGCGGAGTACCCCTTTAACAAAACACGAAAGGATAAGCACAAAAAACAGTGGCAGGTAAACGTTGATGCAAATGTCAAACTAATTACATATTAACGTGACCCATTATTTGACATAGGAAGTTATAGCATTACAAATCGAGGTGGAGACATCTAGTTCCACTATTTCAAATGGCGGATTATTGCCATCTATAACTGCATTTTCCATAATTTTTTCGGACAAAACTGAATTGGTATTTCGGTCACGTGATGTAAACTGAGCCACGTGATCTGACGTCGCGTGCCCTTATACACCGATTAAGTTACCCCCGCCAAAGTTGCCAGGGAAAATGATGCCACATGGCCTACACCCATTCAGTTTCCCGCTATACTTAACGTAAAGATTGACCTCACTTGACCTATACACATATTCACTTTCTCGGCTAAATTTAGCGAAATTGTTTTAAAATCACGTGACTTATATACTTATATATACCAGGAAATATAGAAAACAAATTGGCGACACGTGACCTGATGTCAGATGACGTATACACTAACTCAGTTTCGCCCCCAAACTTGGCGGGGAAATCGATGTCACGTGACCTTGAGTTTTCCTGCTAAATATAGCGGCGGAATTTACGTGACGTGCTCTGACGAAACAAGACATTTACATTAACTGAATTTCCCCGCTAAATCTAGCAGGAAAATTGACGTCACGTGAATAATACACCAATGCAGTTTCCCCGCTACATTAAGCGGGGAAACTGACGTCACATTACCTATGTACTCAGTTTTCCCGCTAAACGTCGTGGGGGAATTGATAAAAGTGAAGGCTTGGCACTTCCCAAACGAAGGTCTAATATCTTCTAAATAATTTTAAACCAGCGCACCTTAAATACTGCACTTCATGCATTGCGGAACTTTAAAGATAAAGGTCGCTGGCATTTCTTTTTCATTACCTTGGTCTCGGATTTTTATCAATAAATTGGACTATCTCGGATATTTTATTTAGTACACGAGTTGTACAGAAGTCGACAGAAAGCTTCCGTAAGACACGCGACATCACTCCGGAAAAGGCCTATAGAACTCGTCAAATCCCTTTACGCAGGTATAAGTTCGAATGAACGATTATAAGACGAGTGGCTTCGGGAAACATTGTATGGCTCAGTAAACGTTAGCCAACCGAAGGCTCAGAAATAAAATGTAAACACAGATAAAGAAATGTGCGCGTGTTCCGTGAAACAAAACAAAAGTGACAAAATAATTAACACAAGCAGCCGGTACCGGCAGAGTGTTTTGGGGAGTACCCAGACGAAGGCACCGACAGATACCAGAAAAAGCTCAAAGAAGAGACTATTCGAAGGCAGTGAAACTTATGCTCAGTATGACAAAGGGTTCCTCGAAAATGCGAAGACGTTAAAAGCAATAAATATGTAAGGACTGGAGTAGTACGCACTCCCGCTTCTCTTCTTCTCTTGCTATCTACAGCAGGCTGTTTGTTAAGGCCCTCTGTGCTTAGCCTGTGACATGGCGTGCCCCTACTGCCGCGCATACATTACAACACACCGGCTCCCGAAGGATCCAGGCAGCCAAACTCCAGTCGATGTTTATCGATCCAGAGCATCGAGACGGTCACCTTCGAAAGCAGAAGTATGTGAACTTCGAGCGCAATAAAACAAAATAAGCGAGTGAAAGCCAGGCACAATCAATCTCTATAAAGTAAATAAGAGGAAAGAAAAACTCAAGAAAGAAAAAAGATGTGCGTGTCTGGCTTGGGTCTATATACACATCGCGACTGCGAGGAGAGAGCTGCCAGTCCCGAGCCCCGAGTGACAAGCGGCAGGACGCGACGACAGCGAGATCTGCTCAGCGTTCTCGACATTCCTACGCTCGTCAAACTCGCCCCTTGGCTCTCAATGCCTTTTTCATTTGCTGTGTTCGTTTTTGCCCTTGGCGCCCTCCGTCACCCCGCGCGCTCCTGTTTAGCTGCGTGCGGCATACCCTTGGGCTTTAAAACTGAGAGAAACGAGTTAAATTAGAAATCTTTTCGAGCGTGCAGCAGTCGTAAATAATGTCAATGAAAGGAATAATTAAGCATTTCGGTACAATATATTATATTATGTTTTGAATTTGTTAAGTTTCAATTTCAGTGAGTCGGGTCGAGTCGCATCGTATCGATACGAGTCGCGTCGGGTCGCATCAGTCACAGCTAGTTGTTTTGAGATCGAGACGAGTGGGGCTAGGTCCGGCCGGGTCGGGTCGGGTCGGGTCGGGTCGGGTCGGGTCGGGTCGGGTCGGGTCGGGTCGGGTCGGGTCGGGTCGGGTCGGGTCGGGTCGGGTCGGGTCGGGTCGGGATGGGACAGATCAGACCGAGAAAGGATGGGGTCGGCAGGGTTGAAACGGAACGAGTTGGGAGGAATGGGACGTTTCAGGATCCCGCGTTAAGTATAGTCGAGTTCTGTCGATTTGCACGGAGCAAGAAAGTGCCAGTCCGAATTGCGCAGATTAGGGCTTTTATGAAGCGACTTGGGTAAGTTCCTTGCTATATATTTGGCGAGTTGAAACGTTCGGCGGTTTAAGTTGCATTAAACTGAATGCAGCAATGGGTTGCGCATTTTATCTCAATGAGCAAATATTACTCTAAAACAAATTAAAAGAGTTGATTGCAAGAAAGCCACATTTATAGTTTACTTAAGGTATGCCTGTCTAAAGTAACTTATGCATATCACGAGTATTGAAACTGTTGTGGGGTATTAGGCATATTGCATAGAAAAATATTCCGTTTCAAATAAGGACTTCTGATTGGTGACATTGTCAGCGTTTGCGAGTACGGCGCTAACAGACGAGCATGATATGAAAAAAGTCCAAGCGAACGCGTGGGTTAAAATACCTGCAGTGCTATCTGTCCGAAGAAATCTCAACTATTATCGAGCCTTCAACGGCCGATGAGCTCCGGTCGTCTCTCCCCGCCTAACCGGTTGTTGCTAAGTTAATCGATTTAATGTTTTTTTCCGCGCCCATTGTACAGACATTCAGTGACAAAAGACGAAATCAGGCGTGGTTGAAACCACCGGGTTGGCAAGTTGAGCAGTCAGATTTTTCGCGTTTGATAAGTTCGCGGAACAAAAGATGATAAGTGTTTTTTATTTTACTTCTCTGAGCACGCAAGCGTGGTCCATAAGAACACCAAATTCGGTGCAGACTCAGCAATCGTTTGGCGACCAAGTGGGGGTAACGACAAAAATCGAACAGCCGCTGAATTGCCACTCGTGCACACAATAGCCTCGATGACAGCTCAGCTTTCTTCCGCTAGATAGCACTGAAGGTCTTTGGAGCCACGCGCTCGCCTATTCTTTTTCATATCGCTCGCGACTGTACTTTGCCTGCTTCCCAAGGCACGAACGCGGGAGTTTGGGGCAGTTGACTTGTGAAGGGTGCGAGCACATTTTCGAACAGCTATAAATATTTTATTGATTTTTTGTAATGGAGAGGTTTAGCTCTAGCTTGAGTAAAAATATTGAATGATTGCCACATCTTGAGTCTATTTTACTCACAATTTTACGAGCAGGCCAAGAGAACCGTATTGCAACTTTGTCATTTATTAGTTAAACAAATTTAAATAGCAGAGGAACTGTAAGATTTATAATCTCTCGAAATCGCTTCTTACCTCGATTTATTTACGTTATAGCTCATATGCGTAGATGTGAATGATGTCCCTTGATGCGAGCCCGGACAGCCAAATTGGACAAACTTCGAGAAGCCTTTTTTCTTGCATTGTCAAATGGGCGCATTGTGCAAAAATTTTACTTCATTTCAGTTCAAGTCCGGACGACGCCGATGCTACGGGGTAATGGGAATAATTAAGTAGCGCCTAAATCGCAAGTTACTCGGCCTTTTCAGTTTATGATTGTTTAAGCGATGTTAGAATACGTAAAAAAACATGACAAACCCCATGATGGTAAGTTTTAACGCTGTCTGATTGTTACCATCAGCTCGTAGCGTCATCTGCGTCTGGACCAAAGTGCAAGATAGGCAGGATGAGAAACGAGAGCCGATTGGGCGACCCGACTGTGTTCTCACTTCAGGAAGGTTTGTGGCACTCCACATAGATGGTGTAACTCAAAGAAGAAACGGAAAACAAAACATCCTCATTCATTTTGCAGCCAACGCGACCCATTGGCAGTTTATTTCAGAAAACTGTGCATGAACCCTGCAAGTTTAATCGAGCAAACTAATAATCTATATAATATCTATGTTTTGGTTCGCCCATAGTGTGATAATACAAGTTAAAATAACCAAAGGGGCGCGCGGCGTGAAAAAATGAAGGCGAGCAGAAAAGTCAACGAACGCGTCGACAGCGTCGATTCCACACCGCCTGCAGATGTGTTCGGCGATCCAGCTTATCTAGTTTTCCGCTGTTTACGTGCAAGCAAGGTAAGTTTTAGTTCAACGTTATTTGAAGCCAGCGGTACGCCGTCGCACTACACTGCGGTCACGCTGTACCCAGCACAATAGAGTCAGCCGAAGTCAACATCGCCCGCGTTAACTATCACCGATTTTTCTTTCTCCGGGCCGTAACCCGACCGACAGTTCAGAAAACAACAGTAGCGGCCCATACCTCAAGAATCTTGGCCGTCCCCAGGCGCCAAAAATACAGCCAGAAATTCTAATTGTGTGTGCTCCCGCCAAATTCGTCTGCTCCAAACGCGTACGGGAACAAAACAAACAAAATGAAAAGCAGAGAGCACTTCGGACGTTTCGCAGACGACTTCATATTGCCAACCGCTCACGCGGTTTAAAAAGCGCATCAAAGTTAAGAAAAATGTCTAAAAATAATCGTGTGATAATTTCATTTCGCTAGGATTTAGTAAATTCTACTTTAAATTAAAAAAAAAAAAAAATATATATATATATATATATATATATATATCACTCGTTCGATGCGTTCTCGCGCAGAGTTCCATACAAACCCGAGTCCATCACCTTCCGTGTGCCGCCGTGCCATCTACCGTAAGGCGAAGGTACCTGCCGAGCGGACGCCGCTAAGAGGACACAATCCGGTCGCAACACTACGGCAGGTTTCAGTGGCCGTTTCCCCACCTGCCTATCTTAAACTCTGGTCTGAACTTAAGGTGATACAAAATATAAGTCTATGTTTGCTAAAAAAAAAAAATCAATTGCTTTCTTTTTTTTTTACGTGAAATGATTTGCTAAGTGACTTTTCATGTCTCTTTTGTGTGAGAATATGTCATGTTGATCTAGGCGAAAATATGGCAAGAGTTTAGGCTATAGCCAGTGACAACTTAAGATGCACGGAACATAATAAGTGTCAAGCATCTTGATATTGCATCTCAACCTATGAGAATCCAGTATTAGGCCATTAGAACCCAGGTGATAGAATCACGAACCAAGAAACTTGAGCATGATGAGGCCCCGCCCTGCGTTTCTTAAGGTGTAAATGTATAGTGAATACAGTATTTGACGTCGTGCCAGTGTTTATTGTCGGAGTCACAAGTCACGGTTTGGGTGGGGACATCTCAATGCCGGACGTTATCACTCCTTTAAAGGGAACCCAACCGCACTCCGTTGATTTTGAGTCTCTCCTTGGCAATCCACGATTTTAGACAAACAAGAAACATCTAGCGACAAAACTTCCTTTCGGTTCTATAGAATAAAAAGCGCCATAAAGAGGACGGACAAGTTAAAGGACGACAAACACCACATAGCGCTCCGTGGTGTTGGTTGTCCTCTAACTTGTCCGTACAGTCTTTTAGCGCTTTCGTCCTATAAAACGAATCACCAACTAGCCCAAGTGCACATTCCTTTCTACGCTTCCTATAGATAATTTCCTAGATTCCAATCCGCGTCGATTTGCCTCCGCTCTGCAGACTACGCGGATGGCAACGATGAGATGAACATTAAGGGCAACAGCAAGCATAACAAAGGTTTAAAAAAAAAAAAAAAAAACTCGTAAGGTCCATGATGCCTAACGATCCAGACGCGACACGACATATTTTGGTCACGGTAGCGCTAAACAGAGGGTCCGGGGTGGCATTGATATCCCCAGAACGCAATCTAGCGATATCGAGAAAAGAAAATCGAAGCAGCGAGATGACGTCCTATGGCGTCGCGTCGGCCGCACTCTCAGGGAAACACAAGTAACGCCGGAGCGCCCAATCGTTCCGCGACGCGCAGACGCCGCTGACGAAATGACTCCTCAGGGAGGTCTGCAGAGCCGTTATCAGCCCGGTCCAGGCACCCAACCGCGCTGTTTGAACAACATCGCTGAAAAATACTCATAAAAGCGAATCTATGGCGAAGCGACGTCCGGACTTTTAGCCTATCCATAAATGTATAGTAACAGTAGCAGCAGCAGAAGCAGCGCGGTACAGCGAAATTACATAACGAAAGTAAAAGAAGAAAATCAAGCAGTAGTCTAGCCAACCGCGACACGATGGGGAAGACGGCGTGACAATTCGACACGGCCCGACGAATCTCTTGACACCGGTCTGACAGGCGGCAGTGCTTCTACACGGCGGACAGGGACACGGGGCGACAGGCTACGCTAGTCGGAGGCGGCTGGTACACTCTATGGCAGCCCCCGTGTCGCGTTACTTGGACTGCTGTTCCTAGCTACTTGTACGTGGGGTAGTAGTCACTTGTCGCGTAGTTCTCACTTGTTTTCGTATCAATTGCGGCCCGGCGTAGGTTGTAGGGCTTCGACTCAAAACTTGATTAAATATTTTTAATTTTTTTTTGTTTTATTTTGAAACAACTTTTTACGGCTTCTTTATCGTAATGACTAAGCACTTAGGCTGCTGCACTATTATGAACACTGCAAGCACACAATTTACTTAAATCCACTTAGGTGTGGGTCACATCGGACAGTCATAATCGACTTAGGTGCAATCAAAATTTACCACTGGATTCCACAGCCCAAGTCCACATTCGCATATTGCTGCTCTGAATTTGATTTTTTGTTGCTACTCACTGGTCACGCTCGGAGCGGGGGCTTTTTTGATGCAGCATTCGCAGTGAACATTGAGTCCCCTTTCTCAGTCTGTCTGAGAAAGGGGAATCAATATTTCATTCCACTTTTTGAGCCCTCAGTCGCACTAGCGTAAATTTTACTTTCATTTATTGCACTAATTGGGTCAGTGTGTTAAACGATTCGATGATCCTATTTTTCTTTTATCCATTTCACTGATGTGACATTCTTCCTTCTCCACATGCTGTCAGGAATGAACTGCGATGGTATCATTAAGCGTATATATTCTAATTGCAAGGTCATCTGCTTCTGCCTTTGAGGAAGGGGGCTTTATACACCCTTTCCCCAGGGGCACAGCCATCTTGAGTGTCGTCACTTCTGGTATGTGGTAAAACATCGTTTTGATCTCTCCACGCCGCTGGAAGGTGTTTACGAAAAGTGCGTGATTGTCACACGTTCTTCTTTTGCCTCACCTATATTTTCTCGAATATTCCAGGTTGAAATGTTATCATGCTTTCGTCCCCCACACCAGATATGGAGCCCGTGCGACTCAGAACGACAGGAAACAAAAAAACATATATACATTTCTCGTATAAACTTTATCATGGATGTTGCAGTGCATCGTCTCCCGTGGCCTATAGGCGACGTGAGCGATCGAAAGCGTCGTTGTGATCGGACTTGCACGATTGGCCGAATGCTGACTGTGACCTCAGCAAAGGATTTCTCATCGGCAGAAATAAAAGTAATGTAAGAACTTCATTTTTCGCGGTGTTGGTACCGTTGGTTTCAGAGCACAATGATTTCAAGCTTCCACCATGCTCACTACAAACACCATCGAACTTGTTGTTCGCAAGGTAATGACGTCACCAGAGGGAACCACTGAAAGGCGCCACCAAAATATCCCACCGCCAATAAACAATAGGATTGCCTTCTATCGTCGGTCTGTCAGTATACTCGCACTGCATGACAACGTCTCCGCTAGCTTGCGCGTGGTACTCCTTACACCTTCATCTTCGTACGGTGTCCTTTTTTGCATTTCTCCTTTTTTTCTCACCAACTCAACACCAGAAAGCTTTAAATTGGCTCTACGTGATGCTTCTCATAACTTTACAACACAAAAGTCAAGGAAACAATATATCTGTTTGCAATGTGATGCCAAAAGCTTTTTTTATTATTATTTTGAGATTAAGAAACAATCAAAACAACAAAGAAAAAAACAAGAAGAGATTGATCTCGAGCTGACGGCTACTCCTTTCTCTCAAGTCGCACTACTATTTCTGCCTTCGCATTCTCGGGTCTTATCTTCTCTCATTTGATTCGACTCGGAAAATAAAAAAACGTATACGCATTACGTTGACAGGCGCCAACAACGCCGTTGGCTCTAAATTGAAATACGATAGACGGCTTAACAAAACAAAAAAGAAAAGATGAATTACGACCGGAATTCAAACTGATATCGCCAGGAGGCTTTTTCTCGAACTAAGATCAATGAAGAACGCCTCGGGCATTCAACTCCAATGCGATACGAAAAGACGGTTTGAAGAGAAATGACCTTTTGCAGTCACGCGGTTTTTGTAGCTCGCTCAGGTAGGGAGTCTATTATTTGGCTGTTTACACGAACGATCCTGGGGTTCGTTTCCACCGTTAAAGTCTTGTAATCTGAAGTGGTCGCGCGGTTGGGGCCTGTCTAAAGCACCCTAAGAATGTATTAGGAAAATTAAAGTGATTGAGTACGCAATTAACGAGACGGCGAAGAGAAAACACGTCGTATCGTCAAAAAGACCAAACAAAAGATCACAAAAAAAAGAAAAAAGAGTTGGATGAACGCCACAAATGCGACACCCGCCTCGTTGTGTCCATCTCTCCACAGACAGAAACGCCGGTTTTCTTTCGAGAATATCCTCAAAACAGGCTACCCATATTGTTATCCATTGGTGACCATATTTCGCGGCAATTTGTCTCAAGGGCTAACGTAATCCGTCAATAGTCGGTCACTTGGCCACCTTGTATCGAGTGTAGTTACCCAACCATTATTTATAAAAGCAAAAAAAAAAAAAAACAGTTCAGATGCTGGTTTGCTGCTTCGTCAGAAATGAGAAGAATTGAAGAGCTAACAAACTATAAAAAAGAAAAAGAGAGCGAGAGTACACACACTTGCATATACATTTAGAGATTGACACAAAACAGCATATCTCAATAAATAAGAATTACATGATAAGAAAAACAATAGCAGCTTTGGCATAATTAGCGTTACTATTTGTAATCTTCTCTCTCCTGATTTTATGAAACAAAATGTATGCAAACTTTTGAACACATGGCGCAAGGACCAAACTGGGGTATTATGATGAATATTGTTTATCCCGGTAGATAAAAAATTTCTAAGGAATGAAGTTCCCTAGCAAGTTTTGTGACGGCTTTTCGTCACAAAACATATAAACATCCCTGAACAAAGTATGCGCTAAGCTTTTCATAAACAAAAACTTGGCAGGACGCAATTTGTTTGAGAACAGTCGCGATTTAGTCTCAAGGCTTGACTCGGTATTTAGAAAAAACGAAAAGTAAAGGAGTAAATAACTGATCTGGCAATTAAAACTTGGTTATAGGCAGATTATTTTCTATTCTAAGTCATATCAAACTTTCAAATATTCACTTTTCTAGAGATAAGCAAGTGATCTTCTTTTTCTGGCTAATAAAAACGGGAACGCGACAGAACAGCACCCGACAAAACAGCACCCGACAAAACAGCACGCGTCAAAACAGCACAGCGTCAAAACAGCACAGCGTCAAAACAGCACGGCGACAAAACAGCACGCGTCAATATAGCACGCAACAAAACAGCACGGCGTCAAAACGGCACAGCGACAGAAGAGCACGTGTCAAAACAGCACGGCGTCAAAACAGGACAACGAAAAAACAGCACGCATGTAAAAAGGCTGTAATAGGTACCGTTTTACGAAAACAAAACAGAACGTAAAGAAAAAGGGTTGGACATTGCATGGCATTATTTAACAGCTAGAGCAGGAAAAAAAAAAAAAAAGAAAACGTACGCTGGCGGTGACGGGATTGCACGTGCATTTATTTTTTTACTTCAAACGCTATATTTAGGGTTCAGCGTTTTCGAGTTAAAGCGAATATAACGGGTAAAAGTACGCCGAATTCATTTTTCTACATTCAGGCTTAACTGAAAAAGTTCAGAATTTCCCAGGGCGTTTGGAGTGGTATGTGTGTTTGTGTGTGTGCGTGTGTGTGGGGGGGGGGGGGGGGGGTGACTCATAACTACGTTTTCGTGTTTTCGGATAAATTCGAAAAACACCCGCCGGTAAAAGTTTCGTCTATTCGGATTTATCTGATAAACTCTTAATTTCGATATGCCAATCCCCCCACCCGCCCACACACACACACACACACACACAAATATATTTTACAATTAATGGTTTAATCAGCGCGTAGAGTAAATGTCCTGGGAAAATGCCACCACACATATCTTTCGAATTTCGGTCAGGACAACAGGTCAATGTACTATCGGGTCAAGACAAAAGTTACTGTTTATGTTTCTGGTTTGGGTCATACTATTTGTGCCTGAGGGGAAGGAGAGGTTGTGGTTTCGTAACCGCGAAAGCTATGGACCATAGAAATTGCATAAAGTGAAAAAGAGGACAATTGAAACTTCTCTATTACATTCTTTTCCACTCTATCTCTTGCGGCCGCGCCGTAGGTTGATGGAATAGCATGGAATTAATACAGGCTTCCCAGCGACTACCTCCAGTAGGTTATTGATTTTAAGGTATAGACGTTTATCGAAATAACACTTGTGTGCCACTTTTGTTCTAGGACAAATTAGTATTGCCAGTAGTAATGGCACCCACGCCAAATCCAACTGAAGAAAATATTATTTGATACAATCGCGTTTTTTTTTTGTCCAGCATACGTTTACATTTGAATATTGTTTGTTTATTTTTAATAAGAAACACTGCGAATTTGAGCTCCAAATTTCAAAGAATTTGGAATAAAAAAAAACTCCGCTAAACTCCGAATTTTCGGCGAAAAATAAACTCTGGAAAACACCCTCCGAACTTGACGAAAACTAAACTCCGAAAACACGGAACCCTACTCATTACTGACCATATGACAACTTCCTTTCGCAGTTTTCAGTTTGTCTGCGGGGACGCAGGGGACCAAATCTGGGTTTTTCACCTGATAGAGGTTTGTGCCGAATTCTTCTTTAAAAGAAGAGAGTTTAATCGTGAAATCAAACAGCGAAAATCAAGAGCGTCCGTATATGCCGCTCATCGTTTAACACCCCTAGCTTCCGTCTATTAGAGGAGGGCATAAATACGAGAGTTTTATTGTCATTTCTGCCGTCGGCGCGAATTTATCACCTCTCGCAGTCGTGAAAATAGGGGAAAACGCACAGAGTGCGATGCTTGCTAATTTCTCCATTTTGATATTTGCCTCTCCGACCGAAGTGGTACTGAAGCTCATGCTCGTCCTGTGTACAAATACGAGCACACGACGATAATGTCAGATACGATAAGGCTCCAGTGCATTTTACAGAACAGGTCACGTCGGCTGCCAAAGTCGGCAACAAATAAGAAGACCAGTACGTGGTACTCAATATACATTTTACACAAACGCTTTTAATTATTGCATTTTCGTTAGTATACTGGTTTTCGTCAATAAACCTAATACAACTGAGAAGTTTATCAGTTCACAAATATTCACCGCAATAAACCGAAAACTTTTGTTTGGAATAAAAACCGAAAAAAAGTTCGCGGAATTTCAAATAATACAAACCGAAAACGCCGAACCCTAGTTATATTGTCAATGTCATGTTTTGACGCTGTGCTGTTTTGTTGATCGGCTGTTCTGACGCTGTGCTGTTTTGACGCCGTGCTGTTTTGGCACGTGCCCTTCTGTCGCTGTGCCGTTTGGACGCTGTGCTGTTTTGTCGCATGCTATATTGACGTCTGCTGTTTTGTCGCCGTGCTGTTTTGACGCTGTGCTGTTTTGACGCGTGCTGTTTTGACCGTGCTGTTTTGTCACGTGCTGTTATGTCGTGTGGCCTCTCTGGCCTCTCGTGTGCCTACTTTTTTGCGAGAGGATTCGAGCACAAGCCGGGCTAGGAAAACTTCGAGAGCGATATGACCTAGAATGTCACTTTTTTCACTTTTGTCTTACCAATTCTCGAAAGAACAGATCATATCGTTCTAGCGTTGTAGCGCAAAAAAAGCAAGTTTATGAGGTTGACGAAAATAATCCCTGAAGAAGGGGAACAAAGGAGACAAAGGAAAATCACAAATCTCCAAACAGGTGACTGGTGCGCGACCGAAAAAATCCTCCTGGTTCTGGTATCAAACCAGGGACCTTTCCATTTCCAGTGGAGCGCTCTACCAACTCACCTAACCAGGAGTTAGACGTCAGTACAGCACACGGGTTTTAACAGCTGCCACCAGGCTAACACAAAGAAGAGTGAACGGCTTGCATTTTTAGGGTCATGATGATAATGCAATTAAATGCAAAGGTGCAAGCGAGCTGCACAAGAATGACGCCTCATCAATCTTGCTTGCACCTTTACATTTCCCCTTGCTCCACCTTTGCATTGCCTTCGCATGGAAAGGTGCTGCTCGCGTGCGCCTTTGCATTTAACTGTATCATAATCACAAGGTTGTGAGGTCTTCGATTTATAATATTAGAAGGTCAAGCTTGCGGGCACCTACTGTCATTGACATTTCTCTCAATGAAGAAGACGTGTACTGCGTACATACGGCTTGATTTATGCTATTTTGTAAACTAGCCTGAAAATACCAATAGCTGCATTTGTATTCATCGATTAATGTCAACGATTTTTACTGAACATTTGAAAGCAGTTCGAGGACTTTCTGAGGGCCGACGATCTCTTATGCCGCGCAAAATGTCGCCTTTTGGCTTAATTTAAAAACAGCAACACATAATTTTTTCTTATTAGGAATCCTACTGGACTATCTATGCCGCGGAGTCCTTTATCTATGCACGATTCTTCGAAGCATAGTTGTGAGGAAAGGGACGAATGCTGCTCACCGGCAAAACAAAAATGTAACTGTGGCAAACGTTAAAAAAGCATACTATACTCGGCGACAACTTTTCTTGGCATTTCCGGGGAGAGGAGAAAAGCCCGCGCACAGCTTTATTCAGCGCTCGAAATGGGGGGAGGGAACACGTGCCTGTACCTTCCACTGTATTGCCAAGAAAGGTTGTCGCCGAGTATAGGAGAGTCACACGTCAGTACATAAGCTCCACAATGTTGTCCCTAATGGGAAAACCAAAATAAGAATTAGATTTAAAAAAACAAAAAAACATCCAAAGAAGAAGGCGCCGCTCGGGGCCACCAATCGCCAGACTTATGGAGTCTGAAAGGAGAAACTAGATAGGAGAGATAAGCTAGATTGTCCGATCGAAAGAGCCCGCTCAGCAAATCCGCTTAGAGAAGACGTCCAGGGATTAGGCAGACTCCGTCCGGGTCTGGACGAGCTGGCCACTTTGGCAACTCCCTCTGCCCCCGTTGTACGACTGACTGACTGGCCAATCATGAACAACGCCTCATATATATATATATATATATATTTGTTTGTCTCTTTGTTTGCTTTTTATCTTGAGATTTTTTGGCGCTGCCTCTCTTCAATTTCCTACCAATCGTTGATCCAGATGTTGAAGTGCAGCGAATTTTAGGGTTCCGGCCCAAGAAGGCAAGTGTGTGGCTATCTTCCTCATGCGATTATCTTTTTTCGTTCTTGTTTTTGTTGTTGAGAAAGGGATGCAGCCAATTTCAGGTTTTATTTCGGGTCCGCGTATGAGTCTTAGATGGGCCTTTTTTTTTTTTTTTAAAGGAACATATTGGCAGTTTTTAGAAGCTGAAAGTTACCCTTATATCGCATTCGATGGATTGATATTAAAAAAAAAACACAGCATTTGTTCATTTCTTTAGGCACTGCAGTTTCATTTGATGGGGTCGCTCGTCTAAGTTCTAAAATTGGTAAATTTTGAAGCATGCTGCGCTTACTCAGCGAACAGCGATTATTTTTAGCACTCAGAGCCCGAAGTTTGGGTCGTTTTGAGCGCATCGTCGTCTCTGTGTGAGCATTTAGGCTTCGTTGCAGGTACTATGGCTGATGGGAAGAGAGGCAGCTGCGTTATAAACAAAACGTATGGGCGGTCAGCGTCCGCGCTCTTCTTGCAGCATACCAACCTTGCGATATTAACTTTGGCAGTGTATGTCACATGGTAACTTACCTGAATTAACGCTGCCATTAACTAGTTTTGTTAGTAAAGTACTGTATAACGTAGGGCAATTGGATTTAACAATGGCGTGCGTCACTCAACTTTAGTCTCGCAAAGTCAAATAGGTTAACGAGAAAAGAGTCAAAGTACAGTCTAGCTGGTGGAAGTCAACCATTTCGTCGTTTACCCTGAGACTGGGTTTTTTTTTAGAAGAGCAGAAGTAACAGAAAAAACAGACAGGTCTCAAACTCAGCTACAAGTTTATTTCAACAACCTCCTCTAGTTCGTTCTCGTCGTCATCAACCAATCACATACGACTTGTCCTCTGCACCGTGACTTTACAGGTTCCACTCTATCATTGATTCCACTCTATCATTGATATATTGATAGAGTGGAACCTGTAAAGTCACGGTGCAAAGGACAAGTCGTATGTGATTGGTTGTTGACGACGAGAACGAACTATATAAGAGGAGGTTGTTGAAATAAACTTGTAGCTGAGTTTGAGACCTGTCTGTTTTTTCTGTTACTTCTGCTCTTCTAAAAAAGAACCAGTCTCAGGGTAAAACGACGAAATGGTTCAAATAGGTTGTCAAAACTGTAAAAAGTCAAAATTTCCTCATGTGTATGCCAAACCCTCTAGGGTTGTGGCACCACAGAAGTTATTATTATTATTAATATTATTATTAGTAGTAGTAGAAGTAGTAGTAGTAGTAGTAGTAGTGGTAGTAGTAGAAGTAGTAGTAGTAGTAGTAGTAGTAGTAGTAGTAGTAGTAGTAGTAGTAGTAGTAGTAGTAGTAGTAGTATTCAACTCACTTCTGGGGAAGTGAGTTCAAGGTTCAAGGGGCACGACATCGCGAACGACACGATGAACTCACCCCTGCTTCTGATACAGGTCCTGTCACTCGCCGTCGGCCTTGCTGACTCATGCCAAAACCACCAGCCGTTCAAGATATCGGACCTACAGACGGGCCATCCGGGCCAAACACCCACTCCATCGCGGATCTGGCCAAAAGTGGAGCAAGTCAACCTTTGCGGTTGGCAACCTGGATCTTCGCCACAACGCAACAAAGACTCTGTGCGCGCCCTACATAACCACCCAGTTCACGCCTACCCGACGGGGCACGACATCGCGAACGACACGATGAACTCACCCCTGCTTCTGATACAGGTCCTGTCACTCGCCGTCGGCCTTGCTGACTCATGCCAAAACCACCAGCCGTTCAAGATATCGGACCTACGGACGGGCCATCCGGGCCAAACACCCACTCCATCGCGGATCTGGCCAAAAGTGGAGCAAGTCAACCTTTGCGGTTGGCAACCTGGATCTTCGCCACAACGCAACAAAGACTCTGTGCGCGCCCTACATAACCACCCAGTTCACGCCTACCCGACGGGGCACGACATCGCGAACGACACGATGAACTCACCCCTGCTTCTGATACAGGTCCTGTCACTCGCCGTCGGCCTTGCTGACTCATGCCAAAACCACCAGCCGTTCAAGATATCGGACCTACGGACGGGCCATCCGGGCCAAACACCCACTCCATCGCGGATCTGGCCAAAAGTGGAGCAAGTCAACCTTTGCGGTTGGCAACCTGGATCTTCGCCACAACGCAACAAAGACTCTGTGCGCGCCCTACATAACCACCCAGTTCACGCCTACCCGACGGGGCACGACATCGCGAACGACACGATGAACTCACCCCTGCTTCTGATACAGGTTAGTTACCTCGATCGAGCGTATGCCTATAGAAGTAGTGATTATTGTTTAATCGCAATGTCGTGCCCCTACGACTTCAAATGGCGCAGTTGTATGCTCTTGTGCTGTGAAATGTGCGCCAATGTGTTCCTATCACAAATTCCTCTACTCTTGTCCGGAGATGTTGAAGCGAACCCCGGGCCTACTTTAGAAGATATTTTAGCCATCGTTCAACGTATCGAACAGGGACAATCAAACATACTCGCCGAAATAAAGTCTGTAAAAGAGCGGCAGTCAGCAGCAGATAAGGCCATAGAAGAGCTCCAGGCTAGACTTGCTGCATTAGAAAATAACAAGGCGGACCCAGTCAGTGTTGAACCGGCCCTAGTCCCAAAAGCACTTACAACCGAAATCGCAGCCCTTCAGGCCTCTAGCGAAGATGCCAGCAACCGACTGCGCAGAAACAACTTGCTCTTCATGGGGATTGATGATTCACCAGAAGAAACTTGGAAACAATCCGAAACAAGGTTGATAGCATTTTGCACAAGGCAGCTAGGTTTCAGCCTTGATGCAAATAACATTGAACGGGCACACCGCTTGGGCAAGTTCGCAACGAACAAAAACCGTCCAATAATTGTTCAGCTGAGTCGATTCAAGGACAAGGAATTGATCCTGGCATGCGGGCCGAAACTAAAGGGAACCAACTTCGCAATTCGTGAAGACTTCTCGGCGGCAACGAGAGTAGCACGCAGCAAACTTCTTCAGTTCGCCAAGCTAAAGAAATGTCCCTTCAAACTACGGCTCGATAGGCTCTATGTAGGCAACGTATGCTATATATACGACGCCAACTCGGATTCAGTGATCGAATCGCGGAGCTAACTATGCAATACCCGGAAAAACTGCACCGCCTCCGCAATAAAACATAAACCTGAAAAGCGATTGCAGTTCTCTGTCCTCTTCACTAATATACGTAGCGTCATGCCCAAGCGGGATGACTTACACGGCCTCATTGACGATAGCGCAGCCGACATTATCGTCCTCACAGAAACCTGGTTAACTGAACACATACATGACACTGAAATATTTCCACCCCACATGAACTACAATATCTATCGTCATGACCGGCGCTTGAGAAGGGGCGGTGGCGTCCTAGTTGCCATAAAAGATAACATATCCTCCTTCTGCATCAACCGCGATACTAATCTTGAGCTAATGTGGGTATGCGTCACATCACCTATTTCCGAAATAATAATCGGAATCTGCTACAGAGCACCCGACAGCAACAATGACTTCACTGATAAGCTGCGCAACGCGCTCTACGAGCTTAGAAATACTCGCCGTAAAGCATCATTCTTCCTTTTCGGCGATTTTAACTTCCCAAATATCAACTGGACAGATCTAACAGTCGCAAACAAATCTGCAGAAAATGAATCGAGAAAATTTCTCGACCTAACTCTTGATTTTACGTTCACTCAAGTCATCATGCAACCAACAAGAATCGACAACACACTTGATCTTTTATTTTCTACCACCCCCGAACATATTCAGAACATCACTCATTCGCCAGGGTTAAGCGATCATCAAATGCTGTACATAACATTGTCGCTTCCCATTAACAGAAAAGCGCCTACACAAAAGTTTATTAAAGACTATAAGAGAGGAGACTTCACATCCATTAATCATGCACTGCAGGCCTATTACAATGACTTTAGTAGAACATTTAGCTCTAGAAATATTGAAGATAACTGGAATATATTCCGAACCAAGCTCAACGACCTCATCAACATATTTATCCCGACTGTCTGTGTTAAATCGGACAGAAACCACCCCTGGTTTAATAAATCTCTCAAGTCACTAAATAACAAAAAGAAACGCCTCTATCGAAAAGCTAAACAAAGCGGGCTTGCCCAACATTGGGATGCCCATGGAATCATTTCAAGAGAATATACCGCAAATATCAAGCGTGCCAAGACAAAATTCCTATCTGATGACATGCCCTCTATCCTTCGATCTAATCCGACTCGATTTTGGCAACTTTTATCACCAAAATATCAATCGCGATCACTGGAACTAACCGACAGCAATAACGACCCAATCATCGACAGTGAATGTGCAACGGCCCTAAACGACTTCTTTGTATCTGTATTCACGACTGAAGACCTTGACAATCTACCTACACCTCTTCCGGTATCGAGCCATATCATGCCACCTGTAACGATATCACCTCTTGGAATAACTACGCTGATTAACAAACTGAAGCTTTCATCGTCAGCCGGGTCGGATAATATCAACTCCAAAATACTTAAGAACATCGATGTAATCGCCAGCTCATATCTTTCATTAATCTTCTCGCAATCCCTGTCTTGTGGCCGCTCTCCAAAAGATTGGAAACTTGGGAAAATAGTACCAGTCCATAAACATGGTAACCAATCACTTGCATCCAATTATCGTCCTATATCCTTAACGAGCGTCCCATCAAAACTTTTGGAGCATATACTCAGCACCAACATAATCAACCACTTGCACTCGATCAACTTTTTTTATTCTCACCAACACGGTTTCCTAAAAAATCGCTCTTGCGAAACCCAGCTTGCCGAATTCACTCACGACCTACACATTAATATGAATAACAATTATCAAACAGACGCCATATTCCTAGACTTCTCCAAGGCTTTCGACCGAGTTCCGCATAATCGCCTCTTCTCTAAACTTTCAATGCTCGGTATTGACAAAACTATAATTTCTTGGATTCGGGATTTTCTTACGTCACGAGTTCAGTTTACCATTGCTAACAATCATCAATCACCCCTTGCTAACGTAACATCAGGCGTTCCCCAGGGAGCAGGGCTCTCCCCACTCCTATTTCTCATATATATAAATGATCTTCCGCATAACATCGACTCAAAAATTAGGCTGTTCGCAGACGATTGCGTTGTTTACCGACCAGTCGCAAACTGCTCTGATCATATCACCCTGCAGAGGGATCTAACAAGAATTAACACTTGGTGCGATCGTTGGCTTATGCCTCTTAACTACGAGAAGTGCAAACTTGTATCATTCACGCGGAAAAAATCTACTCTTTCTTACTCATACTCACTTGATGGCGTTTCAATTGGCTCTACTCCCTCATACAAGTACCTCGGTATCCATCTGTCTTCCACACTTTCTTGGATTCATCATATCGACGTCATCACTGCTGATGCTTCGCGGACTCTCGGCTACTTAAAGCGGAATCTAAAATCAGCACCTTCTCACCTAAAGCAACTAGCGTACACTACAATCGTCCGCCCCAAACTCGAGTACGCCTCGTCCATCTGGCATCCATCACAAGCTTACCTCAGCGACAGTCTGGAAGGAATTCAAAATCGTGCAGCCCGATTCATTTCATCAGCATACTCCCGCGACACCAGCGTGACACAGCTTAAACTTACTCTCGAGCTTCCACTGCTCTCTGACCGCAGAATAATCTCGCGATTATGTCTCTTACATAAATTTTACCACAATAGCACCAACTTATCTAACTCCCTGATATCACCTCCGGACAGAATTTCGTCACGCCTCAATCACAGCCGTTGCATCAAACGCATAACAGGCAAAACGTTAGCATTTAATACGTCATTCTTTCCTCATGCCATAACTATCTGGAACTCTCTTCCTGAAAAAATCATCCTTATTACTGACCAATCCGCTTTTCGCCAATCAGTGACTGCACATATCCAATAAATCTTAACCATTTAACCTGTATTACTGTGACTATTGATTTTACATCAATTTTTTGTTTGTTCTATTTTTGTGTTTATATGTTTTGTATTACCCCACAAGCTTCCCCCCCTTATGTAATGCCCCACAGGGCCCTTAAGGAGAAATAAATGAAATGAAATGAAGGTGTTGTCAAGTCCACTTCGTGATCTGAGATCTGATCCGCGTTTTCAAACTCCACGGGTAAGGACTCATTATGCTGAAAGTATTCGCTCAAATATTTAATGAAGTCCCAGATTCTTTGCTTCTCCTTACTTTAAACAAGACATTAAAGACATTTCTGAAGAGCTCGTTCTCCGACGTGTATAGACAGTGAACTTTACTGTTTTAACTCTTGTTTCTTTGTTCTTACATATCGCATATTCCCTCGTGTCATTCTTATTTCTTTTTTTTTTTACTAAAGCACTCATTTTTTATTTTATTTTTGGACACACAAAGTGACTAGTGGGTGTATTGTGTGAAATTTGTTATTTGTTCCCATGCATTTTTTTTTTTTGTCAACACACCCTGAGTGAATTTGCCTGACTCGGCAAAATACATTCGTGTCTTCAATACGATATTTCTTGTATTTTTGCGTGATTTAGAGCGCGAAAGTGTGTGCCATTCAGTGATTTTTTTTCATGACTCATCTTTAAGCTATATACAAACACGAATAAAACACCAACTCTGACTTTTCGCCTGTACTCTGATGAAAGATTGAATGTGTGTGTGTGTGTGTGTGTGTGTGTGTGTGTGTGTGTGTGTGTGTGTGTGTTTTTCCTGTGTTCACGTAATGTGAGTTAGTGCGAATATCCGGTCTGCCACACCAAATGCTGGATCTGGTCCCACAAGCCTCTGCTGCTTTGGCCAGACCCGAAACTCAAAGGGTTATATTTGCAATGTTGAATAAAAATTTATTATTATTATTATTATATCTCAAACGCCCTTATTTGATTTCATTTGAATGTTTTTTTGTCGCCACTAGTAATGTCGCTAGGTATGTGTCTTCTGACTGGTGCTACTTGTGTATAATCCAAAGGTGATTGATTCATATAACGCTTTTTATTTGTGGTTATTATTAATGACAGAAATAAGGTGCCGCCCTCAATGTGGTGTATTTGTGATATAACTCAATTTTGATTGTACCAAATGCTGCGTCATATTTGTTGTTTTGTTTTGTTTTCATGACTGATTTTGTGACTGTTCTCATGCACTGAGAAACTCATTCTTCACCTGGACGTACTCTGCCTCGTGCAACTCTTCAAGGAACGATTCTGTGATGTTTTTAAGTGACATAACCTGATTTCTTTTGTGGAATTTTATATTCTTTTGTGATTTGGAAGCCTACACTCTAAAAAAAGCCCGTGCGTCTACTTTCCCGCACAAAACTCGGAGAGCCAATCACCGCAACTTACGGAGGCAGCTCAGCGAATGACGATGCCAGAACATACGTTTAGACCAAAACACGCAGTCTGAGGTGTGACATTAAGCAATGCGAAACGTCACGCTTGCATTGCTTGATGTCACAAATCAGACCGCGTCTTCTGGTCTAAACATTTGTTTCGGCATCGTAATTTGCTGAACTGTCTCCGTAAGTTGCGGTGATTGGTTCTCCGAGCGTTGTGCGGGAAAGTAGACGCACGGGCTTTTTCTAGAGTGTAAGCTTCAACTGGAACTGTTGCTAATTCTGGTAAAGTGCACAATATTTTTTTAATGTTTTTTTCTTTTTCTTTCTTATTTTGTGATAATTATCTTGATATCTTTGCAACCTCGGTTTAGTCACACAAGCACTTGAAGGCTTCGACGAACCTGCGTTGTTCTGGGGATATGCTCCTCCATCACAAATAAATTATGAATTATTATTATTACTATTATTATTATTATTATTACTACTATTATGTTGTTGTTGTTGTTGTTGTTGTTGTTGCTGCTGTTGTTGTTGTTTAACTGTGCTCGCCCCCGCGTTTCTTTTCTTTTTTTATGTTTTAGTAAGGCTGAAGTCCGACTATTGTCTCTAAATATGCTACGCCTAGAATATCGGAACTTCGCGCCCCAATCTTTTTGTAGACGCCGCCATTTCGATGTCTATTGCAGAGCAAGGAGAATTGGTGACTGCTATGATTCGAAAATAAGTCTGCGAAGTTAGAAAGAAAAAGAAACGTCGGATAACCGTCAACAATTAAATTAAGCACCAAGGTTGCGGAAGTGTCGCTACTTTGAATCGTGGCCTGTTTAGGGGCTCTTAGTCAGACTATATAATTGGTCATTATCTACTCAGTTGCAAACAAGCTCTAAGCGACGCTGAGTGCGGTTAGACCAGTATCAACCTCGTTTCGTGCGCGGACAACATGGCAGCGAAGTTACGAAGAGCGCAAGGATGTTTTCGGACGGTTAGTCGTGGCATAAACAGCGCTTAGAGCAAGCAAGATGGTGTAGTGTTAAAATGACTAAGATACACGCAACAAAGTATTGGGAACCGAATGGTGCGAAAATTTTCTTTTAGAAGGCCAAGCTCTAAAAAATGAACCTGAATGAAACTCAAGCGCGCTTTTTATTCGCCGCTAGCCGAGGCGAAGGGTGTTTCGATTAGGCACAAAGCAAGAAAATGAAGCACAATGAAACCAGACGATGCTTTGTCACATAATATGACTTCAAAAAGCCGCCAGTTGTCTTTAAAAATTGTTAGTAAAAAAAAAGAAAAAAAACTCAATGGCAGCGAGCGAAGAAATGGTAGACGTTCACAAATCTTTGTAATGTTCGAAACTGGAGCGCAGCTCTTGAGGAGGAGGAGGGGAAGGCACGGAGGGGAGAATATGCACATCCCCCTCCTCCTCCTACCCTCCACCTCTCCTCCTGCCACTGAATTTGTTCATGGGTGACGTGCCACGAAGTCGTGACGTCGATTTTCCCGCTAAATTTAGCAGGGAAACTGTATTTATGTGGAGATCACGTGACGTCAGTTTTTCCGCTAAATATAGCAGGTAAACTTAACCCGCTAAATTTAGCGGGGAAAATTTCCTCGCTAAATTTGGCGGGAAAATCTTTACGTTAAATTTAGCGGAAAAATTTCCTCGCTATTTTTTTTTTTTTTTTTTTGCGGGAATTTTTTTGTGCGCTTTTACGCCGATGGCGACGACGCTTAAACCGGAAACGGGCGTCTAAGAACTGCGGTCTAATATTTTGGACGATCTCCGGCGCAAAAAAGTCCGTCTTGCCCGAAACAAACTAAACACAAATCTCACGTAAGATAATGTGAAAGACGACATTTTACAGGTTCGTGTACGAGTTGGATAAGACACCGAAAGTGAAACCTCCACGTGACTGAGCCTAACATTAGCAGTGCTTTCTTCGGACAGTCTCTGCTCAGAGACCTGCTCGGATTGTTGCGAACAAAGCCGGGCTAGGTGGGCCTAACAGTGCTATGGGAGAAAGAAAAACAGTGTTCTGTAGCTTAACAAATCACTCGCAACAATGCAACCTAAACAATGAAATTTAAAAATAATGTCTAGGAATTGGTGGATAATGTTTCAGTTCAACTACCTTTATGAGCTAACGCGTGGTGGTGACCTAGTGTCCTCATGTAGCGGCACATCCGTGTCTAACAAACCAGCCAGTTTTCAAAGTAGCATGGAATTCAGAGGAGGTATAACTCAATACAACCACTAAGTCCGTCTTTTATTTTAGAGAGTGCAAGAAAGCACTGACAAAGCAAACGTTCATAACACAAAAAACCGTATCTCGCGCGCTCTCGCGCCGAGCATTGGCAGTGCCTTATTCCATACTGCCTCAGACAAGAAGCTGTTTTAAGCAAGCCGACCGGAAGACTTGCTTTTCGTCTGTGTTCGGCGCTCGCCGTCCTGGTGTAGCTCACATCGGCAGCTGGCGCCGGCATTTGAACCGAGGCCGAAACCAACAGCCGCCGACCTAGGGCGAACGGGACGACGAGCAAGCGGCAGCGGTCGTAAACCGTTCCCATTCCTTCGACCCGCCACATAACCCAGCCCGGAGTCAGAACAACAATACGCCGACCCACAAAAAGAGGTAAACAAAATAATTCAGACCCGGACAAAAAAAAAAAGGAAGAAAAAGAAAAGAAAAGAGAGCGAGGCAAGGCGAGGTCACTTAATCCGCGACAATGAGCGCTCGGTCCGCCGGACCTAACATTGCCATCAGTTGCTCCCACGCGCGGTCATTTCCGAACCTCGTGGGTGCGCCAGGATGAACGAATATAGAAAAGGAAGAAGAAGGTGGGAATTAGGGCCAGAGGGGGAAAGTACAACCTTCATATTCGGTTTGGGGGGGGGGGGGGGGGGGGGGGGGGGGGGAAGGAGAAGGGAGGAGCCGGCCTGCTGTCACTGGTAGTTGGCTTCAACGCTGAGCACCTAAGCACAGTGGTGCGGTCAGCAGTTATTTTTTGGCGACGCCCGCACTTAACGCCGAGGCAGGCACTCCATTTCACGTAAGATCGCTGACTCGACCGCGTGGGGGCCATTATTAACGTGATTTAGTTGGAATATAAGGTGTAGATCTTACTTCCTCAAGTTTTTACTTTACAGAATGGAAAGAAGATAGTGAACTAATGTTTTCTAGTTATTGTGAACATATTCTAGCAGTGGGTACATTAATCACCCTAAAATCAAAAATCTGCTGACACCATCTTAAATGTTAGCTAAAATGTGATTTTTTTCGATGTACCGCGAGTTTCATCTTGCGATCGTTGTGCGTGCGTGCGTGTGCGCTCGCGTGTGTGTGTGTCGGACGGGGTGGGGGGGGGGGGGGGGTGCGGTTGTTCGATTATCGTCGATTGCCTCCGTACCGAGAAAACGAAGCGTTTAGAAAAAATTACAGCCTTCTACTTCGTCAACTTTCTAGCAACGTGAACTATGTATCAAAATCGTTTCTTTATTTTTCTTGTTTTGTCCCATTTTTCACTCCTGTCCCGTAGGTGTTTTAATCACTGTCAAACAGCGATTAAAACGGCTTTTTTCTCGCCCCCCCTCAGTCTGTGTATTGAAGCTGAAATAAATGTTAATTGATTTATTGATAATAGGAATAGATACCAACCCGCTTGTAATCCGTGATTGGAGACGACTCTCGCCCACAACTAAAACTCTCTCCGGGAGGTCGGTGGCCGAGTGATGTAACGCGTCTCAGCTCGGAGCGTGGAGCGAAAACTGCGCTGCAGAACTTCCCGGGTTCGAACCCCACCCCCTGCTGGTTTCGATCTGGATGAGTTTCGTACCGGCACGCGTTCGTGTGGTCACTACTGCGTGGTGCACGCTAAAGAACCCAGGTTAGCGGTTGTACTGCATTGGCTAAATTTCTCATCTAAAACTAAGAGACAAGTCGCCCGTTGAGGCGTACTTGGTATCAAGGCTTTCAAAACGTATACAAGCAACACAATATTTTTTTTTTTAAACTCTCTCCTTTTTGTTTTTGTCGAAAACCTTCACGAGCTCCGTCGTGAAGGATTTTGAAATCTGTATCGACTATTTACAGACAACTTCGGCCACACTGCTCTGCTTTGTTAGAATATGCGATGGTTCAAATCAATGGCGCATTCGCTCGACCGGGAAGGAGCACATTCACGGGCAACCCCGCATAAAAGAGTGGCCAGCATAAACTGCACTTTGGTTCTATATCAGGATTTCGACAGCCGCGTGCCGATGGCAAACTTCGTACAAGTAAGCCCGATGTGTTGGGCGTTAGCATGTGCAAACCTCACCGATTTTCGAGCGAAGCAAACGCTGGAGCGCGCCGAACAAAACAAAAACAATTTCGCAGTGAAATAAAAACAGTTAGGCAGTACCGGGGCGAACTCCGTCGTCGTCAAATGGAAAACCACAATTTAAAACAAGCCGCGTGGATGGGTCGTTATCTCCTTCGCTAATGATTTCCACCCCTCCCCAGTTTCTCTTTCTTTCCCTCTCACGTTTTATTCTTTCCGGCATGTTGACTGCGTTTTACAAACACGCTTTATTCTTGAAGCTTCCCTAGTTTTTTTCCTCCCATTTATATTTTTGCCTGTTCTCTCCCTTTCTCTCCCTCACACGAGGTTTCCCTTTCCGATTGATTGAATCCTCATTCTCTATACTTTGCTGTATGTTTGCCGTATTCTACCGAGACATTCTACTGCTAACCCTCTCTTTATCTTCCACATGTTTTCTAGTCTGCTCTCTCTCTCTTTCTCTCTTTATTTCTTTTTTCTTTCTCTCTATTCATCTCTCTCTCTCTCTCTCTCGCTTTCTCTATCTCTCTTTGTTTCTCTCTCATGAGTTTTCCCTTTCCGATGAATTAAATTCCTTATCTTCCCCGTTCTTTAAATGGGGCTCCTGAAAATAAAACTGTGAAAAACTAAGCTATGTTCTCGCGAGCTCATTTACGTTGCGTTCAGCTTATTTCGCTGTAACTTACAAAGTGCTTCGCGTACCATGTTTTCAGTTCTTTTCACATTTATATATATATATATATATATATATATATATATATATATATAATTTTTCTTTCGTCATATCTGGCTTTCTTAGACCGTCTGTCTTGGCGTGTCATGAGTCTCGTGTAAGTGTTCAGATACAAAACACGAACCAACCGAAACGACACTATGGGTAACACATTATAAGGCACGTCGAGGACAACCTCCCGGTGTTACATATCGATCAGAAATAGGAGGGAAAATACAAGCGCAGTTCCCTAACGTCAAGACCTATGTACTCATGACCCAGCTTTTGTCATCATTTCATATCGCTTCCTGCAAGTTGTCGGGCATAACATAACAAGCTACCGCTAAATGTAACCGATATCCCCAACGTACTGCGGGAACGCGTTTTTATTAACTAAATAAGATCAAATATAAAGCTATATTTAGCCCATACAGCAGCTGAGACTACAATCGTGGAGTGACACATCAACATCGTATCTCATGGTCGTGCGCGGTACATGAATTGAAGTCGACGTATGAACGCAATTTCTTTCCTGAAACGCAAATTTTGAAGATAACAGATAGCTAAATGATTACGTATTTAGAAAAAAATATGTGTTGCTTTAAAAGTGTTACCGGCTACTTCATAAAGAGGGAGACAGATGTAGGGAGATAGAAAGCGAACGAGATGAAGAAGAAAAAAAAAGAAAGAAAAAGAGACAAGGAAATGAAAACACGGGGGCAACAACGGTTCGTCAACGAACAAGGAAGAACGGCACCTCCCTCTGCAAAACAGTGCTCTAACTGAGATACGTGATATCGCACAAAATTACCAACATGGGGGTTGTAAAACTGAAAACTGTTAAAGAACCCCTGTAGCATATTCTATGAAGGAAAATATATTATTAAGAAATAAATGATGGCGGGGAAAACAATAAAGACGAAAACAAATGCCCCTTTCAAGAATGAAAAATGAAAAAAAAAAAAATTCATGACCTTTTAATTAAATAAGTATTTAAATAAAAAATACGCATGCAATGAATATTTTTGTATGCGCAGAGAACCTGAGGAATTAAAACTTGTCTTTGGGCGAGTTGGTTCATACTGATTTAAAAGGTTAAAAAGCGCAACACAACAAGGACAATGAAGACACGAAGACGACAGGACGGGCGCTAACTCACAACTGATTTTTATTAGAAACAACACTGTCACTTTTATACACAAGATCGTATGCCAAACCCACACTGCAACCAATCACCACTCTCACAAGCAGCTATCTAGAAACATTACTTCTTCCTGAAGCAAAAAGAGAGAAGGCGTGCTAACGCATTTGTCATCTTTCTTTTTGTTCTTGTTGTGTTGCGCTTTTTAACCTTTTAAACCTGAGGAAGAGTAGCAGCGGAGAGCGCGCATGGAACCTCAAAATGCCGAGCTCTGGTCTGAATGATTAGTGGGTATACCTCGGGTAGGTAGACCTAGAGCAGGTAGACCGAGAGCTAGGTGCCTTTGTCTCCATTGCATTTGTCGAACGATTTCGAATGCGGAAGCCAAACACCGGGCGCCGGCATTCCGCCTTCTAGCGCGTTCGACGAGCGCAGTGCAGACAAAGACTCCTAGCTTTACGTCTACCTACCATAATCCTACGACCTCTCTTTATGATGTATCACATAAAGAATAAATTGGATATTGTTTTGATAAAACTAGATTATTGGGTCGATTATATCGAAAATACTAATAAATCTAGGATAATACCGAGTTTTCGAGAGTTTGATTACCCGACCGTAAAGATTCGAATGTCTCAATCGCTCGAACGTCAATCAAACGTTCTTCTCTCCAAAAGCCCGATACGTAGCAGGTTTAGTCGCCGAAGTAAACATGATTCACTTTCTTTGCTATGGGACCACAGAGAATCAGGAGTGCGCAAGACGTACAAAGAACGTTCAAAGCTAAATATGTGCTCGCTAACTTCGGAACCGTTTCAAAAAGATTTAGAACTTCCACTTTGGCCACTTCAGTAATCCAAGAACATTCCAATAACCCCTCCATCGCTCGACGTCCCCTCTATCTTGCCCGTCCAGATCAAAAGTCTAATTCGATTTCGCTGTCCGGACCATGAAACATCGAAAAGAGACAGCCGGGCAGATAGACAAAATTCGGTGACTTCCGATTAGTTTTCGATCGGTGATAAATTGATGCACAAAGAAGCAGGAGACGAGAATCATACTTTACGTGCTCGGATCAAAAGAAATACTTTTTCTGCCCAAATCGAATTCAACCCGACGGCATCAGACGCTGATCAAGACGGAAAGAGGCGGAGTGGAATGCAATCCGCCGTTATTAAAGCTTTTTTTTTGCGTTATTTTTTTAAAGTATGTGCAGTTAAGTATATTTCTTCTTTCCTTCCACGAGAGTCAAGCGAGCGATTTGATCTCTTCAGCAGGACTGGAGGCTGCGTATAAATACTATCGCGAGCATTTTTCTGCACTATGCCTCACGAGTCGCGTATTAAATATAGTAACTTTTAGAAAAACGAGAAGGCGTAGAAAATAGTCAAATAATCTAGCTCCACATATTTTGATATTGCGTCAGATGAAAATAATTTGTACGCAGCGCGTGCTATAAACCGCGTTTAATGGTTATGAATATTGAGAGTTGACTGCAAGCACTCATTGTATCTGAATTACGTATTTCAACCAACACGAGCATTTGCATTACCATTTGTGTAAGCGTTTTTGAAATGTATTAAGTTACAGTTAGCATAGTATCTCAAATACAATTTCCGAAATTCAAACTTTCTCTTCATTCAAAAAATTAAGTAAAATCCTGCAATCTGCATTTTATTTAACATGTTTGAGCAAATATCAGAAGCACTAAAAATCTCCGTGACTCGCTAACTATCTCAAAGGTAAAAAAAAACGCGTAATAAACAAATAATGACCAACAATTTCAAAGAAGGACAAGTCTGACCTGCTTGGGCTTCCCTCACATTTATGTGGTTATTTATCTTATATATATATATATATATATATATATATATATATATATATATATAATTCCTAACACTTCTGGCAAGTTTATTTGTGCGGTTGTTGCTTGGCCACCAAAATATCCTAACGCGCCCACGCCATTTCTAATGCTCAAACTATTCGACACCCAACACTTTTGACTCTCCTAGTAAGAAGATTGGCTGGCAATAAGCTCCCTTCGCTCGATGGGGAAATACTTAAATAGGAAATACATTTTCTCTTCTTTCCACCGATCTCACCCTCTGCAGCGCACCTTTCATACGCGGTTCCTCAAATACAATTCACTCCCGCATTCGAACTCCCCTCAACCTGTGCACTCAGGAAGGAATGACTTAACTCCCCCAGGGATGAGGCACACGGAACGAGGCTTTAAACTTCTCGCAGTTCGGGGTTCTTGTTTCGTCTAGCACGATGCCCGGAGCGCGTTTCCAAATAATATGTTCAGCGTCCATATATACCTCGCCCATACATCATAAGTGGTCCGGAAGTGGCAACAACTGACGTCACAGAAGCCGGAGTGTCATGCTGACAGATGTCGCGATCCTGGCGGTCGGTGCCCGAAGTCCCGGTAAAAAGTACGAGCGTACGCGAGTGTCGCTGTCGTCGCAGCGGCCCAACTACTCACAGGAGAAGCTTCCGTCAACTTTCAAGCTGGAAAGCGACCCGCGGCAGAACAGGTGTCTGCCGCACCGACCACCACTGTGTGAGACCGCCAGGACCGCAGCCGGCGACGACGTGACACTTCTATGACGACATCAGGCGGAAATCGAGAGGTCACTGTCTTGGACGCCGTAGACAGACCCGACGGACAAGCGTTTAATGCACCGTACCTCTAGGGTTCGGAGTCTTTCGGAAGCCCAAAGTACCGAAGTGATGGAGAGAGTAGCACGCTTAATTTGCGCTGGCTCTCATCTCGTGACTGACGTTGTTCGAGCTACGTTAGACCTTCTGAGAACCCAAAATTGAAACGGCAATTCAATCTCGCACTTACGTTGCCTTTGTTTACTGAGGAAACATTTATTGCGCTATTTGTTTTACCTGGAGAATCTTGGAAAAAAAAATTGGGTTGTGTCTGTGTTTATACAGCCTAGAACTTGGTCTGCCTCACAGGGGCGACGAGTCTCCCAGCTGTAGATGAGAAATTTAGCCAGTGCGGTACAGCCGCTAGCCTGGGGTCTTTAACGTGCACCACGCAGTAGTGATACACGACCGCACGCCGGTACGATGCTCATCCAGATCGAAACGGGCAGGGGTGCTCGAACCCAGGATCCCTGGGTTCTGCAGCGCGAGCTTTCGCTCCACGTGCTCCGAGCTGGTGTGCGCTAGACCACTCGGCCACCGATCCCCCTAGAATCTTGGAAGTAAATGAGAACTAAGTGTTTTCTTCTGATCGGTTTGCTCGGTCTCCCAAAACACCGCCACCACTCCTAAGTCCAGCGGAATGCAGCCTTTGTCAGCTTGCGCGGACAAGTCATTTTGGATTCGTAATGCAAAGGCTCCACAAAAGTTCAGTCATATCCCATTCCACAGTTTTGGAATCCGAAGACTTCCACACGAGTTGCCTCTTTTGTTGCGAACACGGCTCTACTAAAATCCGCGATCCAGAATTTCGGAAGAGGTCATAATGAGCTGTTCACTGACAGTGCCTCAAGCATCGCAACTTCGAATACGGTAACAGAACGCTGTCGTAGTTTGCCTTTAGATTTTTCCGTAGCTTTGTGGAAGGCGCTGGAGTGAATGCGTGGATTTAGGGAGTGCTGTTATGAGGCGAGTGCTTGTTCGCACCAATGTTTTTAATGAGCTACACTCTTAGTCGTGAATTTGTCAACTCTGTATACAAGCTTTGGACTTGGTATACGTTTTATCTTATGCTGTATTTTCAACACTCCTGTCTGGTATCCTAATAATTTATTTTGTCCTGAAAAAGCTTTTCTAGATTTTGCTCTATGAATAATTGCGCTTGGTGCTAGCTGGTTTCATCCTTTTGAGGTCTTCTTGCAAAAACATGGAGAACGAAAGCAAGAAAAGCAACGTTCACTTGATTCCCCGTTTTACCCATTCATTCAGGCGTAAGCAACATATGAAGTGTAGTGAATATCAATGCATTGCACATTTTAAAATTTAAGCGATATTGCTTGATATGTTTGCTCCGGATACTCGGCAAGAGCCACCCTGATTCTGTGCTGTTATTACATGCGCTTGGTCGAAAATAATATGTAGATTGAAAAAAAGAGATATCATTCGTTTACTTGCTGCTTTACTTATATTTTATATTTCAATACATTTTAATGTCATTTTTAGCTGGAAGTTTCGTACATTTGTGACAACGAATACAACAGTTGTGATGCATATTTGAATGCATTTAGTAGACGTCTGGTCTACTGTAATAAAATGAATATAACAAGCATTTTTCCTTGTTCATTATGTCCTGGTAACCACTGTGACATGTTTAAAAACACCCTACCAGTTACGTATTTGAATGTGCTTATTTATATTGAAAATCGGGCTATAGCTGCACGTGTCAGTCAAGACGTAACCTTAGCTTGCATGAGCTCTGAATGCTAGTATGATTAAGTGGCAGACCATTTAATTTTTACACCTAGAGAAGGCAACGTAAAACGGGTGAGTTAAGAAAAAAAGTCTAAGAGAGATATTTCTTTCTCGTCTGTTTGATAAAATGCCCAAGAGTGGTTCGTAATTTATAGGAAGTGGAAGGAGTCAATGTGATAGTTCCAAGACAAAAAATATATTAGATTAAAAATAACATTGGCTTAAACCTTCACTTGGCCAAATAAATATACTAAAATAAAGATTGCCGGAGTACAAATAACTCGACGAGACGACGCTTATTTAAAGGGTAATAAGTCCCTTTCACTCTGTTAAAAAGATAGAAAGAGAGAAAAAATAAACTATGATTGTGGAGAACTTGGCAGCCCCAAATATTGCGCAGCAAGTCCTTGCTGTTGTTCTAGATGCTGCCAAAGGCTCGGCGATTCCAGCAGTTAAGTAAGCAACCGCAGCCCTGCCCGAAGTCAGTAATAATACTACTGCAACTAGTAACACAATAAAGATCAAAGCGGAGGTCATGTGCCGCGGCAAAATATTTATAAGACGACTATGCGGGGGCGTACAAGGGAACGGGTACAATGACTCAAAAGATGACGGACCGCTTCGGAAACATTACACAATCTCGCTAATGCGATTACGAGGAAGTCACTTTGGCCCGCCTAGACGCGAAAAGCACACTAGAAGGCGAATATGGCCGGCGGCGAAGTTTGGCATTAGCAATTCATTACAGTCGGCCGTAGAGAGTCGCCCTGCCGACGGGTGCAAATAGTAAAAGTGATTTAGGAGATGTCGCTTAGTGTGCACACGTGGTCTCGACAGGACAGTCGCTTATTACGTACAGTAAAGTGGAAGCCGTAGCTCGAGTGCTCCGTCTTAGCGCGAGGGGGGTGGGAGGGGGGGGGGGGGGGGGGGTTACCAGTGATACTCGTAAATCTCATTCCGGAGGACGAGGCAGAGACGAGCATCGCGTCGTATGATCGAGCGGCCAGTCCCGATTACCCCATCGCGATCCTCTTGTTTTTGTTCATCAGTAGCGGAGTTGGTGCACTCGTCGGGGATTCCATTTCTGCGGTACTGCGCGTATATAGTCGTTTCGCGAGAGAACCACTCGAGTAACGGCGGCCCGAGATTTCGTCATAATATAGCCGAGTTATTACTGTTCCGAGACGCTAACCATCAATTTTTTTTTTCTCACTTTAGTAATAACGCCGCAATTTTTCTCGGTACTTCGGTCGAATTGCATAGGGTGAAAATCTAATCGTGGACGAAGATTGTGAATAATGATCGAGGAACGACACGGCGGCATTATTACGTAGGTACTTATACTTTTAAGCATTGGTAGGATTGAATCCGACACCTCGCTCTCAACTCACGCGGTATCTTTGTCTCGTCGCGATCTGTCGACATTCAGCTATTGAGTGTCAGACATGCAGTTTTTCTGTGTACGACATATAGGGTATGTTGAGGTGATAAAAAATCGGCAGAGACATTTAAAACTACTTACGCATTCCTACACGCGGCACATCCCTACAAGCAGCGCGCCATGTATTTCTTTTTCACACGGCGCTCCGGCGGTAACATCACGCTCCCCGACTGAGCAGGCGCAGTGAACCCTGCCAGCTTCACGACGGCTTCTGTGACTAAGAATCTGGGTTGCTGTGCTTTTCTTTCTGTCTTATTTCTGAGGCGCGTTCGCTTTGAGCTCGAGCGCCTTCTACAGGCTTCCTTAATGAAGCATTTGCGTTGCCGTACTTTTTTGTGTGTGTTTTATTTCTGAGGCGCGCGCTTGAGAACGTTTTGGTGTGACCATGTTTCGGGCACAACACCGCCGCTTTTTCGCGTAATGCTACAAGTAAGGCTTTCGCCTTAATAAGGTGATATATCGAGTGACTGGAGGACTGAGCTTTGATTCAAACCGACGATTCATAAATATGCGAGTGGCGCGAGTTAAATCGCCTAACCATCAGCATGAGCGACACATGACATTAGAAGACCGTTTAACGCAGTCTCTATTCACATATTTTGTTTGGTAATACCATTAGGTGTGTGAAACTTCGTATATGACCTTGGTACTGCTTTCTGCTATCCTTTGGGTGCAGTTGCAAGTAGATAGTTTTGTTTTTTGGGAGCAATTTGTCCATTAATACGTAGATTCACAAATAATTGCCGTTGAAACCATAGACATTAGCGCATATTTCGTGGGACTACGTTTCGAGATAAGCTAACATATTGAGTGCGTCATTCTTTTTTGCGGTCCTTGATTTCACGCTGTTTGGTTGTAAAAACATGTTTCTATACTTCATTCCGATGCATCCCTTGAAGTGTCTCCAGTCCCACGTGTTAAGCTTTTTTGTATATCAAATTTGCTCATTTTCATCATCCAGATACTATTTATTTTATTCCTGACTCCGTAAAACGCGTAAAGTTTGCGTTTCTTGATGAGTTATGTTTTATTAAGCATCTGTATATTTATAACTGTGCCGTGTACTATTCTGTAATGCTATACACAAAAACATAAAACAATAAATGAGCGAACACGTACCAAACGTGACTGCCTAGACCGTTCAGTGAAATGTAAATGAATGCATTTAACTTTTTCGTTGAGCCGGGGACCTGGAATTCAAATAGTTCTACTTTCAAATAGTATATTGTTATTTTTACATATCCGTAATTGCCCCCCGGCGCATTAATTTTTTTGCACATATGTTGTGTTAATTAGTTATATATTTTAATTGCCTACTTTTTAATTTTAATTAAATATTTTTCATTTTATAATTGTAATTTCAATTGGCTCAGGGCTCTTTCAATGCAATGGGCTTTGTTTTTCATAAGCGACGAACAACCAGACTACTCGCTGCCATCTCGAATTTCTCTTGCCAGCCAAAATAAGTAATTTTGTGTGCCAACACTTAATCCCAAAAGAACGTATTTGTCAACAACCCGGCGGTGTTATAAAACTTTCTACGGTCGCCGAAACTTTTAATGTACATTGTTGGTAGAGAAGAATTAGCATTTCTCCTTCTGGTGAGACTGGTTCGTATAATCAACTTCGTTGCACTTGAGGCTTAGATACCGAAGAGGTCATCTTTATTGTTTTCTGAATGTGCAGCTCGAAAATTTATTTTGATCCAATCTAAACCAAGATACTTACAGACATCTCGCTTGGCGGTTATTTCTGCAGCCTTCGTGGGCTCCAAGTTTTGATTTGATACAGTTTAAATTAAGATACTCACAAACATCTCGCTTGGTGATTATTTTATTATTTCAGTAGTCTTTGCAGATATCTTACAGAAATTATCGCGCTGTCATGAAGATATTGAGGTGCGAGATACAAACAAATGTAAATTTAGAAAGTAGAGCACGCTCGCCGGCTTCTGCCAACAAGCGTGTTCACAATCTCGCCAGCAACTCTGAAAAAAAAATGTAATTTCAAGCTTGAAATCATTTATAATTGTCAAAGCAAAATTAGTAAATGGTCCCGCATACAAGCGCTCAACGCGTAAGCGCGCCTAAAGTATAGTTTACTTCTTTACTTCCATTATATTTGTAATTATCTTTCGTCCGTCTTTATATAAAACAGCTTACCATTGAAAGATCTGTAAAATTTCACTTAACGTGCACGTCCACGTTGGTGGCTAACGCCGACGGGAAAAGAGAGCTCACAGCTTTCGGTTTGTTGCATTCACAAACCCAGTTGCTTCCGCGACTGCGTCATTATGCCGCAAGGAAAACGTAAACAAAACTACCACCGTCCTTCATTCGAGTTTCCCTTTATCAACAAGCGCGAATAGGGCGTTACACAAGGTCAACGAAAACAAAGCGAGGAGAAAGTTAACAAACAAAACGTTTTTAGTTGTACGCATACAAAGCGAAGGAATCTGCGCTCACTTTTAGCCACAATCAGAAAGGACTTCCGGCCACCCACTGATAGCTCTCTGGGCTCTGAAATAGAACTCATCAACAGGAAACAGCCGACACAATATCAGTAGTTACTATCGTAAATTTTGAAACGTGAAAGAAAGAAGAACAAGGAGCGCTATTTCTCGAATATGTTTTTCCCTCCTCGGTTTTGAATTTTTGAAGAAATTCAATTCATATCAAATCGAGTTTATTTCCAGGAACTCTGGCGGGACAGCACATACAAAAAGTGGCTAAGAGCAGCTTGACTAGAAATGGGATCCCTTTACATTGTCAGCAGCAACAAATCAAGAACACATTAAAATTATGCAATGCTAAAACAATTATCATCGAAGTGCTCTCTTATTGAGTTTATATTTATGCTGTTTGTGATACACTTGTTTAGCAGAAGCGGTATATTCTAATGGAACGACTGGAAATTACAGAGTGAACGAGACTGAGGGAGGACCCATGAATCTGCGTGACGCGGGCTAACAACACATTCATGCCTTCTAAGGTCTGAAATTGCATACACAAATTCTGCAAGAGCTGGAGAGGAAAAACCAACGGTATAAAGCGAACGGTACTCGTACATGAATTCTATATGAAGTGTTTGAATCTGGGAAATAATGGTTTGTGTGGCCATAATAAGAAATATATCCAATATAACCTACAATATTCTTTCGGAGAAATAATGTGTTATTAGGGTTTGTTGTATTCGTAGTGGCCCACACAAGATGACAATGATTTATTTAGGCAAGACTGGAATAAGGCATGATCAATATTTAGCTTAATGTTGGGTGGAAAAATATTACGGCAGCCAACCATGATACAATTCTACCCGTGAAAGTTTTACAAGTATATAATTTATATAACTATCCCGCGTCATGTGCTCCGAAAAAATTACACCTAAGGTTTTATGCTGGTTCACAAGTTCAATCGGTGAAGTACCAAGATTGATTGTATTATTTATAGCAACAAATGTATTTGTTGAAAATAAAAAAAAAACTTGCTTAAAATAGAATCTGCTTTACATACTAATACATAAGCTTCATCCCCAGAAAGAACCAAACTGGTGTCATCCGCGGACTGTGCTTCCTCATTGATGTTTACAGTCTCATTAATACAGACATTAAATAAAAGGGGTCCCAATATACTTCCTTGCGCTACACCAGTGCGAATATTTCGGAAAGAAGAGCAATGGGGGACCGTCGATAGGAACACACTGTTTACGAAAATTGAAGTATAGGATTCAAGTAAAGCAAGTGGCGTGCCGCGGACACCGTCACGATTTCATTTTTGAAGTAAAATTTTGTGGTTAAGGACATCCAAACGCTTTGCTAAAATGAGTAAAGATACCTAAAATAACCAGCCTTCTTTTTGAAATCACAACGCTGCTTCTGTTGATTTACCTATACGAAAACCAAACTGGGAGACTGTAAACATAGTGTTTTGCAAAAAAAAAAGAAAAAAGTTGTCAAGGCGCGTAAAAATATTTTTTTCAAGTATCTTGAAAAAAAAAAAAAAAAAAAAACAAGCAGCACAGAAATAGGCCTATAATTACGCATAATATGCTTATTGTCACCTTTATATATAAGTGCGACTTTCGCCATCTTCATACTCGCAGGAAAACTTCTGGACGATAAAGATAAATTAAATATTGTACTAGGCATGGAGCGATGGCGACCATTACAAATTTACCTGGTTTTATTTGTAGCTCATTTTTATCAGTACTCTTGCTGTTCTTACCGTAAGAGTAGTGATTGACAGTAAGTAAGAGTAGTATTGACAGTAACCACAGACAGTCGCAGATTAAATGTGATGCAACAAAGTGGTAAAGGGGCTGTGCAACGACATTGGGTATGAATATTTCTTACTTTACACCAGCTTCCTGGCACTAGTGGGACCCAAGAATACTCGAACGGAGCCCCACTGACCAAGAAGCGTCTTCGTCGCGGCGAAATTCAGAGGATGAAAGCGGAGCTTTTCTTTCAGTCTCTCCTTCCAAGGCTGCCTTTTGCTCCTTCGCGAAATTTGATGACGGAGCTGTGGAGACAATGACAACAGCACGATCCCCGGGAATGCGTCATCGAGCTTTGCGATCCCCGCTGTGACGATATTCAAATGCTGCTCACACAGTGGACGCGAAGACTGCGTACGCATTCGATCTGGGTTCGTGACAATCGATGCCTCGACATGCATTCGGGTAGTGGCCCGTGTCCAATCGCTGCAACGACGGCAATAGCCGAGCCAGAACAATGTCTGGAACCCAGCGCGTGTCCTGTGCTTTGCCAAACCCAGCGCGCGGCTATGATCAACATTGGCGGCATATAATCGGCTCCACACTCTAAGAAAAATGGGAGGAGAAAGGTAGCAAAAGCGACTGTTCCTCCTTGTTGCGGACAAGTTGCCCAGAGAAGGGAGGAACGGCAGTTCAGATGAAAGGAGGAGGGCGAGTTCCTCCTTGTTCAGTTGGCGCAGGGGTAGAACATCGCGCTACTGACCAAGTGGTCAACGGTTCAATCCCCAGAAAAGTGTTTTTTTTTTTTTTTTTTTTTTTTTACCAAAACACATATAAACAAACCCAGACCGATGAAAAGAAAATTAAAGTCCTTATTATTCTCCTAGACGTTTTCCTCCTCCAGGCAGACCGGAGAAAGCTTTCGCCCTCCCGACCCATCTTCTTTCAGTTTCGTTTTTCGAGCACATCGCGCATGTTGTTTAATAAATTAATGTTGAGTTGATTGAGCTTCAGCGGCAGCGAAGGCCGCCTGTAATTCCGTTTTCTAGTCCAAACGTGCAGAACATTTCGGTGGCATTGACGTTTTTACCACTAATTTTACCAAACGAGCTAACGAAGCCGCTAGAAACAGCGAAGTTCCGGAGCAGTGCCAGCAGCGCTACATACACTGGGTAAGACGGCCGTCTCCAATTTGCGGGACACATGCGGAACTACAGCCTGCTACAGCAGCGAAACCACGAGGAACTGTGTCGACGTTTTCGACGTTATGGAAATCGCGGGAACTGCGTCCAAGGAAGGCAGGTTTTCCTGCCGGCTGACTGGGTGCCTTCCGCGCTGAGTTCGGTTCCGTCGTCCCGTGCCGAGTGCCAACCGGCGTTCAACGTGATTCTTCTGCGTGTCAGCAACATCGTCAACGTGGTTCTGTATTTCTTCGTGTCAGCGACATTGTGATGGCAGTGTTGTGGGTTGTGAACAGAAGACTGGAATTATCGCCGATGTGACCGTGTGTGACCGTGTGTTCGCGTATCAGTGCTGTAACAACAAGATGAGATGACGTAAACTGTCGGGCATTGATGCCGCTGGTCGGGCCGTTATCGGAGGGGCTGGGGTGTCGCAGGATGACATTCCGCTTTACATTAAAGAGTTTAAAACCACTTGAGGGATTAGGTGCAGTCGATCGACGTGTGGATAGTCATGTTGGAACGCTGGTCTGAACGGTAAGCTCCTATCGTACAGTGGCCAATGTGACTCGGTCCCCGAGAGCGATTGCGCTCTGGGGAAAAGACAACACTACGAAAGTATGACGGAAAGTACGTATATTTATAATGGAAGTTTAGCATAAAAAAAAAAGACAGGCAAAATCGGAAAAAAACAAAAAATCGCTATCCTTTAATTTACTGTTTAAATATATTACGGTTCCTGTAGAAACTGCCCTCTAAGTGGCGCGCTGGGATGAGCGCTAGAAGTTTTCGAGCTCGCAACGGCGCAGCTCCGTACACTTAACAGTTGTCGCAAGTCGCGGCTTTGACTGCATTCAAGTTGATCGAAAAGCGATTTCTCTGCCCGTAAAGCATCACTTCCAGCTGAGTGAATATCCGCTCTACGAAGATTAATTCAAGACGGCAATTGCAGCCGTGCGCGAACAGCACAAATAGAAAAACAAACACTACAATATAAATACTGGCTACGAAGGGCCGTGCGGGAAAACAAACTCATGGCTTGGAACCACATTGAAGCGGCTCGATTTATTGGCTTTCAAATAATTACGGCATGATCGAGCGTTTTCTTTTAATAAGAGATGCATCCCTTGAGCCATTAAAAATAGCCCCAGATGTATGACATTGCTGGAAAAAAATGAACATGTTCGGAATATTTTTTTTTGCTTAGGGAGTCACCGAAAAATTCCGTACGTTCAAAACGACCACTATAAAAGACGGAAACGCAGGGCTCGGTAGTAGTGATGGGGATAGTGTGCTGTTGTATTGATGTTTGTATGCGCGATGCCTGTGTATGCGTTCAATATATGTTGACCTGATGTTTGTAGTGTGCGCAACGTGTCTACATGTGTTAGAGATTCCGTCGGAAAGGAAACGCAATTGTGGCGTAAGGAAATAAAAATATTTTTTTTGTAAAACATGAATTGGGCGGTACCTAGCGCCACCTAGCCTAGCTACGTGCGATTACTCTGCTTGACCCTGCCATCTGGTGGCAAGCGATTTAACATCCTTTTACGCTACGCGGCTACGCCATAATTTCGTGTTACCGTGCTGAGATAAGCCAAGAGGTTGCTTCGGATTTGCTTTTATTGAGAGCGGCTTTTGGTTTTGCGGGCGAATGTTTTTCACTCCTCCGTGATGTGCGGTTGACGCAACGGTTGACGAAGGAATTGTGGCTCGAGGAATAGCAAAGGTAGGACATAAAGTGCGCGAACTGAGTGCCGGTTGTCTCCGTTGAGCATCGCTGTGCTGACGATGAGAAGACTGAGTGACTGCATGCTTTCGAAGCGTAAGTTTCTGTACCTGCAGGGGTAAAGAAACTTCGGAAATAAATACAGTTCGCGGAAAGCTCGTGTTACGTTTTTATTTCCTGCTCCTCTCGCTTCGTGCAATAGACTTAGTGTTCTCGTTAAGCCTTACCGAGCTCGATTTGCTCGATTCGTGGCCGCCATAATGAGATGCAGTCGACGGAGGAACTTTTCCTCCCCTGCTTAAGGGACGAAAGTTTCTCCCTTTCTGAAGGAACATAGGTGTCAAGAGCGTTCCTCCTTTTAGGGAGGACTATACTGATCCTTTTTTCTAAGAGTGCAGATCACGTGGCCGCTTGTTCTGCTGTGAGCTGAAGGGGTGAACGGTGCTCGTTTTTCATTATTTTTTTTCTGGAACTTCTATTGCGGAGGGGGGGGGGGGGGGGGGGGGGGGAACGAACGCGTGTTTCATACGTTATTAACGTCAGGAGTCCGTTTTAAGCGGTATTTGCGCAAAGTACAAAAATGTTTGCATAACCCCTTTAATGTTTGTAAAAGACGACTGTTACGTTTATTAACACTTTCGGCTTGTTTTTTGGTGTGTGTTTTTTTTTTTCTTTTTAAGCACATTCATTTCTTTCCTGTCCTTTCTTTTATTTTTATTTATTGGTGTTAGCGTAGATGCGTTCGTTGCGGCACCAAGTACAACCAACAAGTTGTGTGCGAGTATACGAGAAAAGGAAAAGGCACAAAACGCCTGCAGTGTCACGCCTAAAACTGTAAGTCGTACCTTCCAAGGAACACCGGTGCGCAACCCCGTTGTAGAAAAAAAAAAACAGAAACTTGGTAGTCAAATTGTGTATGTTTTTTTATTCCAATTTGTATCCCTATTGCTTTCTAATATTGAGTACGGCAGCTCGTTTACGTGAGATATAAAAGACAAAAACAAAGACGACATGGTAGCAAAACACCGGCAAAAACTGCGCGCATTCCCTTCTTGCACACAAAACAAAGAAGAAAATTATACCCAAATCGCTGCCGTCGCTATGCTGATTCTCGACGAAATGTGTTAGCAGTTAGCACAGGGGTTGCGACTCAGCGCATTGTGACAATTCCAACCTTGCAACGGTCCCCATACTGTTGACTTCGCCAGTCTGATCTCCCGGGCAACGCCGGTTTCAAGCGCAGCCAATACAGCTTCCCGAGATCGCCGCCTATGCTCTGTCCGAACACTGTTCCCTTAAGCCAATCTTTCGTTCCGGGTGTCGGCGGTTTCGCGCAAAACGGTGTCGTCTTTGCGCCTCGCGGTTTTACGTTGTCGCGCACGTAGTGCCACCCCCACGGCCGCTCGATTCCCTCCTCCCCGCTCCCTCGGCGCGTCATTGGAAGCGTGCCAGAAGACTTTCCCCTTTGTAAGAGAGAAAGTGAATGTAACGGAACAAACGAATGGAGCGAAAGAGCACGACGGGATCCGCGCTGCGGTATCAGTAAAGGTCCAAATTTTGTCTGTCCAAATGATAGACGGTAGCGTGCACCAGGACGATAAATGCGAATGCATTCAACACAATAACATGATGATGGCATGTATATCTGTATTTCTAAAAATCGTGCGCGTCTTTGAAGGGCAACACCAATTTATATTTTCCGATGCTACGGCTCTCCTAAGAGGGTCTAATGGGTTCCGCGCTTTTCAATGGTGCTTTGCCCATCGTGAATGTCGCATCCACGATGGGTTAAGCAATCTGTTCGATGAATACCAGAACAATAAATATTCTGGTGAGACGAGTGTCCATTTTGTCGCGCGATGTGCTTGCCGCACGGCAACCTGTTTGTGTGTGTTTGTGGGTGTGTGTGTGAAATGCGAAGCGACCTTTGTACGCACGCGTGTCCCGCACGTGTGTGTTTTCTTTTAGGTATGTCACTTTTTGCTTCAAAAAGGAAACAAGCGCTAAGAGCGAACAGTAAAAGATAAAGGTAGGGCAGAGGGACGGGGGGAAGCTGCAAGAAATCCTACTTCGACAGATGGCAGGAAAGAAGAAGCGAGGCGAAGATTAACCGGATAATTTGTACCCAAATGACGTCGATTAGGGTAAAGACGATTACGCTTACAGCGGATTACATTACGCTAGAACGAAGCACCGATTGGGACATCCCTGATAACGCGGCCCCCTAGTTTTAGGTCCACGCAAGAGGCTGCGCTGCTGATGGCGAAGAGCATCGAGCAGCTCATACGCTTAGCAACGCAGCTCCGGTGGCCAACTAAGCAAACACTTGGAAAACAGACGATCGGAAGCAAAGTACAAGAATCAATGGCGGCGCACGAGCGGTTGCCCCATGCAACCTCCATCCATCGTGTCATTCTCCTCCACTCCATCCAGTCATTAGTGTTTAAGCGTATACATAGGTCCACAAAACAAACCAAAAAAATTATCTCGACCTATCCACGATAAGCGGAAGAGCAATACTCCGCTCAATCGTATACGATGGACTCCGGAGGACGCGACGAGCGATCTAAGCCAACCCATCGTCGCGCAAGTGTCACCTGGCCTTCGGAAGCGGCCCAGCGACGCGTAATCACGTGACACGTTCACAGCGTCGGACTGGCTGGGATGGCTCGTCACATCGCCCGCGGTTTATCGCAGTTTGAAACGGAGCACATAAATGAGCGGGATGAGTGGTGCGAGACCAGACATCTTTCCCGAACTCGCGCTTATGAGGAGAGCAAGTCGTGTGCTTCTTTGCATAGGAGTGGCGGTTACATCAGAGCGACGCTGAGCTCTTATTGGCTGATTGAAAAAAATAGTGTGGACCTCAAGGCATGGAGCATTCAGGTCTACTCACTATTTTTTTTTTTCAATCATCCAATAGAAGCTCGGCGTCGTTTTGACGTCACTGCCACTCCTGAGCAAGACGCAGATGGTTTGCTCTTCAAATTAAGCCGCATTCACGCCGCTCGTACATCCTACAAAAAAAAAACAAAAAAAAACATGGTGTTCACTTGATACATCGACGACAGAATAATCTGCGGGAACACTTCAAGCATGTTTGCTTCGTACGTTTGTATGTTTTGAACATGTCTCCGCACACTATTTGTATGTTGAACGTGACTCGACAAGCCAGAAACACGTCTCAGCTGTCTGAAGACCGTTTCTTGTACGATGTATTGGCAGTGTGGCCGCGGGTCCGCATGACAATGAGAACTGAAGGGAAAAAGAGAGAGCCTTTATAGTTGGTTACAAGTCAAGAAGGTAGTAGAAGCTCCTCCCTACAAGCGAGATGTGCCCGTTTCAAACGCCTCCGTAGTCAAGAAAATAGTTCACTGAAAACGCCCCTTCTGCTCTAATGGGTAGATATTGGCTACAGACAGACCTTTGTAGAGAGCGGCAGCTTCCGCCACCTAGCCGAGGCAAATTATGTGTTTTAGAATTCTACATTACTCGCTCCGGAAGGTTGAAGTAAAGAACGCTTTAGAGGAAAAGAAAATTGTTCGTTACTAAAGGGATAAAAAAAAACCCTGTCTATTACAGACCTGAGTTGGAGCAGTAGCGCAATTATATGAAATAATAGTAAAAAACAACGCGTCCTTTGCTCTGCAAACATTTTTTAATTTTAATTTTTGTAAGTAATGCATATATGGTTGTTGGTTTTAGCTTGATAACCTTCCTACACGAATTGGGTACATTCCGTATTTTCGCTGCCTTTGTTAAACATAGAAAGCGGAGAAAACCAAAAGCCCCTGAGCTTCGTGTTTTGACCAATTAAAAAATGGCCTTTGTTTTCCGTTATTACCTCAGCGTGGAGACAGCGGCCCTGCAATTCATCCGAATCTTCTTTGCCAAGGGAGCCTGGTGCAGTCTCGCCGTCTATGCCAAGGCGCCTTTCAGAAAACATAAGAGCCGGGATGTCCTCAACCGAGTTGCACGGCAGCTGATAATGAACGCGAACGTTCAGGTGCGAAACGCACCGCCCGCCGAGCCCGACCTCACTGTGTCCGCATCGAAGGCAGCAAACTGCTCGGCGTTGGTGTACGGACTATCCTGGATGTCAAGAAGCAGGCGAAAGCAACCGAGGGAGTTGTTGTGACACCCTCTCGGAAGCGCCCAGCAAGTGCAGGCAAGAGGGGGCGGAAATTCAAGTACGGTGACTTTACTTTGCGCGCGCTGAAATCGTTCGTCCACCGCTTCTTCCGACGGAATGACGTCACCAAGGTCGAAAAGATAACGGCCGAATTCTGCACAAGCACTGAACTTCCCTTGTTGAAGGCTTGGACCGTGCGTCGCCTTCTCCACGGCATCGAATTCCAGCATGACAAGAGGGAACAAAACTCGCGACTGATTGAACGAGAAGACATCGTCGCCTGGCACTGGAGTTACCTGCATAAGATCACACGTCACCGACAAGATGGTCGGAAGATCTTCTACCTGGAAGAGACGTGGGTCATGGCAGGCCACAGGTCTCAAGTGTGTGGGTAGACACTACCGTGCCCTCACTACACGACGCTTTCATGTGTGATCTTTCGACGGACCTCAAGCAGCCATCGGGGAGGGGCCAGTGCATTATCGTCACCCTCATCGGCAACGAGGACGGCTACGTCGACGGCTTCCTGGACGTGTTCCGTGGCTAAAAGACCGGCGATTACCATAAGAAAATGGGTGGCACTCGCTTCGAGAAGTGGTTCGACAGTGTCCTCGACAAACTGCCGACAGGAAGTGTTATCGCAATAGACAACGCTTCTTACCATTCACGGTGGTTGGAACCATTTCCGACGACGAGTTCCCGCAAGGCCGACATCCGACAGTGGCTGACGTCTAAAAATATTTCATGGGACCCCAAGATGCTAAAGAAGCAGCTCCTCGGCATTGTGGAATTGGGGAAGCCACAGCACCTAAAGTATCGTGTGGAGACTGCTGCCTAGACGGCTGGCTGCACTGTGGTCAGGTTCACAACGTATCACTGCGAGTTCAATCCCCTTAAACTGATATGGGCCCAGATCAAGAGCGGGGTTGCTGCACGAAACACGACATCCAAAATCATCGACATGGGGACACCCCTCAACGTAGTTGGCAAGGCCACCACTGAGAACTGGATTAGTGCTGTAAGGCACGTTATTGACATTGTAGAACCATTCAGACGAGGCGGTGCACAAGTGCCCCCATCATCCAGCTAGATAGAGAAGACACCACATCCCAGAATGACCTGCCTGGTATTCAGCCCCTTGACGAAGCTTAGCACCAACGTAAAGGAGAAAGCGTTCCACATGGTCGGAACACAAAACGGTCATTTTAAGGACCACTCATATTCTGTGAAATCGGATTGTCGTTCTTGTCCACGACCTGACCTTCCGTATCACACGTTGTGTTGCTTCTCTGCTTCGTTGACGTATAGCATTGTCCATAGCTTTTTTTATATGGCAGCCACCAGACAAACTTTCCTTTTGGTTGCGTTAATGTCTAAGCTGGTCTATACATTTCACTGCGCCATGAATCAACAGTATAGAGGTCGGCAGGTCGGCTTCGTCAAAACATAAGTTTGCAGCCCATCTTCGGCAGAGGCATCAGATGCCATAAACAGATCACTGCTGGTGCTCTGCCTTAAAGCGTAAATGGGACGTGTATGGTCTTTCACACGACTGAGGCAACTCTGTGAATAACAGTACCGATGTGTTTACGCAGTGAAGAGTAAACCCCTGGTGGTCTGTTTCAAAGTGCAAAGGGACGTCTGTGGCCATTCACACGACTATGGCCACTCTGAGAATCACAATAACGTGTGTCAGCACCACACCGGTAGCCAAGAGGGGGGGGGGGGGGGGGGTCTAAATGCCCGACACTCCTCCCCCCCCCCCCCCCCCCCCTTGCGAAAATTGGTTTCAGTCCATAGCCTCCAGATATGACAGAGATGTAGTTTTCACATGCAAACCGAGGTTGGGGTACCCGTGCAAGTTGGTAATAAGAGAGGCCCCCCCCCCCCCCCCGCCCCGCTGCACCAAGAGACATGTAACAGGCTCACGTGAAAAACTGAGTAGAACTTTCTATGCCCATGTCCTGCGGCGCTAAATACAACGGCCAAACGGGTCACTGCGTAAACGACCGGCTAAAAAGTGTAGGACGCCGCACCCAACAGTCAGCACCCGATGCCGATAGACACGCAAAGACGGGAATGTCGCGGCTACTCTTCCGACTTTTGTCGCCACGACGACGCTGGTAACTCTGTGACAACTTCGGGAGGAAGATTATAGAAGACTTTTGTATGGTGACGAGTCCGCCAATCATATGCTCATCGTTTCTTTTGCTCACAAAGACCTCGGGGCCCCGGCGGCACGACTAATGCCCTTTTATTCCTAATCCCCCACCCCCCTCTGTCTTCCGATGCTTGGGAGTCGTGGAATCAGCAAGTGGGACCCCCCCCCCCCCCCCCCCCCCCCCGAAAAACATTCCTGGCTACGGGCCTGGTCAGCGCTGTGGGCAGAGAACTCTTACTGCCAGTTATCTGTTTCAAAGCATGAACGTGGCTTCAAAAGCTTCCTTGAAGTATACGGCCATTATGACGCTTGGGTCGCTCTTCGGCGAGTTGGCTAACACGTTGTGGTGCATGAGGAGCAGGCTGTCCTGTGCACTGAGGTGCGGTCTGAAGGGGTGTGGCATAGATTTACTAAATTCGGACTTGCCATTGTACTCACTTGAAATATGTTGTAAAAACAGTACCGATTACTTGACGTGAGGGAAAGTCTGCTAGAACATTGATAAAGGGTGAGTGAGAGGACTGGGATCTGTGGAATGGCAATGCCGCTGCTGGTAACTGGGCCTTGTGTCAGTCCGACTCACACTTGATATCGTCAGTCTTGTAGTAACGCTGTAATGAAATGAAGCGGTCTTCCATAAAGCGCTCAATTTTGAGCCCCCCGGACTAGTACAGGGTAGAGTATTAAATCGAACCCTTTCGGCGTCGATAAGAACCACAATGCAGAGATTGCAGCCAGACTTGTTGCTGAGAACAGCGTTGTGAAGTAGTGAAAGGCCGTCTTGAGCGCTCTGGTGACTTCTGAAACTGGTTTAAAATGAATGGAGGTGTTTCTCGGTTTTGTGATGCTGTGGTTCAATTAAGCTGACTCTTTTCTGTTAGTGCTGCTGTAGTGCCCCAGTCTGCTGGCCCAGAGGTTATATAGGTGTAGGCCACAGTTTGGGGTCCCTTCTTGCACCCAGATCAAGTGGGTCACCTCCTGGAAGGCCTGGGGATGTGCTAGTGGAGCGGAATCATAGGTTCCCTCTAATAGGCAGCGGAGAAGTTATCCCATATGACAAATCATGCAGGGACCTTTGAAGGCTGAGGTCGTACGGCTTGCAACGAGATCAGATAGTTAGGAGTCGCTTTCCACTGTCGGTGTGCACTCGCCATTCCCCTTGGAGGCTTGGGCAGCCCCTACGTTAACCCTTAACTCTCAGACCCGAGCTCGTTGTACTTGTCATAATTATGCACCGATATCGCCGATAACGAGTCCTTGTCTAGACCAAAACCATTTCAAATTGCCTGACAGGGACGAACCAGCTGCTCCTTATTCAATTCTAGGTGGTGAACTTTAACAGCCAAGGGACATGAAATTCATTTTATTTTTCTGTTTAGCGTGCATTTGGTCTGGCAATGGAAATTTAAAAATGATGCCAGTTGCGATGTGTTCAAGTGAAGTGGCTCGGAAACAGACTATTTCCACCTCGCCGCACGCGAGAACGGTGACCGTGTCCACTTCTTTTTCATTAGAGATGATTGAGTTTCAGACCCCCTAGGGGAGACAAAAAAACAAAAAAAAAGGAGATCAACGAAGAAGAAGAATAAAGGCAGTTGAGATCTGGTACGCAAGCTTTCAGGTCGTTCTTTCTTGGACCTCACTCACCACCTCAACATTGGTGACCCGGAACGTGACAGCAGCGCCATGACCTCGCAACAAGAGCACGATCCCCTGTCTCGTTTTCCACAGTGAACATCAAGTTACCGCCCTTCTGGACATTTGATCCAGAGCTCTGGTTTATTCGAGTCGAATCACAATTCGCCGCATGACGCATCACGCGCAACGCCACACGACGCATAATGGAAGCTCTGACAATAGGGAGTTTTAGTAGATCGTTTTCAAAGGCCCGCTACCGCTACGAGCGTGCGATTCAGAGAATGCATCGAAGTGGCAGCGCGAGCTCCCGCTACGATTAGCGTGGCCTGAAAACACGATCTACTAAAACTCTCCAATGAGGACTGCGAAGTCGCCTTCAAGAAGAAGTTCTATATTTGTTTCCTACACAAGTCGGACCTTCCCAAGACAGACCCGAAAGACGATGGCAGAGTCTGAAGAGCTCGTCGGCCTGGTATAATGCATCGGTAAACATACGTCATAAACGTAACTAGGCGGTTCGACCCGTTGCTTGATTCGAACAGTGTCAATTTTATTGTTCCAAAGACAAGCCATTATGCAGCTTGCATTTGGACCAAGGTAAGGACCCCTGGGTATTCAGTATGTTTTTGAGTTTTTTTATTTATATATTTCGCATATAAGCAAGCCACAAATCCACGGATTGAAGGGAAGCTGCCCTTGCAATCAATTTCTATTCAAATACTTTACAGCTGTTAACAATTATTAAACAATTGCAGCAATCGAAAAGTGGGAACAAAATGTTCCTTCGAAAGCAAGTTGCGAAGTTTGGTGTGTGTTTGCTGGTAATAACCTTAGGGGTGTCATGTCTATCTGTGAATTATACGCCGCGACGCGAGTGGGGGTACACGCGTCACGTACCCGGGATTCGAAGCATAAACATACGACTGACAGGCGCTCTGAGAGCAAACAAAATATTCGGAAGCATTTGAGAGAACAAGACCTCCTTCCCTCAAATTCTTTAAAAAATTTCAGAAAGAAGACATCTGCTTCTTATTGTTCAAAACAATATCAATCGAAGATTTGTAACATACGCATCACTGGCTTTATTATTTGTATGCCACATCTATGTCACAGCTAAATATTGCGAACGAGAATGCATCCGAGCATAGATTACCGTGCAGGTGATTGCGACGCGGAAACTTCACAAGGACGCCACTTTCCACAGATGAATACATACTGCTTTGAATGCGTCATTTCAGTGAACATACTATTTATTACCGTCAGCAAAGATACGGTCGAAATCTAGTGAAGACATTTACTTCGTTGGTGGTTCACTCAAGCCCATCCCACACAGCCCACTACAGTTATAAACAAGAGTTTGGTGACAACTGCATTTTAACATCACTCCACTGAAACCACTGCTAAGAAGAGTCAATGCTGGTACATTGTAGAGACGCAATATGAGGTAGACGAAGAAGGAGACGGCGTCCGACGCACGATGCTAAGCCTGACGCTCATATCGAACTTTTCGATGGCAATACCATATCGTTCGATTCTCACGCTGTCGCGCAGAACCTATTTCGAATAAAAGTGGATGCGGTTATGATTTAGCGACCTACGCTCGAGTAAGTGCAAAACCGCGGTAAAGTGCAGGATAATTTCTGCAAGAAGCTGGCGTCGTAGACAATCTGCCCGGCAGCCATGTTGAAAATCTTTGTTTGCATGAACATGATTGGTTCTCGCAGGTCGTGACGTCAGGGAAACGATGGGACGCTATTGGTGGCGGAGGAATACAAGATTCCCTTTGAGGGGCAGTTGCCGCTACCCTCTTGACTTGTAACCGGCTATAGAGAACACCAAGGTCGCTCACCGGGAGCAAAGCCCAGCCGCCCACTCATTACATTAGGGGCGAAAGGCTATGCGCCATCCTCTCTCCGACGCCGCACACAATCATCCGAGTATCGACTCTCACTCGTTGAGCACACAATCACGGGGAACCAGCAACCCGGGCAGCAGCATGCAGAAGCAGCAAGAACAACACAGAGGCAGCCGCCGCGCTATCAAGACACCTCAAACATCTCCCCCATCCATCGATGCGAAAGCTTCCCGCTCCGCACTTTTTTCTTCTATTCTTTTTTCTATTATTTTGGCAGTGATAGGGGAAAGCTACAGTAAACAGCCACGCAGAAAGGAAAACAAGAAAAGGGAGCCGTTTTCTACGCTAGCGTGCTTCGGCCCTCGTTTTCGTGCGCCCTGCCTCCTCTGTTCCGTAACGGCCAAGGACGAGTAATCTGGACGGACCCGCCGTGGAAGCAAGCAAACAAACGTCAGTGCCGGCGGCAGCGGTGGCAGCGCCGCGGCTCTCCTGCCACGCACCGACGCGGGAACACGCTGCCGTGGTCGTGACGCCGCCGGCCGTCGGTCGAGAGAGCGGGAGAGCGAGCAGCGCTGCGGTGAAGCGCTGCCTGCTGCAGCTCTGGCTCTGCGCCGCGGCAGGCGGCGGCAGCGAAGAACGAGTGCAATAACTGCGATTGCATGAGTGCACGCACGCACGGTATAGACCATCTGAGGCCAGCCCCTCCCCCCCCCCCCCCCCCCCCCCACACACACACACACGTTTTTTTTTGGTCCCTCTACTTTTGTCTGTTTTGTTGTCAGATGATCTTGTTTATTTTGCTTGGTTTCGAGCAGGTTGATGGTGAACTTGGTCTATTGCATCGAGCTTCTTTCTTTTGACCTGTCCACAATTTTTTTCTATGTCTGTCTTTTTTTTTTTATAAACGTTAACAACAAAAGTGATAGCAGCTTTCTTTTATCGTTGATTAAGATACTTTTTTAAGTGGAACTTAGTATATTGTTTAGAAAGAAAACAATACCAGTACGCAATCTGTCGCCTAGGAGCACAGCGCTCGTCATCCTGCTTTGGGTGAAGGTGCATATATTTCTGTTTCTCGTCTGATTTGTGTCATCTTTGGATTAGGAACCGGGAGGACTAAAAAATTCGTTTATACAAATTTGGCACTAGTACTTCGTTATTTGCGCCTTGCGTATTGTTTACTTCATTGTCTCGTTCTTCGGGTGTACAGTTATTTCCCATACCTTACACCCCTGTTTCACGAACAATTCGAAGGCATTCGAAGCGAAGGCCTTTAAAAGAATCATCAATGTCAAGGCCTGGGCATGCGCAGATTAGAGCTCGCGAACTGATTCACCGATTCCTTTAAAGCCTTCAATCTCAAGGCCTTCGAATCTCTCGTGAAACTAGATATTCAGCTTGTAAACGGTAAAAATAAAGAGCAAGAATGCCGAAAAACTTCCGTAAGTTAACCATGCCCTGAAATAGCCTGAGGTAAAGAAAAACAAAAAGAATAAAAAAATTATGAGGGAAAAAAAAAGAGTTGTAAGAGACAACGCCTCAAACTCAGCTACCGCATTTATTTAGCCACTTACCATACATATAAGATGCCCCGTCCACTTTTCAATTTTTCCTTTGCCTTACGCAGTCTCCATTTTTATTCTTTCTTTCTTTTTGTACAGCATCGTCAATATAAAGTTGTTCTACTTTTATTCCCTTCACAAAAAAAAAAAAAAAAACGGCTTTCCCTATTTTCATTTTTCTTTGAATTTCCCATCCGTTTTCATACGCATTTTTTGTTGCACACAACTTGGCGCAAACTCCTAAACGCCTTATTTAAAAAAACATTAAGGCCCGACTCTCTTCGATTTTTGCCCCCTCTCCTTCGTTGATTTCGTCTCCAGCTCCCTATTTGATCTTCCCCACAAAGGCAAGCCTTCTTTCCCTGGCGGACAGCGAATGGGCCGTACCCGAAGCCCTCTCGGCACAGTCGAGATTGACCGCCACCAAACCTCGGTCAAGAGCTGCGGTGGTCCCGACCGCCCAGCGCACCTCCACTGCGCCAAAGGATCCTTTTCCCATCCCCGTATACCTCCTCTCTCTCCCGCTGTCCCATCTGTTTATCCAATTTCCCAATTTTCCCCAACTTCTCTGTATGTACCAGTCGTTGCTATTTTGAGTTACTCTGGAGCCACTCGGCTTGTGCTGCTTATTATACTCTGTTCGCCCCCTAAGCTGGCAGTGCGGTGAAACCTACGCTACGTTTGAGACTCAGTCCGCCCGCAGTGGAGGTTGATCCTATGGAGTCAAGCAGGCAGAGGCAAAAGTGCGTTGTCATGCGATCGTCGTTTTTGTGCGTCTGCTACAGACTTGTGCGCGTTACTTGAAAAAAAAAATGTAACGGATTGCAATTACATGTTAACGCGAGCCTCAAATGAAACGGACCACCGTTACAAATTACTTTCGCTGAAAAGTAAACGGATTACTTTACTCGTTGCGTTACGAATTACTTTCACGTTACTACCCTTTCTGTGCGCTTATTAAAATAAACAATAGAAACAAATTTTATGTTTTCAAAAATGCTCCGCAACACTACCTTACGTTTCTCATACGCAGGAGAAGAAGAACAACATGATGGAAGACGACGGAAAGAGGCAAAGCCTACTCGGCGTTGTCTTCTCGACCTTTGTTTTTTTTTTTGCGTATTTGTGTATCTCGTGCACGTTTTCTTTTTTTTTTTTTTTCTTTCTTTTTTTTTTCTAATAATTTCAGTGACCAACGTACAAACCAACTCGTGTTTTCTTTTTTCGGTTATTCTCCCCTTCACGATGTTTTCTGTTTTGTTTAACTTGCTATCTTTATGCTGCTGAATTGCCTGCTCATATTGCTCCATTTTCCGTAATATGTTCATATTTTTTCCAAGTAACCAGCTATTAAAATAATCCCTTACCAATATCTCACAACAAAATTACGTTACAAATTACTGCCACGACAAAACGTAGCGTCGCCGTTACAAATTCTCTCGAAAAGGCAACGGATAACGTCCCAAATCTCGAACCTTGCTATCACCTTCTAAAAAGCAATCGTGTAAAGAAACTAGCGCAGCCTCACGGCGCACTCGACGCGAACGTCTAGTTTAGCCACTGATGCTAACGCATTAGACAACAAGCGTCATTACGATGCATTTTCGTCGCTGCTCGATAGACTACGTCGAATCGTAGCGTGGGCTGTGGTCGAACACGGCCTGAGACGAAGAATGCAGGGCGCAAGTTCGTCTGCTTCTTGCCCAGGGGTTGCGACGATATCACAACCCCGAGCTCTTATTGGCCGATTCAAAAAATGGGGGGTAGACCTCGAGACACTTAGCATTGAGGACTATCATTTCAATTAAAGCCAATCAGAGCTCGGCGTCGTTCTGACGTCACCGTAACTTGTGCGCAAAAAGCAGACGACTTGCTCTCCGCATAGGCTCTCGTTGGACCGGTCATATGCGTCTATCTTTCGCCACGTGATCAAGCTCCCGCCCGTACACCCACGCGCAGAGAGCGAGGTCAGGTGGGGAAAGAAAGGCGGTTGGTTGGACCCGACGTATAGCTCCCGTTGCACCGTCAGCTCGGGGGCGAACGGAGTAGTGTGTGCTTTGTTTTATCGGAGTATACGTAGAAAGGGGGAGGGGGGCGTTTGTGTAGATGCATTATACGCTTATTAAGTATTTTCGTGTTTTTTTTTTTTCCTAGCTCAGTTCTTGAAATGTAACCAATTTTTCGAGAGGCCTTAATTTTTCTGCGTCGAAGTGCGTCCATATTTGGGCCTTCATGAAAGCCAGCGAGCGCGTTCTTTATTTAGAACTGTGTACGCGTTATTTGTGGCGGCGTTTCTTCTGTGCTATTGTGTTCTGCGGTGAACCGAAGATTACGTAGCTTTTTTTGCTGTTACGCGAGGGTCGCGAAGAATCCTCGTGTCCTTTTAATCGTGAGTGATGTGTAAGTACGGGCGGGAGGACCGGGAGAAGGGGGATCAGGGTGACGGGGAAAGGGTGATCTGGGGTGGTAAACTTCGACGCTTTACTTTCACCGGAAACCTTGCTTTCGAGAGTATACGTTTATTAGATGAGACGCCCGTAGCCGATAATGATACATTTGGACCTAGAACTGCGGTGCTTCTTAACTTGTCGCCAGAAGCGCTCTGTTATCTTTGATCATATAACCAAATATGATCAAACGTATTTCAAAAGAAAATATTGAGGGAAAATATTTTTTGGTTCCGTTCGACATGCTGCCCCTTGTGCCTGATGCGAACCCTCGTTCATTCGCCCGCACGCAACTTTGCTTCTGATCGAAAGGGTGACGCTGTCCGCTTTTCCTGAATGTCAATCTGCCTAGACTTGTCTAGAGTTCCTCGATATGCTCCCCCGAAGGGGGAACAGTGTTGCGCATTTGTTTTCTCCGCGCCGCCACGACGCAATTCGCCGAGATCCATCACGTGAGGAGAAAAGCATCCGGCGTCGTGCAAGAAGGCCACCTTAACGGTCGCTCCGCCGATGTTGCTCGCGCCCCGGCGTATGTTTCCCTGCTTTCGCTTCCTTCTCGTCACGTGAGGAGCAAAGCATCCAGGGCGTGCGGGAAAGCCGGCGCTACGGCCACCCGCCGAGGCTGAATGCGCAACTCTGCTACCGTAGGTAGCTAGCTATATACGGGAACCTTAGACTTGCCAGGAGATGGCGACCTCTTACTGCGGTCACCCGCAACGTGCGCCTCTGCTGATTTTATTCTCTCCGTTCGAGTACAGGAATGCGTCGGAATGCTCAAAATAGCAGGACGCTTGGATTAGTTTCCAGGCTTTCCGCCCTACTCGCAAGAACGCGGAAGTAATTTGAGAGTAACTTAAAACATTTGTACGATTGACATGCTGCACAAAAGCGCATGGAATTCTAGCTTTCAAGAATAAAAACATAAGCGCTGCTTGGCAACTTGAGGCAATCATTTAAGTTTCATATAAGTTTTTTCTCAGTCGTCTGAAATCTGACGCTCAAAATAAATAAGGAGAAAACCATAATGAAATATAGATGCCAGAATCGAAAGCGCATTAGGCTGATACATTAAGCTCTTAACGCTTCGCGAAGCCCTGCGCCGAATTTGCAGATTGCTCGACCGGGACATCTGATCCGTTTGTTATACTTCAGATTTTTTTCTAGATTGTGTAAGCTATAACAAGAAGCGTTGATGTAACTGCTTTATAGATGATGAACATTGTTTTGTGTAAATCAAATTTTAATTAACTAATCTAGACCGAGAATAACAAAGATACACAGTTGTCGTTCCCGACCGAAATTAAATATCTCTATATATTATACTAAAAAAATCATGCATCAAAATGATTAAAAGCTTGTAAAACTTGCTCTGCTGTTTTTGTTTTTTTTTTTGTTTTTTTTTCTTGGTATCGCGCACGGTATTGGCACGACATTTTACATACCATTAAATTTACTTTTACTGGAAAGGCTCGTGTTTCTATATGTGATCAAATGTCACCTTGTCTAAATTACTAGTCGCTTACATTTCTAAAAATAATTAGGCAATAGCTCTGTGTAAACAGGACTAGCGCATGTTAAAAAAATTTAAAATAAAAAATTGCGTAACTGCTTTTTTTTTTTCAAACCGGAGGTTGTAAAAAAACACTTTATCACATATTGTTCCGAATGGTAGTATCACCTGATGAATTGTAATAAGTGTATTGCATGTAAACGCTTACGAATATTGCCGCGAGCGCGAGCTTAAAAACCTCTAGAAATTCTCTTCGCAATAGAACACAAGAAAAAATAAAACTAGAGAATTTAGCCGCCAACAGCGTTCAGAATTGCGTTCACGCAGGCTGCCACAGCCTACTGACGAGAAAACTCACAGCCCATTGCAGTTGGGCAACACTGACGTACACTCTCAAAACCAGGGACGCGCGCTGTAAATCGCTTCGTTCGAGACTGCCGCTGGAAAGGTCTATAAGAAGCAAGGAAGGCCTAGTGCATGAGCTAGCCGTCATATTTGCTTACGTACGTAACTTACTTCTTGTAACATCGAACAAACATATACTAGAGAGCGCCAATGAACATGTCCTCCACGTGCCATCATCTCTTGGGGCAATGTATTCCTACTTACTGCTAGATTCTAAGTTGTAACCAGTAACATGTGAGGAGATACGCTAACACGCCGGAAGAGCAGAAGCACAAAAGATAAAATATTGTCATTGCAGGGGAATTCACGCCATATGGTATCTATGGTTCTGGCGATAGCTCCAAATTTCCATTCCTTGGCTCATTCATGAATTGGGCATTCCAACCGCGCATGCACATAACTCAGATGACAAAACAAACTGGATTCATTGTTTAGTTTTATGCTTACAGTAAATAATAGGCTAATAACTCAGTAGAAGCCTTCAGTACACGCTCGATAACGATTCTGCCGGACGCTGCACTTGCAACAAAGTATAATGAAAAGCAGAAAGCTCGCGCCAGAAGTGAAGCGTATAGACGCTTTACACACGCGCCAGATTGAGCCGCCATAGCCGCCCTTCTCTTGTCTTATCGAGATGCCGAGCCACTGAAGCGGGCGTTGACGGGTCTTCACAAGGGCCTATGCTGGGCACAAGAACACAGTAGCATCTAAAATGGCAATAACCTGTCCTGCTGTGGTAATGATGAAGTGAAGCGAACGGAATAAGGGGGAACAAAAACTGAAGGTCAGTTATGGCGGCGCCCATGTACAGCTGCTGTAAAGCGTCTATACTGGTAATAAGAAAGACGACAACGCTTTCAGGCAATCAACGCCATTCTTCCTGCTCTTTTGGAAAAATAGGATTTTTCAAAGTTTTGTGATATTATCCAGTCAGATTTTCTTATTGACGTCAAGCGGCGAGGTCCCGTACGCGGCGCATGGTCGCCCTTTCCCTGTAAACACCGGACCGACGACCTGGGCAATGGACCAACCGCCACCAGCTGAAACACTTGAAAGAGGGGATCAAGGGGGGCTATGTTGCGCTTTTTGCACTCCCAGGAGACTAGGGAGAAGGAAGTGACGTCAACAACGCAGCAAATGCAGATTGGATGTTGAATTTGTTTACTTCTGTCAACATACAATCTGCGTTTGCTCTAGTCGTTGACGTCACTTCCCTCTTCCAAGTTTCCTGGGAGTGCAAAAAGCGCAACATAGCACCCCAGGACCATCACACGGCAAGTCTCCACCTGAATGTACCGCCCCCCCCCCCCCCCCCCCCCCACCGTCGACCCTTATCCCCGGTGACCTCAAGAAAGCTCCCATTAAAAGACGATGTACAGACCCAGACTCATATCACGACTATGATGATGACAAGACCTCTACTTATTCCGTTCAAGATGCTATCTTACATTCCAATGAAGACGAGTCTCCAGAAGATCCCATGCAAGTTCTGGAAGCCGACGAAGATAATCGGCCCTTTACCCCAGTCCACTAGAAGAAAAACCACCCTGCGGGCATTCCAGTGGTTTTCAAACCCAACAGTTCCAATGCATCCTTGTGGAGGGTGAATCCTAACGAAATGGCCAAAGAGATCATTGATGTTGCACAGGAGAAGCTACTCTCACATAGGATGAACAAAGACGGGAGCCTTTTCGTGAGTGTTGCATCACTGCAAGCAGCCAACAGATTACTAGCCATATCGACCCCTTGCTCTATTGAAGTGGCGACAAGTGTACCCCACTCCTACTCACGGAATCTGGGAAAGATCAAAGGAGTACCGATCGAGTATGCCGACGGAGAACTACTAGACTATTTTAAAAATCTTGGAGTTATTTCTGTTCAACGGCAAATTTCGTATAGAAGACAAGAGGACGGCAACGTGGAACACCGCAAGACTGAAAGCGTGCTCCTCCACTTCCGCCCAGACCAACCAATGCCTACACGCGTTCTCTTAGGCTTCACAAGTCATACTGTTGACGAGTATTTTGGTCCTCCAGTGCAGTGCTATCATTGCCAAAGGTACGGACACATTGCGCAATACTGCCGTGGACCATGGCGCTGCAAAGTGTGCGCAGGTCCGCACCACCACAAGACTTGCACCAATCGGCAAGATCCCAAGTGCGCAAACTGCGGTAACCAGCATGCCGCTACCTTCTCTGGGTGTCAACGCAGAAAGACTGCCTCGGTTATCCGAAGACAGGACGTCTTAAATGGCAAGGAAAATCGTGGGCTTGCGGCCACCTTAAACCCTGAAGTTGTGCGCGTCCCCTTGCCTGTCCCGGTTCCAACGGATAAGCGAGCCCAAAAGCCAACTTACAGTGACGCATTGAAGAAGACGACGAATGGAGTGAAAGAAAAACACAGCGAACGTCGGCCACCTTAAGACGCACCTGAGACAGCCAGAGGAATTCCATCAACTATGCAATTACTGAAATCAGCCCCTACCACTCAGACGACCATCCGACAACCTACGTCGGTATCATCAGCTCCAACGCGCAAACGACAAGAGCAGGCTGGTGACCTTGGTTGCGTCCTTATTCCAATGTTTTTTTGCTGCGCTAAGGGCCATCATCAAAGCGATCCCTGATTCAGACAACCTACCGGAAGTGCAAGCCCTGCTTGCAATGGAATCCTTTTTGAAAGTAGGACCCTTCCACCGCTAGGAGCGGATGGCCTCGGCTCAAAGTCACAACTTCAAGAAACGTACAAACGATAAACCCGAAATTCCAAGAATACTACAGTGTAACGCTTGCATCCTAAATCCCCACCTTCCAGATTTTCATAGGTATCTTCTCTCCACTAGGATTGATAAACTGGCGATTCAGGAACCTAACAACGATCCATCCAACTGCCGCCTGTCGCCCTACGTAGCCTATGACAGTTCTACAAAAAGGAAGGACTGCAAGCCACGATCTGTAGTCTTTGTTCGCGCCGGCCTTCCTCAATCGCCAGGAGGCCTATCTTCAGTTTCGAAGAGTAGTGCTGAATATGCTGCTGTATCTGTTAGATACAAAAACGTGTACTTCACAGTCGTTTCAGTGTATGTCCCTCCGAATTGCAAATGGGATGTCGGAGAGCTTTCCGATGTAAAGCAGAGATGCAGAGGCCATCTTATACTCTGTGGAGATTTCAACGCCCCGAACAAGATATGGGGTGACCGCAAAAATACAAGAAGAGGATTTGATCTTGATAATATGACATCTTCACTTCATTTTGAGGCCCTTAATGACGGTGCGGAAACGTTCATCAGACCTGGAGTTGGCCGCAGTATATTAGACCTGACGTTCCTGTCCCCGGATATATTGGCAGATTGGAATGTGCTAGCCGATTCCTGGGGCAGTGATCATATACCGATCATGATTACCAGCAAGTTTGCCAAAAAGACAAACAAAACTTACAAAGAGGTTCGAGTTACCAACTGGGATGTATTCTGATCTCACATAAACTTTGCTCTAGCTGGCAGCACGACAGAAGACACAACAGCCATGATTGCACGAGCCATTCAGCTGTCAACAAAGACCACTAGAGTACCATACACCCGGCCTGTTCCCGACCTCATGTACCTAAACCTAAGGGCTGCTCGACGCCGCGCAACGACAAGCTTGAAAAACAGATGATCTGGATGAGTGGACTGAACATCGCAAGATCGATGCCAAATTTCGCCGATATACTGAGCGCCTCCAACGCCTACAGTGGAACCAACTATGTGAGTCGTTTGGTTCCCCATCGGGTATTTCGAGTGCATGGAGGATCGTCAGAGTCTTGGAAGATAAAAAGCAACCCGAGCATCCCGTTGCAGGATTAGCGCTAGCCCTAGGCCGCACTACTCAAGAAACCGCGGAGCTTTTTGCTGATGCGTTCGCTGCCCCAATTCCGCCACCACAGGGATACAAGGACAAGCCTCCAGTTCCATTGAAAACAAATCCTTGCTCAGAAATGGACGCTGACTTCACCATCACTGAACTTGATGTTGCCCTCCGACGCTCGCGCCGTCGAACCGCTCCGGGACCGGACGGCGTAACGTTACAAGCACTGAGAAATCTTTCTTTTCCGCATAGAGAGGCCTTACTGGAGTCTATCAACAACATATGGAGAACGGCAAAAATCCCTGCAGCATAGCTCACCTCTGTAGTGGTTCCTATCAGAAAGCAAGGAAAACCCGGTGATCGGATTGAATCCTACCGGCCAACTTCTCTGATTAATTAGGCGTTCCCCAAGAAAGTGTACTGAGCCCGTTTCTGTTCAACCTTACCATGGCAGAACTTCCGCTATGCATAAACTCCACAGAAACGTCCAGTACAACAGTTCACATGACGATATACGCCGATGATGTGGCAATTTGGTGTGTCGGTCCATCCAGACTGTCAAGGACCATCGGCAACAGGCTTCAGAAAGTTCTTGACAGCACGACTTCTACTCTAGAAGAACTAGGACTTACTTTATCTACAAGCAAAACAGCCTTCCTCTGTTACCGCCCTGGTCGACACCCAAACCGCAAAGTTGAAAATACACCAGCCTTCAAAGGAATACCGATCCAGAGAGTCTCAACGTACCGATACTTGGGGATGAAAATAGATGACCACGTTACATGGAGACCCGAGATAAAACGACTTGTAACACAGTGCACTAAATTATTAACTGTGCTCCGTCACTTCCATCGCCAGAAATCTAGACTGCCTCCTCAGGGACTTCTGATTCTCCTATCGTGGCCTTATCCTCTCTAGAATGTTATACAGCCTACCTCTCATCACAATCAGGGCTCATCAAATGACCACACTCGAACGTTTTCACCGTGTTGCCCTCCGTCAGTGCCTTGGACTGCCAAGCTTCGCGGGCAATACGGCGACACTCGTAGAGGCCAAGGATCAAACAGTAGCTATGCACATAAGAATAAGAGCAGTGAATCATATCACTCGTATGTATGGAGCACGATCTGCGACATCACTGCTGTCCAACATTGAAGAGCGTTTTGATTCGCAGATAGGTCGATGTGTACAAGAATTTAATTTACAAATTGAACCTCCTAATAGCCATTACTTTCCTCCGGCACCTTTCATAACCCAACCGCCGTACATTGTAGAAGAAACGCTTCCTTCTTTCCCGAAAAAGAATTTTATCTCAGCCACTGTCGGAAGGTCGCTTGTAGCTGACCAACTGCCAAGCACGTACAATGGTTGGCTCCAAGTGTTTACTGACGGGTCAACGAATCCCACAACTGCAACAGCTACAGCGGCATTCGTCATTCCCGATGCCGGAATCGAAGCATCACACCGCCTCAACTTCGCAACCACGTCAACGACAGCGGAGCTGGCTGCACTAGCAGCGGCATTAGATGCGCTTCAATACCTCAATCCTTGCAAGACTGTTATTCTCTCCGACTCTCGAAGTGCGTTATTGGCGACGTGCGCGACCGTAAGCGTCGCTGCGGTCGGCCTTCCACGATTGGCCCAAAAGCTGACTATGACGTCGGAAAGGGTATACCATCGACGGAAATAAGGGCAATGAAAGAACTTTAATTTCGACGGTGTTGGCAGTGTTGCTTTGAGAGCGCAATGATTTCAGGCTTCCACCATGCTATTTACAAACACCAGCGAGCTTGTTGTTCGCAAGGTACTGACGTCACAAGGGGGAACCATAGGAGGGCGCCACCAAAACATCTCGCCGCTAATACAATTGGGAAGCTTCAGACCAAGCTCCTTTTCTGGCCCACTGTGTGGCCGACAAGACCCGCAAATTTTGCATGCGAGGGTGGCAGTTGGCTTTTCAATGGATTCCGTCACATATGGGTATCCCCGGCAACGAACGCGCCGATGCCCTTGCTTCAAGGGCACACAAGAAAGAAGAACCCAGTCTTTTCATCCCACGTTATTGCGAAGCTCCTAGACTGTGCAAATTAATTACCACAATGCGTCACCCTCATACAGAAGTTGCAAGCGGGAATCCTCCTCCATCGCTTCCCGAGTTAAAACTAACCAGATCAGATTCCACGCTACTCCATCGCCTTCGTGCAAACTACGCCTACACATCAACGACACTTCACAAGATCTCTAGGTCTAGTACACCCAACTGTGCCAAATGCAATGTCCCAGAGGACCTTGACCACGTCCTCCTAAATTGTTCTCACTACGATCAAGCTCGACAGTCCTTTTTTACCCCCATCCTAAGTGCCAGCACAACTGTGACTCAAAAGAACGAAATCCTTTTTCCTACCGGAGGTCGACGAAGAAGAGAACTTGTTTATAAATCTCTTCTTGAGTACCTCCAAGCCACTGGACCTGCAACGTGCCTCTAGCCCACGGGCCCGTCACCTAAACCAGCCACGCCTTCTCGTCTCAACTGTCATCGACTAATTTGGGATCTCCACACCAGAAGACAGTTCTGCAGTGTCCCCTCTCCGTCAAGAAAATAGCCTCCTGATTCGACCCTACTCATCCAGAGATTGGTGACCAAATCATCCCCAACCCCTCTTCTCTTCTCTTCTCACCCTCTTTCCCTGCCTGTGCGAGTCTTGCCCTTGCCCAAGGAGGCTAACATTACGTGCAGGCATCCCCTCTTCCCGTGTGTAACAACACTCAACAACAACAACAACGCATACTGATAAATTGACAAACGACCCCAGAAAGTGTGCTGCGATGGATAGTGGCAGCTGCTAAAGTAGCTTCTGCATTGTAGAAAGACATGTAGGAGATTTGCTTTCTACCTGTGTGATGTATGCAATGTGTTCTTTGCTTTAGGTGTGATTGATGTAAGACAAATGTGTGAGGTAATCTGTGCTTTGGTGGCCAGATGTTCCATGTATTAAAGAAACACACAGAAAGGCTATTTTTGTAACGCTTTCTTAGACCGGGGGCGCCTTTGACCGCGCCTGCAATAGAAGACGCGAAAGTACGTACGCGAGTCGTTTTGTAAAGCCGGGGTCACACTGCTTTCACATCATTCAAAAGACCGTTTGCATACAGATTCGAACGCGAGACACCACAAGATCCTTGCTTCGAATGCCGCATGTCAATGAGTTCAAAAAGAAACTTCACACGCGGCATTCGAACTACAGGTATTGTGGTACTCGTGTTTCCAGACTGTCTTTTGTATGATGTTTGAACATTGTGACCCGGGCTTAAAGGCGCGGAGAGCACACAAGAACGGAACCTGGGCGGCGGCAGTGGGGAGGCGAGGGAGCGTGTCTGCGCAGCGCGACCACGTGGTATTTTGAAACGTCGGCTGCCCTGAAGGGTGAGAAGAGGAAGACTGAGGAAGGGAGGGCGTTCTTCCCAAGATGGATGAAGGAGGAGGGGGGGGGGAGTGAAAGTCTTGCCGTTTGTGAGTAACGACGAGGAGAGGAAGAGCAGTGCCTCTGCTGTAGAATGGGGTTTTGCGTTCGTATATGAGCATTTCTTGCCGGGAACTAACTAACAGCTACCGCTGTAATATTAACCGTTTACTGACTATAGATAACTTGAACGTTGCCATCTCCCACGCAGCTTTTGGAGCAGGAAAACAGCCAAAAAAACCGAAGGCTTACCACAGAGCTAAAATAGGAAGAAAAAATATTGTCGACCTCACACGAACCAAACTCCCTGCGGTGCTTTGTTAGACCTCTGCCCCATACCGTGTTTACCATCGCCTCCCGAATGCGTCCACTGACACGACTATCTTGTGACCCGATCTCTTATTGAAAGCTCGCGAACCGTGTCCGCTCGGAACCCAAAGTCCTCCCGCATATTCTTCGCCAGGGCTGAAAGCCGCTCTCTCAACGACATGAGGACAACGACGAACTCGGGATTATCCATAATTAAGGGGGCGCCCAGAACGGCGGCAACAAGGACACGCCTCCTTCGGCGCGCGGAAACCGGGACACCTAATTAATTACGAGCTTAAAGTCTAACTAATTGTTTTCGAGCGATCGGTGATTAACTGCACTTCCCATCACAACCCCCCCCCCCCCCCCCCCCCCCGCTTCCCCACCCTCCCTCTCTCGTATTTTCCATCCCTTCTCCAACCGGCATCCGGTTGGTCAGGCGTCCTCATCAATATTTAACCTGCTAGTTTCCTTCCCTATGATTTCGCCACTCCCTCGATTAACTCGCTAATACCTGAATCGTAGCTGCGAATTAACGGAGACAGTATACGTATGTATACTGTGGATTAGTCACAATATAGCATAGTTTGTTTGCGCACAGCGCGGGACTTCCAGCATCAGAAATGTTCCCGGTTAATAATGCAGCGGGCAGCTTCAACCTAATTAATTAAATCCAGTCCTTGGCTCATCGGCCAATTCCGCCGGGCGAAATGTCCTTGCCACTCCAATGCCGCTCGCTCCGTTATATAGATGTGCGGGGGGCGGCCATGGCGAAGAGAAGGCGAACGAATTAACGGAGGGGGGAGGGGGGGGGGGGGGTTCACGAGATCCATCAACTATAGTCCGTGCCGCCGGGCGAGACAAAGACGACAGAAACAAGCACGCTCCCATATTTATATACGGTCTGGACAGTTTGCATTGGAATTTTTTCAACCGCGCGCGCGCGGAGTGCACAGAGGAGGTCACGAACAATAGGGAGTTTTCGGAGATTGTTCCCCCACCCCCCCGCTCTCCCCAATGAAGACGCCTCTACTGCGCATGTGCGCCACTTTAATTTTGCCTGCAGAGTTCCCTATCTCGTGACGGGTAACGGAGAGCGGTGCGGGACGGCGGAAACGATTTACGAAAACTCCCTATGCGGGTAGATATTAAGGGAGATGAGGAGAAGAGAGCGCGCGGGAACGCCGGCGAGCCGAGCTCTGATTGGGGAATCGAGACGAATTTTCTGCTCACAGGACGTTAAATGAGCCTTACTTAGGCCTTTTTTTTCGGTGGATTTTTGTCGTTGTTAAACCCATACGCTCTCTCTCATTCAACTACCGGTTATTTTACCTTTTATAACCAAATAGTGGAAGCTCAACTTTCTCCCCGCTATAAGAGGCCTATTTTTATTTATTTATTTATACATATGTGCTTGCCCGTAGCCCGTGGCAGGGAGGAACAACATATAACAAAGCGATACAGTTCATAGCTCCAATAAAAACTTTAAACAATACCGTATTTACAAAATTTGACCCGAGACGCGCCCATAGAATAATAAAAAAGAGACTAAATGCGCGTAAAAAAAAAGCGATAATCACTGTAACAATAAATTTGTGCTGACCACAATAATCAACAATAACCAAAGGCACGTTCCTTGTACATTCGAACTGATAACAAAAAAGACAATATAAAAAGACAGCTTCAATACAACATTCAAAAAGTCACGCGATATTTAGATATTTTACTTCAAAGACAGTGAACAAGAGAAAAGAGCACTGAGGCGAGACGCTTACGTTTTAAACACAGTAAATAAGTCTAACAGCATCCTCAGACATTGAAATATCGTTGTGATTTACAATATGCTCGGGAAGCTTATTCCAATCGGGAATTGTACATGAAAAAAAAAAAAAAAATGAATATTCGAAAACATCAATTCTGGCCATATATGACTGAAATGCTTTAGAACAGTGGTTCTCAACCATCAATGTTTTGCGGGCCCCTTTTGGATCGGCGGAGATGATGGAGGACCTCGTTCGTGGTGAGGGGAGAGAAAATGTATACGGTTAAATATAATATATGTATACAAAACGGATATAACTAAGGGCTAGTATGAAGTAGACTTCTCTTATCGATATACACATAAAAAAACTCGCCCGAAAATTAAAAGTTTATTCTCGTTTTGAAAAAAAGATTACTTTTATTGTCGGGTTTGATTGACTGATGAAGCAGGGCTTCGCGGACCCCCATTTGGGAACCATTGCTTTAGAATGATTCAGTCTAGCTGATTTGTATGTAATGTTCCTAAGAAAAATGTAACAGTTGATCTTTATTTGGTTTTAGAGGCCTCTTATAACCCGGAAGGAGTTTGTCATTTCATCATACCGTATAGTTCTTGACACAGACATCCGCAGTGCTCATGAAAGCACGGGCGCAAGTGGGAGGCTTTCGAAAGCGCCTCCTATGCGCGAGTTTTTGAACAAACAGAACCAATCGGCTAAGATGGTGTCACTGCCCGTGCCTCCGTCTGCACTCTGGACTTTTTGTGACATGGAGTATATGTAACCTAATCTTTTTTCTCCCCCTTCTATCCCCCACGCTGCCCGCAAGGCTAAATAGTACTTTTTATTTTCATGGTAACCTTTAAATTGTGAGAAAATGACAGAACAAACCGGTGATCGATCTCGTACTGCCTCCCTCTCGTCGTCAAAATGAAACACTTTTAAAAGTCTGCCCTTCATTGTAAGCGCTAAAAACCCTGCAAACTGGCCAACATAAAAGACACCATCATAGTTACGACTCAAATAATGCTACAAATTCCGACTAATTCATTTTATAACATAATGTGGGTATCTAACTTTCGTTTCGACGACGGATTGTCTTCACTGCAGCGTCAACGACTACTCGCCGATATCATGGACGCCGTCCCCACCGCTCGATGGATTCGGTCGCTCGAGTAATCTCCCCTGCAAATATAGCCCTTCAAAGTTCCACGCCTAGGGAAAAACCTTCTCAGTCCTGATTTAATTGTAAATGTTTCGTGCTAATTTCACATCGTAAAAGACGAGCTAAAAACATACAGGAAATATAGAGTTTCTTATTTTTTCACATTCCAGACCTATGCTACTTTCATTGCTAACAAGAACAAATATGTAAAAAAGTAAGGGAAAACAAAATCGAAAACAGAACCGAAAAGCAAAGAGCAAACACGAATTGTCTTAATATCTTTTTTTTTTTATTTTTGCAAGCTATATTAATATACATACCGAACGACCAAGCTGAAAGGCAGTTTACCTTATAAAAATGTGTGCATCATTAATTAATGTAATTCATTAAAGAGACCAAATTATGGCCAAACAACCAGAGAATATCGTGGCGTACTTCCGAAAAATAGAGCTCAGGACACATAGACTACCGTGATATTGTACACACGGATTTAACATGATTCATTGTGCCCTGTTCAAATGCATTCTTGCCATTATTTTAAAATTTTCACACAAAAATGTTATCTGTGCAAATATATCTAAAATAGTTTCAGAACTATTTTATATATATTTAGTTTCAAAATAAAATTGTTTCAAAACAAAACACAGACTAAAAAAAAAAAAGTAATCGAAATTGGCAATTTAAATTGCGTGACTATTCCGACAGAAATAAAGAAAAATTACTACTCCACGCCGGCTTGGACATTGCGAAGAAGTGGGCATAGAAAACGCGCGCAAACATTACATATTCAAGTGCTCGCCAGAGCGTAAAAGACACGCGCGCACTGACGCGATCTCAATAAGACGTGCTCACGAACCTCCCTAAAATACTACCGCGCCACGCTCACAAACTCGTGCATCCCCACAATTAAAAACCTTGAGACAGAGGAAACGCAAAGGAGGACATGCACCCAACCGTTTCATATAGAATATGGGATATGGGACATACACCCCACCGTCTCTTATGACACGGTGTGTGTATATCCTTCTTTATGTTTTCTTTGTTTCGAGAATTTTAATTATGACAGTGCACCAGCTCGCTTGCGTTTTAACTTTCATTTCGTGTATCCCGAACACGACCAGAAACCCACCCAGAGGAGGCGACACCACGTAGCAGCAAAGACATGACTTACAGGAAAAGAAATCTCGTTCCTGTCGAAATGCGCAGCAAATACTTCCGTTGCCTGGCGGCGAAAATTCGAAACAGAAGAACGGCGATTAAATGCGGACCGTTGGAATCGTATTCCGCAAGCCACAAAAAAGAGAAGAAAAAAAAATGGGGGAAAACAAAAAAAGAGCAGCACTGTCGGCAGGCACACCTCCGAAAACTATAGTAACGAAATACCGCTCAGCCAGAAGTCCTAACGCTTCTATAGAGAAGTGACTGCGGTGGGTTACGACGTATAATCGGCCCGACTCTCCAGTGGGCCCACTCGAGGGTTATTTATTAGAAGGAAGCTGACCCCGAACCCTCCCCCGGCGCTGGGATACCCTTCCAGCGTCCTCGACTCGCGGAGTTTCCTCCCCGTGACATGCAACGAGTTCCTGAGTGCGCGGCCCAAATATTTCTGCCAGCCGCGTCCGCTCAAAGTGGCCTGGTTCGAAGGCAGCGCCAAGGGCCGAGGTGTTACGGCAGCCGGTGTGCAGATGTTACACAAAGCGAGGGAGTGGGCTCTTAGCGGGGCTTTGGCCGGAGGGAGCTTGTCCGATGATATATATATACGAGGCTGGAAGACGAGTCAGGGGATAAAATTGGTGCCGGTCAGCTAGGCGGTCCAGAGTGTGCTCCGGAGTCTCCACCGGATCGCAGCGCCCTCCCACGCGGCGCGTCGGACAAGTAAACTACAAAGATCGAAAGCGTGAAGAAAAATATTAAATAAGAAAGGAAGGAGGTTCGGCCGGAAATGACGCTCCTCTTCCGGTTTCAGGTCCACTGAACAAAACAGATAAAGTAAGGGGGGGCGGAAGGGGGAAGGATTAGAAATGTGGGAAAGGTTGAGTGTGGCTCTGCCGGATGCAACGTCCTCGGCTTGGATTTTAAGTTTCCTTGTTCGGACTCTTTTTATTCTTTGTCATTTTCTATCTCTCTTTCATTATGGCTTTTTTTCTGGATTCGTAAAACAGAATTTGCGAACAAACAATAAGAAAAAAAAAAATAAAGTCGCGTAACGTCACGCAAGGGGATCGGCTGTCCATGGGTTCCGCCGCTTGTGTGTGTGGGTGAAATTACCGCGTGCTTCTCTAAGCGTTAAATGGATACTTCAACGAAATTTGAAATATACCCGTCGTGTTCGAAAATAGGTTGAATATGATCCAGAATATCAATGACAATCGCACGTTTGTATTTTGAGCCTGGTGACTGTATTTTTTTTTTTTTTTTTTGTTATAAACGGCCCACTCTGGCAAGCCCTCGGAAAGCAGCCTGCGGAGACCACGTGACATTTGACGCAATTGTGACGTAGTTCGTCTCGGGACGAGCAAAGCTACGGTGAGGGTGACGTCGGAGAGGATGGCCTTGTCATTCCAGCCACCGAGCGGCTGCTTTTGTACGAATTTCGAGTGACGGGTTAATCTTCTGTAATCTGGCAGAGGGAACACTTCTTGTACACACAAAAGAAATTCTCGGGAGGAGGGGAGTTCCTCCTTCCCCTCTTCTCTCGACGTGGCCTGAGGCGAGACAGTCGACGTCACTACCTCTCAAGGTTCCTCGACGGGCATTACAAACGAGGCGTTAGCGACATTCACCTGGTGCTCTTTGCTAATCGTTTAATTCGTTTTAAAATTCCTTTTCGTGACTTTTCTAACAAGATATTGGTGTGTTCGATGTGATACTGCTCCTTTCAACACATATAGACCAAAAAATAAGCGCCGAAATTTCGTTGTAGTATCCCTTTAATTAAGGGGTGCTGCTATAAGCACGCCTGCTACTTGTATACGGGGACCATCTATAGCTGAGAACAAACTGCAATGCTCTTTCGCACAATGCGCTCTAAAAAAAGAAAGCTGCAAACCTCTACATGTAATAGAATAGGACGGAATAATCATCAAAACCTACACATTTCTTTTCAGATGATTGTTTAGAAATTTGTCAGTTTAACAAGTGTTCGTTTTATCTAAAATCCTTTATTAGCGGCGAGATGTTTCGTTCGCGCCCTCGTTTGGTTACCTTTCGTGACGTCATTATATCGTGAACAACAAGCTCGATGGTGTTTGTAATGGGTATGGTAGAAGCCTGAAATCATAGCGCTCTCAAGGCAACACTACCAACACCGTCACAGCTGAAGTTCTTACATTCCTTTTATTTCCGTCGATGCGACATCCTTTGCTGACGTCATAGTCAGCATTCGCCCAATTGTGGAAGGCCGACCACAGCGACGCTTTCGATCGCTCACGTCGCTAATTAGCGGCGAGATGTTTTAGTGGCGCCCTCCTACGGTTCCCCCTTGTGACGTCATTAAATTGCAAACAACAAGTTCGATGGTGTTTGTAAATAGCATGGTGGAGGCTTGAAATCATTGCGCTCTCAAAGGAACACTGCCAACACCATCAAAATTAAAGTTCTTTCATTTCTCTTATTTCCGTTGATGATAAATCCTTTTATGACGTCATAGTCAGCGTTCGGCCAATTGTGGAAGGCCGACTACAGTGGCGCTTTCGATCGCTCACGTCGCCAATAGGGCGCATTCACTGGACGCCATCTTTGAAGGCGATGTTTAAAGCGCATGCTCAGAATGAGATCACATTAATAGCCTGCTAAGACCGGCAATATTGATGGTGCGGAATGCACATGGCGAAAGTACTGCAGAAGTTTACCGTCAGCACGCGCTCAGCAGCCGCGCACACGGATATGGGCGTCAATGAATAATCCCTATTGCAATGTGTCGGAGATGTCCCTTTCTGACATTACATCTTAAAGGGACACTGACACCCCCCCCCCCCCCCCCCCAAATTTTTTTTTCTTTTTTTTCCAGGCGATTTATTATGGTGTCGGAGTACTACCCAATTAATCTTTTGCTACAGAGTCGCGTATTTTTTTAATAAAGCCAAAAAACGCAACTGCTCAAAATTGAAAGCGAAACCCACGCATCGCACGGAGATGTGGAGAAGATAGAGTGAGTGGCGGAAGCCACGTGGCTACACTCGACCGTGCGATTTGTTTTTTTTTTTTTTTCTTCCGGGTGCAGCAGACGAAATGCGTTCGGGATCTGTTCGCCGTTCGCTGTTCTGTACTTCAAGATGAGTTGTTTTGTACATTTAAGTGTTGGCAATTATTAGTGAGTGCCCGTGGGGAATTCCCGTGATCGGCTCCGAAAAGAATACTTCCAAGATATTGCATGAAGAGCTGCCTCACATCTGAAAGTGGCATTGTGCGGCAGAGGTGTCAAAAATGGAATCCCATACCATTTAGTTCAGCGACGGGTCATCCACAACAATTGTGTTTTTTTTTTTTTTTCAGTGATAATTGTTAAAAAAACAAAAATAAACATCGCAAAATGTTTGAAAAATAAAATGGTATGCCCACACGAGGGATCGAACCCGTGCCCGCTGCATGGGAAGCAGACGTCTTTCCACTGAGCTACTGAATGAACTCTTTCGTTCGTTGTAATGCCTGTAATTCATCCGGTTGAATTTATGTCGGAAGTTTGCTGCCGATTTCCCTCCAGTACATGCACTCCCTGCTTGAAGTCGGGCAGCACCACGCATTAGCCACATTCGCACCAAGTAAAGAAACCGTACGCGTGCGTATTCAACTCGATGTAAGCACTTCCTGCTTGACGTTTGAGCGAGCGATATCTTCAGCCACGAGAAGAGACGACGGTTCGGCGACGTCCTCGTGCAATCGGCTTGCTGGTCGGGCGTGTAGTACGGGATGAATACCAGTTCTTTCGATCGGACCAAAATTTCTCTTTCGAAGGAAGACAGAATTCGCCGGTACCGCGAACAACAGTTCTGAAGCAGAGGTCCCACGCCCGTCGTCCGCTGCCACCCGCGAGTCCCACGAAACGCGAAACGACGCCATGTTGAGAACTATGCAGTGAACGCACAGAATGCTTCCGGTTGTCGGTGCAACAATTTTTTTTTTCAATTAACGTATTTTCAGCTTTTTGGAAACCACAAAAAAAATGTGTTTCATATATTTTTTTTTAATTTTTAGTATTGACTGTGCGCCTTCAATGACCCGCGACTTTGATTAAATTTGGTGGTCGCATCGAAACCTTAGAAAACGGCCCGTGACCACGGAAAAGAAAGTGAGCGCGACTCAAACCGGCCATTTCTCGATCGGCGGTTTTCGGGCGGAAAGAAACCGAATTTCGAGCCGCAAATTCTGTTCTGGGTAGTTGGGCCCTCATATGTCACGTACAACTAAAAACCTCGGTGAGCATAAATACCCTGTCAGTGTCCCTTTAAAGGGCTGTTTTCTTTTTTTTTTTTTCATTTTTAGCCTTTGATGATTTCGGTAAAAGAACAGGAGTGATTAAATGTATTTTAATGCACACTCGATTAAGATACATACTCCACCTACTTGTTCACATAATCACCCATGAATTTAGGCAATAAACCCTTTTGAAAAGTCAGAGTCACCTTCTGGCAGTCCCGAAGGTTCAGATATAGCCACGATTGGAGATTATGCTCGGCAAAATCAAGCACCCTCGATTTCGTAAATCGAGGGTGGCATAAAAGGACTTAAACGTTTCCCCTCTCTACTCTATGCTTTCGAACCAACGTGGTAGAGGGCCTTAGAGCGATAAACTGGCAGCTGAAACTGATCCCTCCAATTAGCCGCCACCATGTTGCACATTTTTGCCCACTAGACAGCTTTTACGTCTAGATTTTGACGAAGTACCGCGCACAAATAATTGATTATTGGTCTTTAATAACAGCACCGATGAGATAAGTTATGTTGCGTTTGTTTTTAGTCCGAAATGTACTTTTACGACAAACATTCGGGCAGCTTCGCAATGCCTCACCAGATGCCGACAGCCGCGATGCTCTATTTTGGGTTTTTATCGGAGCTAGACACTGACCTCTGGGGCTAACACTATTGAAAAAGTTGTTTATCATGCTTTTATAGCGATTGCTAAAAAAATCTTGACTCAGTTTTCCGTAAAAAACTCAGGATTTGGTTCGGTCGCGTGTCCAGTGGTCAAAATTGTACAACATGGCGGCAGCCAAGGGGGGTCGCTTTTGCCTGGTGAACGGGATACCGGTTTATCGCTCTAAACACCTCACTGTTTCGAAGACGTTCGCTTTTTCTGTTGTGAAGAAGCTGTGTAGTTCAGCCATCAGAGCGATCGGGTTTGGCTCTCCACGGGGTCAGTAGAATGACTTTCGGGAAGGTCTATTATCATGACATTACCGAATAATTTTGGATGTCCTCCTCGAAGAAGGCTGCCGCCTGGTTTCTCAGTCATTCTATCGCAAATTCAACAAGTCCTTCAGTCGACACAGACGTTTTTCCCTGACCGCCATCACCACGTAAGTCTATTCGTCCTTCACGAAACCTCATGAAGTTTCCGACTGGTGGTTTCGTTAACACATGATGGAATGGCTGAGAGCCTAGGCAGCAAGTTTATTTTAGGAGGGCATTCAAAAGCTTGAGCCACATCATGGTAAGTGCCTAAATCTGTTCGGTGAGTACGTGCAGAAATAGCTACAATATATAACTAAATTCTGTGTAGATTGGAAATACGTTATCGCTTCTGTTCCTTTTACACAAATAATCAAAGTTTGACAAAAAAAAAACAGTTTAAGTACGTCAGTTACGAGATATCATGTTTTTTCTTGTTAAGTTTCACCCTGCTCGACTCTAGCCATAACTTAGTGCAGTCTCAATAGAGCTTTCTTATTGAATATTGTCACAAAAAACAGGTGACGAACGGAAGTAAACTGAACAAAATAAACGTTTCTTTCGGGCGAACTTGTGTCCAAATTAAAGGAAAATAACAGCACGTCGAAGGCGTCGAGTGTCGGCGATACAACAGGGTCGAGCGCAAGCGACAACTCACTGCATAAGGCTACGCAGGGCTTCTTTTATAGCACTCTCCTTTTTAGAGCATTCTGTTCTAGAACTAACGATGACCTTCTCGATTTTTCTAGAAGCATCGCCTTAGGAGTAAATGAAAACATCTGCTGGTCCCAGGATTCGAACCCGGTACCTCTGCGTGACAGTCGGGCGCAGTGCCCACTGGGCAACCACTAATTTTTTTCTCTTCTATATTTCACACTGGGCTACCACTAAGCACGCGGCAATATATCGTTCCCAATCTGAAAAAGTACAAACTACGGCGAAATCGAATTCGGGACTTTTGCGCGAAAATAAATAAATCAACACTCGTGGTCGCTCACTCGTTCGGTTTGAGACCAAAAGCGAAGCTTCGAATCTCCCGGAAAATTCCGAGACAACTACCTTGGAAACCGAGAAATCTTCTTTCCAAATGCAGCGGTCGCAAAAGTTTTCGGTATGCAGTACCCCGGTACTGCATATACGATTTGCTCTTCTGCCAGATATTCTGAGATCGGAGCAGTCTTCGAGGAAGTCATCGAGAAGCAGCGGCGGCTTCGCCAATAAACGTAGTGTCGGCAAACCGACCGAGTTGCCTCAACGCACACGCACACACGCACAGATTGAACGCCTTGCGCCCAAGACTTCCCGGAATGTCGTGTTCCAGACGACGACTGTCCCCGCTTCCTCGGGAAATTTCCAGCTGTTCCGACGTCATTCTGACGACTTCTATATGATAGGAAGCGTTCCTCGCGTTCCGAAAACGCCGATCGCTCGGCTCGCCCGCCTTTGTCCCCCCCCTCCCCCCCCCCCCCCCCCCCCCCCCCCGCGCCGTGCCGAAGGCACGTTGATATCTGGAGCCGCTCTCGGTACATACAAACACACACCCGCGACTCGATTCTCGCAAAACTGTACGCGCCCTTTACTTCGTTCACCCGTCTAAGCTGACAGTGCAGTGAAAGTTACGCGCTCGTCGAACCAAAACAACCGCCTCTATTTCCTCACCTCACCCTGCTCTTTGCGCGTGGGTAAGGGCGAGACTGTGATCACGTGGCGAGATATCGACGTATGCGATTGGTCCGCCGAGCACGTATCTTTCACACCGCACTGTCAACTTAGGGGAGAACGGAGTATATGAAACGATCGACCGCAAAGTTTCTGGGAAGAAGTTTTCCACAGCGCGCCTACTCAAGGCGGAGGCATTGCGGAATTCGCGACGGAAATGACGACACCGGGAGGGGACGACGAACTTGAAAAGCGAATTCTGTGCCGCCAACACTGAGCTCGTCGCCCTCTTCGTCTCGCGTCGTGTGCCGTGACGCCTGTTCAAATGGCGCCTTTCACAGACGTCTGGCTCGTGTCGCGGATGCCTGGAAAGGAAACTTTGTTGGACGGTGATGTAACAATAATGAGATGCTGCGAAACCGCTAGTTTTCGTTGCAAAATTCACCTAGAGAATGACAAGACAAAGATGGGGCTCCTCGTTCGACGGTTGACCCTCGCAACGTCTGTTCAGGGTGCGACAAACACTCGCCCGAATACGAGACCTGCGATTTGTCCTGGGCTTTTCACAGGATTGAAAAGGGTGCGACGTGGCATAAACAAGCATGGAATGAGCACATGTAGGCCAGAGGCGGATCCATAACTCCGTGCGGGGGGGACTTTGGTTGCGCCTTTTGTTTTAGCCGCCGCAGAACCACACTGCGCCGACGGCCCACAGATGTGGGCCGCTGCGCCGACTTATTGGCTCCAAGCCGCGGACATCAGTCTCGTTTGAAGCGACGGAGTGGTTCTCCAAGTTCAGAGTACAAGTGTGGCTGCTACGGTGCGACCTACCCTATTTCGAACCCTCGTCCTTGAGTACCGAGCCTTCTACCAATTGGCAGGCCGCTAGTCGGTTTTATTTCGGGAGGGGGGGGAGTCGACTTTGTTTGGGGAAGACCGCCCCCGTCGCCCCCCATTGGATCCGCTCCTGATGTAGGGCGCCAACTGAACTCTCTGACGTCAGGAAAAAGGCAAGACGTTTACAATTAGAATTAGAGCGCAGCTCTTGAGGAGGGGGCGGGGAAGGTACGGAGAGGAGGGTATGCCCCTCCTCCCCCTCCGTACTCTCCCCTCCTCTTCTTCCGCCCCCCCCCCCTTTAGCGGGAAATTTTCGCAAAATTTCCCGCTGCATTTTGCGAAAATTTCATTGCTCTATTTAACGGGGAAATTTTCCCCCTAGCTTTAGCGGGGATATTTTTCCGTTAAATTTATCAGGAACATTTTCGCAAAATTTCCCGGCTTAATTTAAAGGAAACGTTTCGCCGCAAAATTAGCGGAAAATTTTCCCTTTAAGTTTTAGCTGAAAGATTTTCGCCGAAATTCCCCGCTTAATTCAGCGGAAAATTTTCCCCACTACACGTAACAGAAAACTTTTCCCGCTAATATTAGCGGGTAAATTTTCCGTTAAATTTAGCGGGGAATATTTACCACAATGCAACGCGCGGTTACGGCGGCTTGTACTATTCTAATAATGCAACGCGCATGGTTCCGGCGACGCTGACGGCGACGCCGCACAAACCGGAAACAGGCGCCTAAGAGCTGCGCTCTAAATACTGTGGTGGCGCTGCTGTCCGTACTGCGCCTGCGCAAACGCATCATCTCGCGCGACTCTGGTTTCTGCACACGCGCAACACCTGATGAGGGCAAAAACGCGGTCTCGTTTCAAACAGCGTGCACGTTGAGTTGCTCTCACTCATCGTTTACCCGAAGTAGGAGTTCGAGTCATCACGGTACCGGCACGGCACCATTTATTACGGAGTTTTCGAAGATCGTTTTCGCCGTCCCGCAACGCTCTCCGCAGCGCACCACGCTACCCGGAACGCTACAATCAAGGCCATGGGCGCGCAGGCGCAGTAGCGGCTTCTTCGCTGCAGAGGGTTTAGAGCATGCAGGGAGAAACGCGGTCTACGAAACTCCCTATTGAGCCGACGGTCGGCGCCTCACGGCGCTGTGACTAGAGTGTGGCGTTCTTTTCCCACGGGCTCGCTCCTCGTGCGCCCACCGCAGTGCCGTCAAAGTTCCCTTCGTGCCCAGAAACTTGCACAAAATGTGTATAGCACGGACTTAGAGAAGATGGGAGTTCCGAGCTAACCCGTATGAAAAAATATTCGCAAAACCTTTGATGTCTAGAAAGACGAATTTAAGCATGCCTCGATCATATCTGATAAACTCGGAGACGCGCAGAATGCGTTGCAAACGAGCTCCACACACGCAGTGTGTGTGTGTTTGTGTGTGTGTGCATGTGTGTGTGTGTGACGTCAGGTTGTCTGCCTGACGCCACTGTGTCGCGTGACACAGTGACATTTTATGGCATCCGAAATTGACGTCAAGTCGCGTGACGACAGGATCACGTGACATCATGAGGTCACGTGACCTGTATGGTGGTCAGGCGTCTCTCTTTACTCGGGTAATCAAGCCCCATAACATATTTTGTGTTTCAAATTGCGACAAATCACCAACGTCGTCTCGGAGCTATAGCTCTGCCTGTGGTGCACCACGCCGGCTCACGGATTATCAGATGGCCGCTTAAGATCTCGGTCGAGGTTTCTTCTACTTGACGGAGACTTATCGCGGAAAGTGTTATGTTGCTTAAGTGTCGCTGGCCCACCAAAATATTCATATTAAAACAGCGCGACCGGACGAGGACAAAACAAATGATGACTACAAAAAACAAAACAAAAAAAGCATTGACTAGTTTTATAGATTTTTTTAAAGTCACGTGCCGATTATTAGAATGTGGGAACCACTCGACAATCGCTGAACCAATTATATCGTGGAACGTGCAAATCATTCCATAACATAGCGAAGGGAACCTAGGAGCGCGGCCAACACCAGGGGCCGACGATCCAAACAGCGTCGAAGTTATATCGTCACCGCGCTCATCACCTTCTGTGACTGTGTTTTTGCCTTCTAGTGCAACAAAGCGCATAAAGTATGCGGTGACGTTGCGGTTTTAGACTACCACCATTGTCCAGGGATTCAACAGCTGCCAACAGAGGGCAGTCATTCAAAAGAAATCTAAAATTCAAGATTTCCCCCCCACCCCCCCCCCCCCCCCTAAAAAAAAAAAAAAGAGATAGGCGGCCGCCTCCTTAGGATGGGATTGCGCCTGCGCAAGAAATAACTCGGTGATATCGGTTATACACTTCGAACACGCCAAGCCCCGACCTAAGAATTCGACCTCACTATCTAATACTGTCAAGGAAGCCTGACTCGCGCATATTAGACCCTCCTTTTTTTTTTTTTTATTTTGCGTGTTTTGATTATTTCTCCAGCTTGTTTGTCCCTGCGTTTATGCAACACGACAGTCTTTTCTAGTAGCGGCTTATAAGGTCCAGTCTCCGCAATGTAATGTCAGTAACGTAACACAGGACAACGAGCTCAAGAAAGTGAAGGGACACAAAACAAAAAAGGAAGGACTATCCTGCATGAGTCAGGCTTCTTTGACATTATTAGATGGTGTGGTGGAATTTCTAGATAAGGGGATCTTCAGTTGGCAGCGTATAGCCAATATCACCGAGTTGTTTGTTACGAAGGCTAAATTTCAACATTCGTAGGGCGTCGTGCACGCATGTTTTCTTTTGGTTTCATTAAAAATATAACCAGTCATTTATTTCTTAGCGTTCGTTTCGTCCAGTCTCTCGCTTCGTTCGTGCTCAGTCTTGCTGTTTCCCTAAGAATTCGTACCAGCTCTTAAAATGATCTATTCTGTTGATATCAAAATATTCTCATCAGGTAGAAATGAGCCTCAATCCTACGCCGATAGGCATACGTGCCCAAATGCCCTGCCTACGTAAATCTCCATAAACGAACGTGAACGTGAATCGATCTTTTATTGAAATTTGCTCTGTATGAAAGAACCCTACAGCAGGTAACACCGGGGAGAAAATGGCACAAATAGCAACGCACAAAGATGCGTAAAAACACAACGGTAATGTTAGAACAAAAATATGAGTCGCTTGTGCCGGGTGTTTGCGAGTCCTTGACAATACTGCTTCACAATTGCAGCTGTCCACACTGGTTTTTAAGATATAGGGAATAAAGCTGGTTATGCTTCAAATAATTAGGCTTAAATGTAGTTTGTGTATATATTTTGTTCGGAAATCAAAAATGCTTTTTGTGACGCACGCCTTCCCCAACTGAGTCCCTTGAAGTATGCGTATAACGGGTTTATCTTCGCATAGAAAATCCGATTGGTCCGGATCACTAACAAAGTGAATGGACTAGAGGAGACTTATTGGTAATCTGAGCTTACGGCAGCTCGATGTCTTGTCGAGTGTGACGACTCTGACAGTCGCCGAGACGAGGGATGAGGCCTTTCGACCGCGCGTTGTATAACCCTGCTGCTGGGCAGCTCAGCGGAACTATAGTGAAAGGGCGCGAGTCTGTTAGACGGTCTAAAGGAACGTCGTTCCGCTTTCGGAAAGCCGTCAGCGGCCATGCTGGTGAATCACTTCTGCCATTGTTCCAAGTTGCTTGCACTTGCACCGGATATATTTATTACTATAGTTGGTCAGGAAAAGCTTCGCCTCCATCACACAAACGTTGCCTTCGGCGGCGTTTGCAACGAAGTGTTTTTCCAAGTAGAAAGCTCGAGCTGGAGGTAGAACACCTACTGCATTCTTTAGGCCCGTTCACACTCTTGCAACCGAGTACGACCGAGAGAGACCAGGCCGGTTTTTAAGCCTCTTTCGATCTCTTAGGACCATGCAGTTGCGCTGCCGCGCATCCGGTCTTAAGAAGTCGCAAAAGGCTCAAAAACCGGTTTGGTCTTTATCGGTCTTACTCAGCAATGCGACTACTCGAGCGGTGGTTCGTCGTTCGGCAACGAAAGAAACTCCAGCAAGTAGGACACCACCGTCTCCACGCATATAGAAGCGCATAAAGCAACGGTTCGCCAGTATGGACGCCCGCGATACTTCGAACAGGATGTCCGCCAGTTGACACCCGGCTCTAAATTAGAAAGAAAATATACGTAAAGCTTTTATAAAAGATATCTGCATGCAAGATGCATGCTCGCGGGTACTATGAAGCAGGCGTCCGAGCAGTGCGCCCTATAATGCAACTCAAACTAAAGTATACGCGACACGGTATGCCGATTACAACATCGGCGCTTTTTTTTTTGTGTGTGTGTGCTTTATTGGTACAAGGCAGAAAATAACACTAGCTGTTGCGGGCTGAGGTAGTGCCATAAAAAAAGCCAATAATACCCGCACGAGTATAGCCACAGTAGTACACTGTTATACTGAATAGAGCCATACAGTGGCATGGATACATACATACGGAGGCATAAACTCTGATTAGGCCAAGAATACGCCACTGCGGTATGGAATCTACTCTTCTAAAAATTGAACGTAATCAAAACTGCAGAGTTTACGTTTCATATACGGTAGATACAAACGGACCGATTTTATTTCTCAAATGTTGTCATTGTCAAATATTTCGCCGTTGTGTTCCCGACGTAAGCTGTCTAGACTAAAGCTTTTGTCTTGTATTGTGAACACGCACTCTGGTATCAGTCCTTCAACATGCTTGCTCCCTCCGTTCAAACAGTTCACAAGAACAAACCAATCGCGCCACATTGAAGCCTTTCGATTGTCGTCCAAAATGTTTAAATATTTTTTTTTTCCTAGGACAGATGATGATTGGAACCTTTTACCAAGAAGTTTTATGCGCTACATTTGAACAATTTGCCGATGTCCGTTCTTTAATTTTATTAGTGTGATGCGCTCTTACAAATTTTTCCATGAGATCGTTTATGACGTATACTTCTTTGGTCTCATTAATGGTTTAAGAATGGTCATGAGTCATCCTGTGGTGTTTTATTTTATCATCATTCTGGTTTCGCAGTGGTTATAGCGCCGGCTATTTGTCCATCACTTCTGTCGCCGCGCCACTTCATATCGTGATTCATTGGCTTGCGATATGAACGTTAAGGATTGTAAAATTCTCTTCAGTGTCACATTTGATATTTTTCCACAATGCTTAGGCCCGAAAATGGCGTGCAGGATACTTTAAGTAAATAAAATAAAATAAATGCCATCTGTAAGAAAAAAATTTAAACCAGCGATCGTTTGTTTATATCAACTGTGTCGCACTCTGTATGTCTCACCTGTCTTCATTTCGTGTTTTTCTTTTCTTTCCAGTAGATGTATAAAATAGTATATAGTCGAAATAGGCATAAAAATTAACCTCACTATCAAATTCCCGTTAATTCGTACGATTCATTTCGACTATTATTTTTTTTTTCGTTGGAGACTATACAAAAAGAGTGAAAATGACACGTGAATTGTATACACGTAGTTGTATAATATATAGTGTTCTACAGCTCAGCCTTCACATTGTTGGTAAAAACTGTATATAAATAAATAAACTCAAATGAAGGTAACCAGTTTGCTACACTTGCATGTATATATCTACGGCATACGTGGTATATATATGTATATATATATATATATATATATATATATATATATATATATATATATATATATATATATATATATATATATATATATATATATATATATATATATATATCAGAATATTTAATAATAAAAAATACACCCTTTTTGCCTAACACTGAGTCTCAGGTAAGTTATGCATAAAATAAAGGATTGATTCTGTGTGTAAGAAGCCAGGGTTTGAGTATCGTTTCTTTACCATTAATAGCACGCGAACAAACACGCGTAATTAATTTCTAAATCTATATTAGTGTCGATTTAATTTTTTTTCTGCATCTCCGAGAAAAGGCGAGACTAAGAGAATCAAAAAATGTGATCAATCATGAATTTAAAAAAAAAAAAACTACTACATCAAGAGAAATGTTAAATGACACTGCTGACCACTCGCCGTGTTCCCTAGGGCATGTTGCGGCGTCCTGTCAGCCAGTCTTGCATGTTTTAGAGACGGCTGTCGCATCGGCCGCACGGTTCCGGCGCGTCCGTCTTCAGATGTTGTTGGGGCCTGCGCGAAGGTACTGGGCCTCCAAGACCACTCTTGTCTAAGGTATGTTCTCTCCATCGGGAGCCTTCGACCGCCTCCATTTTCTTATCCCGTGCTGTTCTTCTCTTGCCCCTTGCTTGTTTTTCGACGGTATCATCACATACATGATAACAAATGCTCGCAAAGTCTTATTCTGGATAACGTCTCTGAAGTTTGCTTTGCTGGTTCACCTTGCGACACCAGCTGTCGTCTCTATGCAAAAAAGAATCGGCAATATACAATATCTATCACGCTGGAGCAGCGAGACGAGGCTTTCCCGGCCCAGTCTTTGTTATTAACCCGCGCAGTGCATAAACGTGTCTTCAAAGGGCGCGCTCTAAGAATAGTGCTACATCGAGCGTGTCGCCTTTAAAAGACGAAACGTCTCAATGGCTTCGGGTGTGTGGGGGTCACACGCCAAGCGTAAAATTACGCCTTAAGTGCGCTTTCGGTCACGATACAGCCGTTCTCCGGGGTTTTTCGCCCCCGGGTATTTGCGCGGGATCCATTCTGTCCTATAATCGGCAAATGTTGCCTATACTCTATGTCACCATAAGTGCGGGCGTGGGCAATGCTATAAGAGCGAACACCCTGTCCTGAAAGTCGCTTTGACTTCACGCGCGCGCGTGCATAGCGGGCATGCTTGAAAGCGTCGCGTTCGCTCTCGTTGCTTGTCTTTTGGTAGCACTCATGGTAAAATTGGGGTGAAACAAAGTAGAATGGAAAAATTTAATACAAGATCGAATGCCGAATTTTCCCCGCCGAATGAGCTCACAATCTTGAATCTCTGCATGCTCCACGGCGTGCGCTCGTTGGCCGATTCAGTAAGGCCTTCCATCTTAAAGGGACCATGAAACGATATCAAGTTGGAATGTCCATAACTTTGCAGAGACGTACTGGTCCTAGTGTGGCCCAATTATACTCGCAGAGACCACCACAGATTCAGAGGCTTCTTTGTCGCATTAAGATTACAAGGACAAAAAGAGACTATTTCTTTCACTTTTGTTTTCGCAAAGCTTGATGACGTGATTGTAGGATCTAAAACACCGGCCTGACCACAGTCGAGCGCGGCTCGTGGATTGGGCACGAGAACTGCGTGAGCACTCGGCTTTGGCCCGTAACAATCAACAGTGCCTTGGCGGACACTCGGGTAGTGGCTCGTGTCCAACCACTGCGGTGATGAGGACAGCCGAACTCTAACAATGCCTTGAGCTCAGCACACGTTTTCTACTTTGCCAACCCCAGTGCGTGGCTATGATTAACTATGGCGGTATAGGATAAGCACCAGGCAACGTGGCCACTTGTTCTGGCTTCTAGTTGAGGGGATGAACGATGCTCATATTTCTCAAATTTGTTTGCAGACTGCCATTGCCTAAAAAAAACAAAAAAAAAAAACTAAGGCAAGTTTTTTTTTGTTTTTTAGATGCACACGTTTTAGTTTTAGAAGTAAAAATATGATTTACATCACAAGAAGACGACGCCTGCAGGCAGGACCTCAAGGTGTACAAAATTATATTTGGTCAACAAAACCCCGCACCCTAAACACTGCTCTGAGCATAGCGCTCGTTCCCTCGCTGCCTAATATATAACAAATGCATTCTAATGTTTTCTTTTTTACGTAGTTCTATCGCCAGTGTCTATTTCTTATGTGTAACATTCAACTATAGGAACAGCGAACTGGACTACGCAGGTTCTTTAGTTTGACCTCGTCGAAAATAGTCATTGAATACCGCCTTAAATAAACTCTGACGTACACTCCCACTAGCTGGCACGACTTTGAGTGCCCAAGCAAAGAGCATGAACAAAGATAAAAATCGCTGTATGCCGCAAAGCTAAAAAAAGCCCTCTCTATTCTTATAAGGCCGTCACTGACTGTTTGCGTTGAAACGCTTCGGGGTCACCTCTTGAGGATATCATTAGAGACAATAAAGTCCGGAAATTTCATTCTCTTACTCGCAGCGCATGCAAGGCAAGCACGCTCACAAAGTATGCAACCTGTTGCTGTAGCTTCGACAATTCGAGTCGTGAAGTAAACTGAGGTTTTCATTCTTTCAATGCATAGAAAATGAGCCCCACAATCGCATTTACAAAGGAGCACATAAGGCGTAATATTATGCATCCTCCCTCTAAAGCTCGAAGAAAAAATGTAAGATTGCGACACTCCTAAACTTCTCAACACTCATACGGAGACCAGAAGCAAGTAAGAATGCTAAAACACGAGAGAACGTTGCACTACGGCGTGATGACGTTTTAAACTGTGCGATGTTTAAGTATGTTTGGCAAAGAGTTTCGCACATTTTATTTTAATTGGGCTTCGATAGAGAGGATAAGCATTTTACTAAAGTTGTCCTTTCTAAAAAAAAAAAAGAAAAAAAAAACATTTTTTTTAAATAACATATTATCGCTTACTTTAGGCACACAAAAAAAACATACGAACATCTTTTTTGGCCATCAAATGTCACAAACGTGTGCCCCCTTCCTTCAACTTCTCAATTTCTCACTTCTTCGACCTTTTCTTTTTTGTATTATCCTAACTGTCCTAACTTATTTCTTCTCAACTTCAAATTATGAAGCAGCCGGCGCCATTTTTAGGGCTCTCAAGATATCCGCAGTATTGTCTCTTTTACTATGCGAGCTATGTATACGATAAATATTTTACTTATATAATCTATTTAGCAAATTAATCTCGACTAAAAAGTCGGACTAATTTGGAGCCCGACTTCTTTTGAAAGTAAAACACGACGCTAAAAAACGAGAATGCTACACGCGTGTCCAAAGCCGCGGTCCCACTGTGATCCTGCACTTACAAAAGACACGCGGTGTTTGCCGCAGGACGTGACGGCAGAATGATGATCTGCGCACACTCCTCGGCCATGGTCGAAGCCCGTTCGCTTCCTACATGCTTCGAAGGTGTCCGCAAACAGTTGTTTATGACCGATGTTGCAGGACCTTCATACGAAGGAGACCTCGGCCAGTATCTGCAGACTTTTTTTTGTGTGATGTAGTAGCGGCGGGACCGAGGCTTTTAATGCCGTGACTAAACATGCGGATTCGTGGGCGGATCCGCGCAGGCGGAAAGTGGATTTTGGAGCCGAAATAAGCGAAATCGACTCGTCGCTGGCGGAAAATCTAGACCGCGGTCCCCGACTCGTATATGCAGATTTTCCGCCATCGAAGAGTCGATTTCGCCACGCGAATCTAAAATTTATTTTCTCGTTTGCGGGGATTTGGCCCTCGAATTCGCGAGTGTGAACGCACCCTAAATCTGTTTTTTTTTTTTTTTTTTCTTGCTATAAAAAAGGTCGAAGTAGCTCATGTCGCGTTCTGTCTCACCTTTTTCCGAGGACACATCGCCGTAGACGTCGCTCCCAATTAAACCGAGGTCACGGTAAAACCAGAATCCAGGGAAGAAAATCCGGCCAAGCCTCCTCTTCGACGATTAGTGACTCTTTCGTCAGAACGCCCACCACTCGCACCGGAACGACGGGCACACCATTTAGCGCGATACTTGGCACCTCACCACAACATCCGCCGACTCGCTCACTCCCACCGACGACGTCACCGTTGGCGGCCTCGCACCTCCTTCTATACCACAGATCGCGTACCGAACAGCGAAGTCACAACGCGCGCAGCACCACACACCACGTGACCGATGTTCACTACCACCACACCCCCGCCGCCGCGAAACACCACCGACGAGCAAGGCGGAGAGATCTGCTTGGCGCTCAAGATCGCCCAAGTCGGTCAACGGAAACCAAACGCATGGAAACGACGCACAAAGACGAGACGACGGTTGTCACACCCCACACGAGTCTGCGCGGCATTCGAGAAACATGGCGCGCTTCTCGCGCAACAAACTATCGCGGACAGACGACACTGTCAGTCAGTCGTACACGCCCGACAATCGCAGGATGCGGCATCCTCTTCGTAAGCGAAAGACTATAAAAAAATGAAAGTGAGAAAAGGAAGCAAAACAAATAGGCAGTAGTAGTGTACCAGAAAGAGGAAGGTGGTCGACAGATTTTTTTGTTGAAACGTGAGACGTACGGGGACAAACCGAAACGGAGAGAGCGATGCTGCACAAACTGACTCTATATAAAGAGCGCGTGATGTTGCGACGGAAGGGTAACGCGCGACTTCTCGTGCGACTGCTCACTACCAATTCTTTGTCTTTTTTTTTTTCTTTTTAGGAGACATCGTTAGTTTCAAAAAGGAGCGGAGAGGAAGTGAAAGAAGAGGCAACGAGAGTCAAGGCCGATTTACTTGGCGAGTCGCAGCCTAAACCGAAGCCAGTTCGCATACGCGCCGCCCAAGTGGGATTGATAACATCTAAGGAAGACGGAGCTGACAGTGCGGTGGGCAGCTACGCGCTCGACGGACTAATCAACCACCGCCCTTTTAACAGCAGACCCCGCTCTCTGCGCGTGGGCATGGGCGGGAGCGTGATCACATGGTGAAAGATATACGTATGAATGGCCTAACGTCCACGTAGCTTCCAAGGCAATGTCAGCTTAGGGGTGAACAAAGCACATATATGGCGGACTGAAAGAAAGAGCGAGGGCAAGGCGAAAGGCAAGGAGAGGAAGAGGGAGGCAAGCACGGTGGGGTCGCGCGTTTCGCTTGCACCATCTGTGCGGCTTTCGATAAAACGAAAATAACAAAGAGAGTTTATCAAAGAACAGGAAGCGAGCTAGGGGAAGAGGAAGTGAGACAGAAATCAAACGACCACGCGTAACGCGGCGAGAACAACAACGTCTGTGGAGCCGTAGTCGCAATCCGTGGGGGAAAAAAATGAGACCAACTTGACGAAGTGGCCGCGACTTCTTGAAAATGGGAGGGAGGCATACAGGGGGCATTCAGTCGGCAACATAACTTCCAAATACGGTCGATATAACATGCCTCATCTATTCCTCATCAGTCAAATGTGTCAAACCATTTTCTTAAGAACGGCAACAGATGCCTTTTTTTTTTTTATTATGACGTAATATTTTGTTGTTTTTGTGGCAGTGGTAATGATTTTTCCAGGGTGAAATATTGAGGATCGCTGATGTATACGTTAAAATCTATTGGGACATACCAACGAACAGACCAAAGCTTGTAACCAAAATAATAGGTCGAAACATATATTTATTTAATTGTGGCGAAGTTTTTTTAATTCTAACCTTTTTTTCTCACCGAGTTTTTCAAATAAAAGTCGCAACCCACGATATTTATAGAGTGATAACTCTGCCGAGGATAAGTTCACTAATTGAGAATTAGAACTTGTTTCCAATGCGTAACAAAAAAATTTATGATGTAAAATGAATGCCGTAGAAGCTCAATCTAGCACGAAAACGAAGGTCAGCACACTATGCTTATAGCACCCTTGCTTGACCTGCGAGGTTTCCAACATGTGACGCCACGCCACTGAAAAACGCGAAAAAAACTCAAATGTTGGTCTTGCCATCACCTTGAGTTTTCGTTTTCATATTATCTATCATAAATTTATACACAATATTAAATGGCGGAAATAGTTAAACCAGGTATTCACAAACTATGGTTAGTACGGGTAGCTAAAAAAAAACTGCCTGAGCACCGCGTAGATATAACAGAGAAAACTATGAGTCTTCAACACTATTTCCTGGTATTTAGAAGAGTAAAACGTTTCGTCATACGTTCTCCGAAAAGAGATATAAACTCCATGCCTTTTTCAACGTCTCCGCGGTGCCAAGTCACGTCTATGCTTGGGATATTGCCTTATCTTATAGTCTTGGTTTCCCACACTTGGACAAACCGAAACTGGCACTGCTTTGGACGGCCGTATTTTCCCAGCATGGAATGATTCAAGAACTTTTTCATGTTATTGGCTAAAGCTTTCTCTTTTTTTTTTTACGATTGTTATGTTTTTTTAACTAAACACCGCTGGCAGTGCTCTGCGGTTTCTTCGGGGGCTCCGTCTCGAACACGTCACGCGGTGTTAAACGACTGCATGCATTCAACTTATAAGAGAGCAACTCGGAGAATCTTGAAGAAATCAATCGAAATGGTTTGATTTTTATACGCACTAAACAACTGGAACGATCATGGCACTCAATCTCGACAAAACGCTCAATTTGGTCTTATAAACACACCACTCAAAGCCCAACGAAAAGGTTTTGTTCGCGTTGGAGACCATTCCAGCCTCAGTCCTCCACACTGTCCCCTCCATATCCAGAAAACAAGCACCATCATGTATTGTAAAACGTCTGCAAAGCGACGAATGGCCAAGATTTAGTTGTAAAAAAAAGCCAAATGAGCTAGCTCACTCAATTTTGGAAGAAGTCCAAACCAAGGGTGAAAGAAATAGGCGCAACCAACCTCCCCCCCCCCCCCACCTCCCCCTCCCTTTCGCTTCTCTTTCGTCATCGTCTAGCACTGGTCGACCTCTTATATCAGTGCGTCGTTTGCTGCAGTTTTTCACAACACCATTCAAACTTTCGCCAAGGCCGTAATTCCTCGAGTTAAACTCCCCCCTGCCGGTCTGGTTTTCCGAGTGTGTGCGGGGGTGACTTCCGGAATAAATCCTGCCCTTCGCCTTGTTCTGTTGTTGTAGACAAATGAGGCGACGCCTCGTCCAATGTCGTCGTCCCTTCAGACCGCGCGCTTCGCTCAAACAAAAGTAGTTCTCTCGGCGAGTTGTTCTTTGCCCGAGAGCACTGTCGCAAATCGTGCGACTGTTTATTTTTCTTTAAAAAACAAAAATGATTTTGCTTCCGTTTAAGCTCGTAGACTTTACGCAACTTGTTTTTTATTTGCTTGTTTCCGTTTTATTGTCAGCCGCTGTCGTGTCCCGCAACTGCCGTTTCTGAGAGTCGTTTCGCTGAGGCATCACTTGACGTTTTCGCGAACTTTGCGCACTTCGTAAACTTTCCAGCGTTGTGTACCGGCCAGACCAGTTTTAATTGCTTGTTTCGTAAAAGGAATAAATATGGTGTACTACGTGGCGACACGTGCGCAGAGTTTCCAGCCTGCAACTCCTGCCAGAAGTGAGAACCAAATCCGCGAAAATAATCCCTGGAGAAGGGGAACAAGGGGGACAAACACAAATCTCCATACAAAGCTAGGTGAGAAGAGCGCGACCTAAAAAATACCCTCCCTAGAGATTATTTTCGTCATTCTTGCCCAGCTCGCATGCACCTTTGCATAATGACATTATCATCATAACCTTGAAATGCAGGCCGTTAACCCTTCTTGGTTTTAGACTGGTGACAGCTGATAAAACCCGCTCTACTCACGTCTAACTTCTAGTTAGCTCAGTTGGCAGAGCGTTCCAGTGGAAATGAAGAGGTCCATGGTTCGATACCAGTACCAGGCGGATTTTTTCGGTTGGGCACCAGTCACCTAGCTGTGTTTGGACATTTGTGTTTGTCTTTTGTCTCCCTTGTCCCCCTTTTCCAGGGATTATTATCGTCATCCTTGTCCATCTCACTTGCAGCTTTGCATTAATTGCATTATCACAATAAAATCAGGATACTAAAATAACTGTGCGCCGCCGCACTTCCGAATTTAGTTTTTACAAAAGCTATATTAAAATTATTTTAGACAAGCTCTCTTCGGGGACTAATGTTGGCAAAGAAAGCTCAACATTTTCCCAGTCTGTGTTCTCCCCGAAGTCAGGAACTCCGTAGATTATTTTGTTTTTCCTCTGTTTTCCCATGGACTTTACCAGATCCTAGAAAATTTAAATCGCCATAATTGATCTTTCAGTTTTGCTCCTCGATACTAAATCGCAGAAACCGACGAAGAGGTTTCCCTTGGCACTCGGTGACGTCATCAGATGGCATGAATGAGCTTCCGAAACACTGAGGAGGTGCTACCAAAGGCCCTTTCGGCGTACCATCGGAAAGTTCTAGTTGGCGCCCTCAAGCCATTTTGTGTGTGTTTTTTACACACCCAACCCCCGGAAAAGCAATAGGAACAACTCAAATATTATAACAATATTAAGTGTTCCTTTTAAATATACAAATACAACAGCTTATCTTCCAAAAGCGTAGGTCTTATGCCTCCACTTTTGGAATTAACGATGAGTCGGAAAACGGTAGGTGTTTCTTCGTGCCTTTCAAAATATATTGGCGCTTGAGCCGCCCCGTTTGGTGTTTAGGTTGTGCAAATGTTATGACTTTTAACAACCGAATAAAAAAAATAATGTCATCGTATTGTTTATAAAACAGAACAGGTGAAGAAAAAAATCTGAATACCAAATCCTGTGATTCCAAAATAAAGTATTACTTTCTCCAGAGCCGCTACGACGTCATTCAAATGACCAAAATTGCGCGGACCAGCCCAAGCTTGGGGAAACATTATTCTTGATTTCCTATTGGCAAGAACGTTGATAGTTTCAAATATACGTGGCCCACAAACGCTTTGAGCTTCCGAGCCCTTCGTCGTGTTCAATCAAACACGATTCGCCAGCACCCTCATCCATTCAGAAATTCCTCACTTCCACTGAAAAAAAAAAAACGTCACCAAAAACTGCGCCATCTAGACATGTCATAAAGCCGTCTGAAAGCAACCAAAGGCAAAACAAAAGAAAGACAGCTGATTATAACCAAAGCATTTCTGTTTCTTCAAGGTGTATGCATTCAATAATCTTGGAAAAACCCTAGTTTGACTGAAAACAAAAAAAAACAACTTGACTACACCGCATAAAATAATATTTAAAGCTTAAGCGAAACAGGCACAAAGATAAACGACAAAATCGTCGTAGCATCAAAACTATAATAAACGATGACGCTCATCCCGTTCCTACACAAACGTATACCGGCGGCCGTGTGCAAAACACCGTGACAGCGATCGACGGGTGCGCTGTAGAAATAAAATTCAAATGAAGCGGCCGTCTCTTGTCTTCATGCCTTAGTGCGAAACAGAAACATCGGGATTTTTAGGGGGATGTTTGCCGCTGAACAAACGAAGCTGAGATGCTAATTCTTCAGCAAAACTTTTTCAATCCCCCTGGGGAAACCGAGAGTGCATCCGTGCGCATCAAAGAAATCAAACGCAGCGCAGTTTGGGATTTCGCATTGAAACCTCCGACGACATTGTTAGGCAACTCTGCCTTCGTGTTTGCCTGACACGCGTCGTTCGGGGAAAAAAAAAAACGACGTCGATGAGATGAACAGAACCATTGGTGCGAATAAAAGCCCGCTGGAGCACGTTTTTCTGCCTTGGGGACGATGGTGGATGCACACAAACGTTTTACCAGATTCTGGTTTGCTGCTTGAAATCTTGAGCTGTCTAAATTTCTTTTGAAATCTGGGTCGATACGTTGGGAAAGGCCCAGACGAGCTTTCAGATTCAAAGTTTCAGAAGATGCTCCGACGATTCAAATGCCCGGATGAACCGACGGCGTGTTGGCTAGTGACTCGCGTTATTGCAACATTTTCTTTTCGAAGTGCGATCGGATGCCGCCCTTCACAGCTTTCAATTGCCTTGAGCCGTGTGAACCTTCTTATGGTTGGAGGCGTAGCTGCAGAAGCTGGGAGCTTGCCCTATTCCTGCAGGCTTACGTCAATCGATATTGGAACAATCAAGCTAATTTCAAGTTTGCAGTTGACCATTAATATTTTTCTTAGCTGGCTGAGAGAGAGTCAGAAGCCAATAGAACGGACAATCTAAGTATCGTACCGATGGCAACGGCAATAAACGGTGAATAGTAGACAGGAACTCCCCGCGACTCAAAACCAAAATGTAAAGGCTAAAAATGGGAAAAAAACAGCCCAGACAATATTTCTTTTAATGCGCGGGCGCGGGCCTGCAACTTTGGAAAACGCAAATATCCCACACGTATACATGGCTTGCGCTGACGTGGCATCGTGACTTTTTACTTATTTCCTATATCTGTTGCTCTCAACTGTGCATACACGACGCCCGCCAGTCGGATGGAATATTTCATCCGTTCCACCTCAGAAAGAGGTTCACCAGTTCTCGTGGTCAGAGACTTATATGTAAAACTTGTAAAACGTGTACAAAAAAAAAAAAAAAAAAAAAAAGATTATGAATTTAGGCAAGACTGAAGATCAGAAAGAGGGGGAGGGGGGGAGTAAATCCTGTGTGCGCTTGACAGCTCTCGTTCGTGTAAAGATGGCGTTGTGAGGAGGAAGGCAGTTGATCACGAAGCGAATACCGTCAAGCCGTATAGAGATGCCCATGAACATTATTATTAAACAAAATGATAGTTGCCCATGAATACAAAAATCAAACGGTGTGATAATTGTTAGAAACATAACCGCCAAACAGCATGAGATTCATGAATATTACTACTAAACGGCTCGAGAATTGCCCATAAAATCAAAAATCAAAGATTATGATAGTTTCGCATGAACAAAACCATCAAGCATTATGAGCGTTGCTAATGCACGCAGCCATCAAACAATTCGAGAGTTGCCAATAAGCACAAAAATCACGCAATATGAGAGTTGGGCGTGAATGTAACCATCATACATTATGAGAGTTTCCCATGCACATAACCATCAAAGAATATGAGAGTTGCCCATAAACACAAACATCAATTAATATGAGAGTTTCCCATGAACATAACCATCCCACAGTATGAATGTTTCCCGTGAATATTACCGTCAAGCAACATGAGAGTTGTCCATGAACACAAAAATCTAACAGTATTAGATTTACCCATGAACATAGCCAACAAACATAAGATTTGCCCACGCACATAACCTTCAAACAATATGGAAGTTGCCCATGAACATACCCATCAAGCAATATCAGTCGCCCATAATCATAACGCGAAGGATAGTAAAGTCCTGCTGCGACCCGTCGATGAAAGCAGGATATTTGTTTACGAAACTAATACTTGCGGAAAGCACAGCTCGCTAGCTAACAGACACTCCCGGCGTTAGCATTTTTCATTTTATTCAACATTTTTTTCCCCCATTTATGCTGCTCACTTTAGTTTTTTTCTACGTCCTTATTTTTGCCTGGTTAAATGCTGGTTCGTTGTAACTGCCGTTCTTTGGCGCTGCTTTCCCGGGAATGCGTTGTTCCCGATTTATCGCGCGGTGGAGAAACACCCCTGTTTATCTTCCTGTACAAGCTTGTGCACTCTGGTCCCGATAGAACCCAGAAATTATAAGAACAAACAGTAAAATGTATGAATAAATAAAAAAAAAAAAACTACGAACGACCCCGTGTAAGGGACATTCGGGCTGTGCTTATTTATATGCAAATTGCTAAGCCCAGTAATGGAAGCGGTACATTCCGGCTGCGAGCACCCGGTGTCGGTGAGTCGAGAACCCCGACACGACTCCGTGCAGGATCGGGAAGAAGGGGAGGGAGTACGCGACGAATTCAAATTAGGACGAAGCGCGTGATGATAAACTCATTCTTTCTTCTGCTTGTGGCGACGATGTTTATGATAATCATGATCCTTGCAAGTGCATGTCGTAGAATACTGAAAGAAGGCGGTGGAAACATGAAGAGGGATAGCGCGTTTACTTGGTTTTGTTAGGAAGATCTGAGTATCACTCTCCGTTTTCTTTTTTTCTTTAACCCTCACCGCCTCGTCCTCAGAACAAAATATTAAAAAAAAAAACACGAAATAATGGCCTTTCTGTGAAAAGTGATGACTGATTCGATATTTAACGACTTCGTGAGGGCGACGTTTTGTTTGTTGTGAGTTGCGCGAGTTTTTTTTTTATTTTTTTTTATTGTTTTATTGTATGATCTTGGAGTCACAAATAGAAAATCTACGACGAAACATTTCTCCGAGCTTTTTTCTCGTCTTCGGGTGCAGCAAGATTCTGACGTGGGCAAAAGTCAAATGCTTGTGACTTTTCCCCACGTCAGTATCAGAAGTTCAAGTTGTCCTGCGGGACATTTTATAGGACGCCGTTAGCAGGTCGTGAAGGCTTCGCTGCGTGGTGACACAGTCCCTTACTTCAATGAAAGCAGCGGAAAGCTACTTCAGTAAAAGCAGCGGGTTCCAAGGAGATAGCGCGGTCGAGGTGGAAAGCTGCCACCCCAAAGGCATTTACGGGAAAAAGCATGAAATAAGGTATCACATTCGCTGGTCTCCTTTGGGGATGTTATAAAATTCACGATCAGACTGAGTAAATACAACGCCACGTGGTTTCTAATAACGTATTTTGTTTCTTCTCGCAATGTCGATTAAGACCCCAGCTGTTGCGTGGCACTCGTAAACAAGAACGTAACCGAATAAAGTAAACACCATCTGCAAGTTTGGAATGTATCGGCGACTCGCTGTGCAACCACCGAGGAAAGCTATACGTGCACAAACATGATAACGGTTAAGTCACGGCGCCCTGGACTCCCAAGAGGGTGAAAAAACAAAAAGTTGGCAAACACGTAGAGCTCGGTAAAGACGGCGCGCACCCAAAACGTTTGGCTTGTAAAACGTGCGCCTCAAACGCTCGATCACCGTGCCCAGCCGTAGAGTCAGCGTGGGTGTCAGCGGATTCCGACTCCTTTTTATGGCCCCAAATGGAGCGGTGCGGCTCTACGCGTGAAATAGTGTCCCAAATAAAGCAAACAGACTCATTCCTTCTACGATTTTCTAGCTGCCTCCCGGTATCGCGCACTCTTACTTTTTTCAATTTTTTTTATTATTTTTTTTTTTGGGGGGGGGGGTCGATTTACTAAAAACAGCTTCAGTAGAAAGAGGGGACCAGAGAAACGAAACACACCTTTGAATGGGGCCGCGCGAAAACGTTTCTTTCGCGCCTTGCTGCAACTCTTTTTATATCCAATCGAACTCACTCTATGAATCTGTACATACAAATTTACCCGTATATTCTACACGTTGTCTTTACAATTTCCAATCTTACTGCTGAATTTATCTTCATAAAAAGTAAAGCATCGTGATTTTCTTAGGAGTATGTAATATCTCGAAACATGCCACACACGATAACCCAGTATCGTCTCTCATTATATGAAAGGTCCGTTCGCCGAGGCCGTTTATGCGTCGCTGTTAATCGCATTTTGGTCAAAGTCGCTAAGTTTTACTAAAAAAATAGTAAAAAAAGTGAAAGCCGTTTACAACTTCCTGTAACGCCGAATTGGAGCGCAGCTCTTGAGGAGGAGGAGTGGAGGGTATATTCCACCTCCTCCCTCGTGATCATGCCTGCCAGTCCTCCTCCCCTCCTGCTCCCCCTCCCTCTCCTTTACCACCTTTACCGGGCGGAGGAGGAGGGGGGAGGAGGAGGAGCGGAGGGGGAGGAGGAGGAGGGGGAGGGGCGACGCCGACGCCAACGCCGACGCCGACGCCGCACAGGCTGGAAACGGGTCATGTGACCCCCTCCCCCCGAGGTCACGTGACCCGCCCGGATCATACTAAATGAGGGGAGGAGGAGGAGAAGGAGGGGAAGGAGAGGAGGGGGAGGGGGAGGAGGAGGGGAGGAGGAGGAGAGGGAGGGGCGCGGTTACGCCGACGGCGACGGCGACGCCGACGGCGACGCCAACGGCGACGCCGACGCCGCTCAGGCTGGAAACGGGCCCCTAAGAGCTGCGCTCTAAAAAAGTTAATTGATTATCTCATTTAAAGAAAAATGGGCCTAACAAAAACAGTCCAGCACAGCCGCCTGAAACCGCCTCGTAAAATGGGCTTTTCATATTGATGGAGAGTGTACGTTCACGGTGTAAACCCCCTGCAGTATGTGTCGGACGATGGAACCGAGACCCTGACCAGATTTCTTAGTTACTATGGCTTACCAGAAAAATAATGGTGTTTCGGCAGAAGAATATCAGAATTGTTCACAAGCTTGCGTTAGCCAAGTGAACGCCTCCGGGGTCATGCGTTAATGCTGGTGATTTGTCGATTGTGCAAAACATTATATGATGCTTCTTTCGTGAATCGTAGCCAAAAGCTTTAATTTGCTAGTGGACAGTCGTGCCGTCAATTTGAGCACGGATTGAGCACGATCCCGCAGAGACAGCAATTCGTAGCGTACACCCGCCGGCGATATGAAGGTGAACGCAGGACCGTCGACCACTCTGTGCTATCAGCGCCATGACGCGGCTGCCGTGGCGGCTCGCTTTATTATCGCGCGCTTCGCCGAGGTTAAGAGCTTCAATCGAGTGCTGTTCTTAGCTCTGTTGCTACTCCCCGCAGAAAACGCGAGGATTGGGGAAGGAGTTTTTCAGACGCTATCAGTAGACAATGCGACTTAGCACTTTTTTGTTGTGATATGTGCTAAACCGAAAAACTCCGGAACAAAAAATAGCTCATACTTTCCGCTTCGTTAAAAAAAAATATTGTTTCATTTGTGTGATGTGTCAACAACCGCGTCGCACTTGCGACGATGTTATATTAGCCACGCCCACAAAAAGAGATGCCGAAATCGAAACCCACTTCCACGCTTTCAGCAGGGAGTAGCAGCAGACCTGAAAACAGCGCTCGATCTAAGCGCTTAATCTCGGCGAAGCGCGGGATAAGAAAGCGAGCCGCCACGGCAGCCGCATCATGGCGCTGATAGATATGGAGGTGAACGCCGGACCGGTCTACGGTCCGGCGTTCACCTCCATATCGCCGGCGGGTGTACAAACTACAAGAAGCCCTTATTTATATGGGGCTTCAACACTACTGCCAGCTATGTGGAGCCGTAAGGAGGTGGAAGAGTACGTATTTAAGTAATAGGTATATTTATTCTTGATTATTCCTGCGAGTTTTTATTTCTGCAACTTATTCGCATATTGTTTCTTATCCTATACATTGCATTATGTTTCCACCACTCGGTTTGCCACTAACTTCGTCAGGTCGGTATTGACCTCGTGCTGTAAAGCCGGGGTCATACTGCTCAAACATCGTACAAAAGACAATCTGCAGACACGAGTCGCCACAATGTTAGTGGTTCGAATGCCGGGCGCCAAGTTTCTCCTTGAACTCATGGCTATGCGGCATTCGAAGCACGAATCTCTCGGTGACTCGCGTTCAAATCTGTATGCAGACTGTCTTTTGTCTGATGTATAAGCAGTGTGACCCCAGCTTAAGAGTTTAATAGCGAGTTCGTTTCACGGCACTCGTGCCCACGCGTGCCCACTCGCAGCGTGGAGCGGGTTCGTTTCAGCCGGCACTCCACGAGTGGTTGCACTCTCCGAGTTCGTTTCAGCGCTGGCACCCCACGCGTACATGCACTCGCTGCACCGAGAAAATCGGGAATGCGCCAAAATGCAATCCCGTCATGCCTCGCTCCGGCGAGGACCGGGGGCAGACGACGAGGGTTCGTCTGCTACGATGTGTTGCGGAACCGAGAGGGAAAAAAAAGTAGAATTTCTGATAGAAATCACGTCCCGCGGGTAACGGAATCAAATGCGAGCTTGAATTATGAGTGTCTGCTATTTCATGAAGGGAGCAATTGACAAAATGTGCTTTATTTGCCTGTTTAAAGTCGCTTTGTTGTCCGTACAGACGCTGAAATATACCAGTGTGTAAAGAAATGCTCAGAACAAACGCATCAGCGACCCCCGAGATGTTCATCACCATCCGTTTGCGGGAGAAAAATTGAAAGTTTGTCGACAAAACTCTTCCAGCAGAAACCTGTGACTGCACAATAAGCATCAGAGAAAGCTAAACATAGTGACTTTACCCGAGGCTTGGGCAACATCATCGTGTTTAACATTTATCTACGTCAGCTATAGCTTGCCCCGTCGTATTTTCTTTGAGTAAGCTCATCTCAACGCCCTCACCAAGGCTGATATCTGATCCACCTGTAATGACGATCGAAATCGAAAGTCCCACGAAACGTTTTGCTGGATATTCCAACAGACTAGTTTTAAGCCGTACCGTTTCAGTGGTTCACGCATAATACCATGCTCAAACGGATCAAGTTTCTGCTCGGACAGCATCATCAGTTTTCTTCAGTGTAAGCGGCTATAGAGAGATCGCAACCAGCTGCTTTGTAGACAGCTGGTAGCGGAAATTTACGCCGTCTGTAACTATCTCTACGATAGCCGAGTTGCTTGAAGTCATCGCAAATATAAACTACAGGTTGCAGCGACCAATGTTTGTAGATAAACGTTGGTAGCGACTGCACTCTCGCATTCCTACCCATCAATCCGAACAGAAAGACGCTAGTTTCGGTTTGAGGTTGGTATCTTTTCTACAACATAAATGGCGGCAGCATCAATTTTCTGCACTCGGTGCATCTGGCGAGTTCGTTTGAGTCCAGTTCTGTGTGCAACACTCTGCGAGTGTGATGCATTCTGGGAGAGAACTCGAACGGTGCCAGTGCGTATGAAACGAAAGCAAGCTATAACAAGACCGGTTGCGAGTTTCTTCAGAGATATAATAGGAACCTCGTGCAGATCCCCTCGCGAGAGATTTTCGTTGCTAGCAGGAGCTCGTGCCGTCACGTTTAGCATAGATTACGCCGGCACCCCCCAGGTCCGCAATATGTAGTCAACGATCTACGAAGAGTCCTTGAGAAATGCACGGACTTGCTTTACGACGTCAGAGGGGGGGGGGGGGGGCTCGGAGCACGTGATGCAAAATGTCCCGCGTCAAAACCAATGAATTCTGGGTTCAATCCCCGCCCCTTACCACGTCCCTTACCCTTAACCGTTAAAGACCCCGGGCTAGCAGGGGTATACCGCACTGGCAAAGTTTCTCATCTATAGAGGAGACAGAAGGCGCTCATTGAAGCTGACTAACTGCCCGCTGTCTAAACTAACACAAAACACATATTTTCGAAATGTTAGCTCAGCTACACGTCGCTGCATGCATATTGTGCAACGTTGTAAAAGTTGGCGGCGCGAGCGTGTGACTTTGTGTAGAGTCTCATCCGTGCACGAATAAAGATTTATTCGCTCAGTACCATTGGCTTAAGTTGTTACGGAAGCTTATTTTCGCTTACGGCCACAAGTTCCCGGGACGTCCCTGATTCGTAAGAACCGTCGTAACCAATTCAAGCTGTAGCTTTGCACGTGATACGAGGCAAGGATTTCCCTGTGACTAGAGTTCAATTCACAAAGTAACGCAACAAAACGTATTTAAGCGGTGCTGAGTGAATAGGAATGGGAACGCAAGCAAATGCTTCTGTGAAAATGGGTCTTAATATCCTTGCTACACGGGCCGTTTCAACTGTCGTTGGGTCAACGGCAATTAGTAGCCCCAACTGCGGTTCAGACTACCTGGACTGACTTGGCGCAACACGGTTACCTCGATCTCGGTTGAAACTTAAACAGTCACATCTGCTATCACATGATCTCTCTAAATAGGAAAATAAATATTCATGAACGCACTTTCTATTGTGGATTAACTTTGAAACAAGATATAATACGTCTCTATTTTAGCGAGAAAAATCAAAACGCTTCAAACAAACGCCAAAGGGAGGGCCGTTGCGGAAGCCGCATGGCCATCGCATCATCAATGGCCGCACTCCCGTTAGCGTTGGCTGTCACCGCATGCTTGCATCGTTGTAAGGCCGGTTCTCACATGCAGTGGAGCTGATACAGCGCTGTTCACGTGTCTTCAGCTACTTACCGTCTGCCATAAGCAGCACTGTTGAAGGTGGGATGCAAATCTGGTGAACTGGACACCATATTTGTGGGTCCTGTATAGAGTGCATGCTCAGAACGAGCTCACATTAATAGGTTCCTAAGACCGGCAAACTTGATGATGTAGAATGCACGTTGCAAAATAACTGTGGAAGCTCGCCACCAGCACGTAATCAGCAGTCGTACACACAGCTATGGGCGCCAGAGAATGCTCCCTATACACCTTTTTCACGACGGCGCAGCCATCTTGAACGTGGTCACTTCTGGTATGATTTAAAACATTGTTTTGATCTCTCCACTTCGCTGGAAGGTGTGCACAAAGAGTGCGTAATTTTTACACATTCTTGTTTATCCTATATGTTTTAGCGTATTCCAGGTTGAATTGTTTGATTATTTTTTCGTCCCGCATACGAGATACGGAACCGACGTGACTGAGAAAGATAGGAAACGAAAAACGTCAATAGGAGATCGGTGGCTGAGTCGGTTAGCTCACACCAGCACGCAGCACGTTAAGCAAAAGCTCGCGCTACAAAAAAAAAAAAAAAAAAAAAAAGAGAGAGATTTTGGGTACAGTCCAAATTCCTACCCGTTTCGATCGGGATGAGCATCGTACCGGCGTGCGGTCGTATATACACCCGTTGTGCACCCCCGAGATCGCTCGTTCACCCTCCCACGCACAGCCCCTGCTACTGCAGAGTATACTGTTTCTTGTTTCAAGTTTACCCCCTGCCGCTCCCAAAGCAGCTCGTGCAAAAATTAAAAAAAAAGAGAATATTGCGGGCTTGTCGCGACATTTATGGTGTAATATAAACACATAAATCTTGTACGTTAAATTTTAGGTGGCAAGTGGAACCCATGTTTCTTCACCCGCTCCGTCGCTTCGTCTCGGCAGCGCAGCCATGGTGCGTCAGCGTAGAACGTGCATCCGCTCTCTGACGGCCGAAACAATTTAAGAATTTTTGATCAATTCTGGCTCTGATGAGAGCGACAGCTAGAGGAAGCAGCTTATCGAAGTGACTTGTTTGCGCGGGATGTCGGGGAGGCAATTGTTGAGCAGAGTAACCGTGCAGCTCTGGTCGATCGCAATAGACCGAACCCACCAGTCAGTTTGGTTACGCCACCGCTGTCGCAATGCATCGAGGGAGCTTCAGTGTTTTTGCACGTGCGACAACTTTGCTGGAGCTTTGCGCGTGCAGAGCCCGAGACGGCACTAGCCGTCCAGGGACTATAGCGCCTGCCTCCTGTGAACTAAAGTTATGGTGGATTGACGCATACGCACAACGCTTAGTGAGATCGGTCTATGGAGTCGACTGTCGTTGGCCCAATGGCAGTTGAGAGCGCCTCCTATGTAACAAAACCATGGGCAGTTCCAAGAAATACATCATTAATGGTGTCATTTGCAGCTTGCGCGTATATCAAGTGATATAATTCCTTTCGAAAGCAACAAATACAGGCGCACTGGGATTTGGAGATTTGGAGATAAGATAGAAATATCCAAACATTAAAACGTTGTATAGTCGATACTAACATCACTGTCGTTACTATACAAACAAAAACCGAAAAGGTTCTTGAAGAAAAAAAAAAAAACGAGTTAGGGTTGAATTGTAGCATTTATTTTTTGTTTTGTTTTTGTTTTGTGAATTTACATGTTACAAGCATTTGACACAAACGTATCTATAGACACAAAAAAGAGAAACTAATGACTGGGTGCGACGTCATACGCAGAGGTTTCAAATGCTTCGCGCCTGCCGCTTGTGAAGGAAAGCGTGCGGCGTTTTTGACTGCTCGGGTACGGCTTGCGGAAGGCGTGGCAATGATGACACTCTGTATAATACGCAGTCTTGTACAAGTTACTAAAAAAAAGTAATCGATTTCAATTACTATTACTCTTGGCTAAAAGTATTCGGTTAGATTACTTGATTACTCGACGGCAAAAGTAATTGGACAATACTTAAAGAAGTAATGGTTACTTTTGCGATTACTTTATTCTGTGAAGACACATCTTTAGCGCTCATAACAATGAACTACTTCCAACCTATATTTCACATTTGCCCAAGTATTGAAGAAGAAAAACTGGCTCCATCTTCGTGGTCGTTGCACCTTTACAATGCGGACACAAACATAGAATTCGTTTGAAGACGTTTATTGATTTGGGCGTTCGCCAGTGTGTGTGTGTGGGGGGGGGGGGGAAAGGGGTGGGGGGGGAGCGGAGGGGGTTGTAGATCTTGTTAAGCCTGAGCAAGGGTTGTCGCTCAAAGTTTGCGTCGCTCATTTTATTATTCACATGTGGATGAGCTCGCATGTTATACAAAAGAACAGCAGCTCCAGGATTTGAAACGGATCATGTGTAGTATCCATTAGCGGAAGAGATCGCCCCCCAGCACTTCTCAACTCGAAACATTGCTTGTCACAAAGACCACGTAGGGGAAATGGGGAAATATTTCAATTGCCTTTGTTATATTTTGCGTCTGCTTTAGGCATTCTTCGGTCCTGGCTCTCCTACGGGCTGCAAGTAGGTACCCTAAGCAGGATTTTTTTTTTTTTTATTTCTGTGTGTGGTGTGCGTGAGGTGGCTAGTTTGAACAAATGACTCACAAAGCTACATTCTGCTTCCTCAAACTTCGCCCTAAATGGCCTTTGTCACGCACTGTGGCTTCCCTGGGGCTTCCCACTCCCAGTCCCAACTCGAAACAAAAAACAAACAAAAACAAAACGAACATTCCACAGAAACTGTACATAGAAAGGGATTGACCTCGTTTCCTACAGCTCCGCAAAAATCTATTTTTCCCGTTGAAAAAAAAAAAGCTAATTTTATTTTTGTCATTTCATTAAAAAAAAGGTGTGTTCCGTCACCCCCCCTCCCCCCCGGAACACGGGGAGGGGGGGGGGGGACGGAAACTAGTAACGGTTACAAGTAATTTTATTACTTCAAAAAGTAATCAGATTACTCTTGTGATTACTGCCTAATAAAAGTAATCAACTGATTACAAAATTACTCCAAAAAGTAATCGATCACAAGTAATTCAATTACTTGTAATGCGTACGGTACAAGTCTGATAATACGTCACTATTGTTTTCTCCCACCGAACGAGGCGGAAAGGAGGGGCTTCAACGCTATAATGAAAGCGTTGTTCTGGCTACTTGGCGCAGCAATCTTAAATATTATCTAGATATTCCTGATCCTGAAGGCAGAAAGAAGACGATTTGAGTGTTTTTTTTTCTGTCAAATACAGATCCGCTTTAAAAAATTGGGTTGTGTGTGTGTTTATACAGCCTAAAACTTGGTCTGCCTCACAGGGGCGACGAGTCTCCCAGCTGTAGATGAGAAATTTAGCCAGTGCGGTACAGCCGCTAGCCTGGGGTCTTTAACGTGCATCACGCAGTAGTGATACACGACCGCACGCCGGTACGATGCTCATCCAGATCGAAACGGGCAGGGGTGGGGCTCGAACCCAGGATCCCTGGGTTCTGCAGCGCGAGCTTTCGCTCCACGTGCTCCGAGCTGGTGTGCGCTAGACCACTCGGCCACCGATCCCCTTCAGATCCGCTTTACTTTCCGTTTACAGAGCGTATACACCTGTATGAGAGCGGGATTGTAAAATACTTGTCATACAGGCCCCATCACCACAATGGGGTACGCATTGGTGAGGCGAACGCGTTTAGTACGATATGGCACATTTTCATAACGTTAAATGAAAACCTCTCCGTCTTTCTATCGCCTCTATGACTCACTCTCACAACTGTTCCATTTTGATAACTTTATACATATTCTGAAACATCTAGCTGAACTGAATAATTTAATAAAGGAAATCACATTTATTTTCGCATGAAAAGCATGTCAAGCATTTTCTTCATCATCCCAGAGCGATCGAATAAAGCGAACGTAGAAAAAAACTAAACTGATCTCACTGATTCGACGGCACGAAGAAAGCCGACCGATTGAGCCGAAGGCACAAAACTCCAAAAGCGAAAAAACTCGCTTTTTTTTTCTTTTGTTCTTAAGGGACATATTTGCCAAGGCGGCCGAGTTTAGTGAGGAGGAACTCTCAATGAGTGCGAAAACGCTGCGCCCGGCCCGCGAGACCGCTTCGGCGCTGAGAGCGGTCCTAGCTCCAGCCGGGCAAATCCCAATCGACGATTTCACTGGAGTGCAATCACTGAAGGCAATCATCGGGGGGGAAATCGAACAAACCAATTCCCTCTGGCGACTGCAACCAGTGCATGGAACGGGCAAGACTCGCTGTACACGCCGCTACGGCACCACATCCCGTTGCTCGCTGCGTTACTGCCGAGCTGGACAATTTCATGATCAAAGGGAAACTTGCTCGAGCTCGTGAGATTAAAAGGGCTGTAGCTTAAAAACAGACTTTGTAAATCGTTAATTCTCATTTCGGGTGACTTCCGACAAAAGAGGTTGAGTACGACGTTCAGTATTGTACCAGCATTGCGTACCTATATTTATTGTACGTGTTCTGTGATGTGTGCAACCCGTGTGTGTAAACACATCAATGAACACAAGTGCGACACATGTTCTCAGTGTCTGTCAAGGTGTGATTGAGAAAGAGTATACCCGCGAATGAAGACCCGTTCACACACTTGCGACTCCTTAGAACCGAGTGTCTTAAAACCTCTTAAAATTTCTTAGAACGAGATAACACACTGGCACGCTGGCGCCACCTATGCGGTGACCCTGGAACTGCATTTCACTAGAGCGAAGGTTTTGTGGAATTTCCGAGGTCAAATGCGTGCAATACCTATGGGAAGTGGTCGTTTATGACGTTGACAAAAGTTTGTCGAGCCAAGAAAGAAAGGATGATGCGCGAGAGAAATAGAAAATATGCGAGACCGCCAAGTGTCCACTGCTACTCGATAGATGGCGCCAGTGTGTCCTCTCGTCGTAGGAGATAATAAGAGGTTCCAAGGCACTCGGTCTTAAGAAGTATCAAGCATGTGAACGGTCTTTGAGGTATTGCCGGTGCCTTGCAATGTGTATACGGCTTAACAGAAGGCATGTCAAAAAATTTGGAGGTCGACGCCATTGACGCTTATAAAGCGCAGGGCGTGGTTTGTCCGGAGCAGTGACTTATATGGGAAATAAACATGGCCAATAAAATGTGCTGCTCAACTGTAATCAATATGGCTACAATGTGAAACGGCTGTCCTGCCCAACCTAACCGCGATTTCGTGGTAACTGGTTGGCTTTGTATGCGTGTGCGTCATGGGCCGCTGGGTTTGCTCCACGAATATATCCGTATATTTCAACACAATTCTGAAAAGTGCGAGAAATGTTAAAAAAAAGCCAACGTCACATTTCAGGGTTTTACGTGCCCAACCAACCAGGGGCATCAGGCAATCCCCAGCAGGTGACTGAGGATTATTTTCCACCACCTGAGGATCTTTGGACGTATCATTCGTATCTTCTCCTTTATTTTTTTTAGTAGAGACGAACGATGCAAAAAAATAGATATGTTTAAGGGCGTTAAAGGGGCCGTGAGCTTTCCAGTGAAAGAGTTGTCCAAGGCGAATGGCACTTATGGACATATCTACATAGTCCCCTTTAAGCGTGATGCACGTTTCCTAGCTCTACTCCAGTGTCGCCATCCCATGAAGAAAAAAAACTATTCTTTTTGTTCCTCGCACTATGCATGAAGAGCGTCAGTGATTGCGTCTTCAATGTGGAAGTTCTATCCTTTTAGGTGTTATTTGAGCACGGGGAACAGATGAAAGTATAATGGTATCAAACCTGGCGAGGTAACAAAGTTATATTCATAGATATTCTTCAAAGAGGCGCGGGCAGAGTGACAGAATCGTTGTATAGAAGGACAATCACGTCACGTTCAAGTTTTCTGGTGGCGTGTCTTGGCTGTGGCTTCTCGCAATTTTTGCAAGAGGGAGCAAGAGAGCTGTGCAACACAATCTGGCGACGTTTCATTATAATGCGCCAACTTTTTCCCAGGTAGGCTCACTACCTCTCAAACATCTTACATCCGTCCCCAGGAAAAGGGACAACCAAAATCCACAGAGTAATGATATGCATTTAATTTAATTATGTACTCTATCGCGGGTAACTGTCACGGCGCGCCTGCTTCTTAGTGACGCCCGAGGCTCCGCGAGACAGCGTGTAGGCAAGTATATGGATTTATACGAGCAGGTGGGCCCCTAACTTACAAGGGCTTATTGCGATTTTGTTTTGCAACTTCAAGGTTTAAGGTGTAACCGAAAAAGCTGAGATTTCAACTTACCGTATCAAACCCGCGGGTTATTCAACCTCTTCCTGCCGGGGTATATGCCAGACGGGAAGGCGGTTTTAGTGCTTTACCGGGTAAAGCAGCAGATGGAAACATGACGAACGCCTCCAGTTTGCGTTATAGGAACGCTGTTTGATCGGTTAAAGCGGCTCGTAGCATAGGCTGCGTCCGAACTTAAGGTGAAACGTCGAAGAACGAATTACGAAGCAAGAAAACTGGAATACAAGCCACGCCTGGCATTTTTGTAGGCTCTCGGCGACTATAGTCTATCGCTACTTTGGAAACGCAGGGTGCGGCTCACGTAACATCTAGATGTTACGTGATACAAATTAACCAATGCGGAGCGCAAGTTTCGTCTGCTTCTTGGGCAGGGGTTAAAGAGACGTCAGAACGCCCAGTTCTGATTAGCTCTGATTGGAAGGATAATGGTTAGACCTCAATGACAGCTGCCTCGAGGTCTATCCACTACCCTTCCAATGGGAGCTAATCAGAGCCCGGCGTTCTGAAGTCACCGCTCAAGAAGCAGACGAACTTGCGCTCCGCATAGTCAAAGACTGATTAAACAAAAAGCGCTTATTATGTTTACGCTATTTGCTTAATGATTAGCTCTTCGGCGTTTTTATCAACTAGTGCTGCAATTTCCTTGGCTGGAAGCGGTAAGGAGACACATGAAACTTGACACGCCGTTACATGCCTTAGGTTGTCGGTGACGACAGATCTGTATATTTCGTCAAAATAAGACCGTGCTTATTAATTATCTATCGATCTACACTTGGTTTCAGCTTAAGTCCAGACTCGAGCTAGTTAAACCACCAAGCAATGTCAAGAGCGCAAGTCACCGGGACTTTTTTGTTTGTGATTGGTTCAGCGATGATCGAACAAGCATATAGAAACACAACGAGCACCACGATGGTGCGCTTTGGACGCTGCCTGATTGTTCACATCCGCTCGTAGCACCCACTGCGTCTGGACGTTTTGAAACTAAGTACCCTACTCAAAAACAAAATTATGAATCTATATAAGAACTGATATGAAATATCCAAAACTGATATGCGACATATGAAACTGATATTAAATATCAAAAAACTGATATGCGAATATAAAACTGGTATGAAATACCCAAAAACTGATATGCGAAATATGAGAAATTATATGAAACATTGGCCAACTGATATCAAAATGCGTTCAATAAACATATCAAAAATAAATTCACATAATTTTTCTTCAGTATATGACGTGCTGCGCGGGTAAGCAGACACGTGGCTTGGAACCGCAGTGAAGCGGCTTGATTTATTGGCTTTAAAATGATTACGGCATGAGCGTTTATCTTTTACTAAGAGATTCATCCCCAGAGCAGTTAAAAACACTCTCAGAGGTATGACATTAATGAAGAAAATCAACATGTTGGGAATAACATTTATTTCTTAGGTGGTAACCGAGAAAATCCGTACCTTCAAAACGACCTATATTAAAGGCGGGAACGCAGAGCTCGAAAGTAGGTATCGAATTCATTTTTGTTGTGCCGTGGATTTGTATGCGCTCAATCTATATCCCTACTGAAAACAATTATATGAACTTATTTCTGATATGTTCATTGGACACATTTTTCATATCAAAACTTATTGGGAATTTCATATCAGTTTCACATGTCGCATATAAGTTTCAGCTAGGCTAGGTGGCCCTACGTACCACCCAATTTATATGCTACAAAAATATTTTTTCCCACGCCCCCAATGCACTTCGGGCTCTAGCCACCTTTTATACACACATGTAGTTACATTAGGCTTATCGCTAGCATCAGCCGAACGTGTACATTGAGCGCATATACATAAACATGAATTCAATAGCACACCCGATAACTACTTCTGCCAGCAATAAATGTGTATTGGACAGATTTTCATATCAGAACATATAAGCATATCAGTTCTTATATGTCGTATATCCGTTTTTTGGCATTTTATATCAGTTTTATATGTCGCGTAACAGTTTTTGGATATTACATAGCAGTTTTTGGGTATTTCATATCAGTTCTTATATAGATGCATATAATTTTTTTCGGTAGGGATGGTCAGCTGATGTTAGTGGCATGCGTAATGTATCTACGTGTGCGCATAATAAAGGTACCCGAAGGGGCCGAAGGTGGCCTAAGCAAATAAAAATATTTTCTAGCACATGAATTGGGCGGTAACTAGCGCCACCTAGCTTAGCTGACTTATATGCGACATTTGAAACTGAAATGAATACCCAATAAGTTCTGATATGAAAATCTGTCCAATAACATATCAGAAATAAATTCATATAATTTTTAAGTTAAGTATAGGGAGTATTTTCTGGCGGCCACAGCTGTGTGCGCGAATACTGACCGCGTGGTGACGGCGAGCTTTCATCTTTTGCAACGTGCATTCCGCACCATCAGGACTGCCGTCTTAGCAGCCTATTATTGTGAGCTCGTTCTGAGCATGCGCTCTAAACAGCATGTTTATAATGATATTAATTTGTGTTGAGTCAAGGAAGCTCAATAAGGCGATTAATTATAAGCAAGCTTGAACGAATAAACAGCCCTACACTCACACGCACGCTCTCATGCCTCCCTTTTTTTAAAATTTTTTATAAAAAGGCTGTCCTCAAAACTGTATTGGGTTAGAATCTGCTTGTAGTTGGCACCAATTTGGGCAGTAGAACTTCGAGTTCGCCGATAACCTGACTGACAAGAGTGCGAAAAAGTGCCGATATTGTGTTGGCACTGTGTCGCGCACTTTGCCTATAAATAAGATCATCACAAAACGCAGGCACTCTTTCCGCTTGAGACACCCGACGCGGCCTAGCAACCAGCTTTGATTTATCTTGCGCCCATTTATGTGGTCAACTCTTCGTCCCCCTTTCTACCATAGAAATTGCGTGTTCTGGAAAATACAGACCTGACTCATTCTTGTTCGCTGCTGTTATACGCCACGCTGTCAGTGTCCATACACGTTCCCCGGAATGATGGACCCTACGGATCTTCATAGAGGCATTCCTGGCGGTTGCTCGTTCTTCGTCGAAAGTGCATGTTGTCTCCAAGTGGCAAGCAGTGTAAGCATAGCAAACTATCTGTCACAGGAACATGTGCAACGGGGGAGGGAGTAAAAATCCTCGCGCACGGAACGTCTGGTTCGAGCAAATGGTCGTCGTGCGACGACCACTTAAGACGGCTTACGACTCACGAGAGAACACACAGACCCAGCGGCGCTATCTATCGGGCAGCCCTGGCACCCTTTATATTTTCGTAGACCGAAGTTTCTGCTGTATTTGCGGAACCAAATTTACCGCACTATCTATGAGACATATTATAAGATCATCAGATTTTTTTTAAGCCCATTTTGAAATGTTTTGCAGGGTCTTTTATATGATTCCTGAGACGACTTGAATGCGAAAACTCAAGCGCCGATGTAAACCTGATAGCGAGCCTCTGAAGACAGCGCGCTTTCTGGCGACGCACTTTTGGTGCCGTTTCACTGGTACCTTTCTTGTCGCCGACGTGTTTTCGTACCTCTCGTGTCGATGACGTGTTTTCGCTCAAGGACTTTGAAGGTTTACTAAACAATAAGACATGTAAGGCTTTCGCATTAATAATGCGTAAAATATACGCAGATCGGAGGTGCACCCGGGGCTACCCGGCAGGTGGCGCCAGGCTGTTATCTCGTCAAAAGCCGTCAGTCACTAAAGGACATAATGCAGTCGACGACAGTTAAATGCAAATCTGTGAACTACTATTCATTTGCAAGATATCGCATTTAAAATAAACCCAAATTTGATATTGTGCCGTAGAGTATGTAACCCTACGCTTGAAAACTAGGGCAGAGGTTTTCATTACCCTACCCTGTACTGCGCGTGCCCTAAATAAATGACATCCTTACGTATGCACCTTTTCCACAAGGGCGCAGCCATCTTACGTGTCGTCACTTCTGGTATCCGTTAAAATATTGTTTTGATCTCTCCAGGCTGCTGGAAGTTGTGCACAAAAAAATGCGTGATTGTCACACACTCTTGGTTTGCCTCGCCTATATTTTCTCGGATATTCCAGGTTGAAATGGATTAATATCTCTTAGTCCCGCATACCAGATACGGAACCCACGTGACTGAGAACGATAGGAAACGCAAAACGTCTTTACTGAAAGACGTTCGGAATACAAAGTAGAGGACCGGATGGGTATATTACCCATACGTCAATCGGAGAGATGTATCCCTGGGTCGGTACATGTGCTGGTGAATGGACCTCTCCCGTTGGCTAAAATAGTATCAAGAGGAATTTCCGGTCACGTGACCGGCTTCGAGAGGACAAAGTACCTATAAGATCCTTTTCATGGCAAACGCCACCAGACGGAGCTCCAGTTTTTCAAGTCTCAGAAAACGTTCGGTTCATAAAAATAAGGAACAAAGCCCGCCTGAACACCGCTGCTTAGAATATATGAAACGTGCAACCACCAATGCGCCAGGTGAACGCCAAAACAAAAAACAAAAAAAGAGCTCAAGTCCTGTTCAATTTTTTTCTTTAATATTCTTGTAAATTAACTTGTCTTTTCCAAGACGTTAAATCGTACAGCCGAAAGCCCTCGTTAAATCTCAAGCTTTGTTGTCTGTGTAGCATTTATTCTTTCTAGCACCGGTTACATAAGCAAGCTCGACGGTCTACAAAACGGGGCTACCGGAAGTCGCTTGGCACGCAAGCGGTGATTCATGTTTGTAAACACTAAAAGGGTCTTATATACAAAAACTCCTCGTCAACTATTTTCTGCTACGTTGTCAAGGCTAGCGTTGCTTCCACACTGCTGCAGCTCACCGCTGCTGCGAGAGCACGTGGATCGTCTTGTGTCTCATTCGCACGCCCTCTCGTGAAATAAGAGCCGCCAAACGAAGAGACGCGCTCGCGAAAATAGCTTTTGACATCGTTAGAGCACTGTGTAAGCTACGCCGGCCTTAACTATGCCGCAAAAAAAGCTGGCGCCGAGACAGGCAAATAGAATTCGTAATATGTCCGCTGTCTGTTCAAAGCTGTGAAAATCCTGGATAATGGCGGAAACTACTATATTCGCAAAGTTGTATATCCACAAATGCTACCAATTCCATTTTTCTACAAATGCTACCAACTTTAGATTCGCATGTACTGCGATGTCGGTTTTTCCGCAATTATACAGTGGTTACACAAATATAATTCTGCACGCAGAGAGAAAATGAAGAGGCATGAAATGTAACTGAAATGAAGTGTAAATGTGTACTTTAGGGGAGTGGCATGAAACCTTATTTATGAGGAAGGTCGTGTTAAGCGAGAATTAAGACCAACGGCAGGTAAGGGACGAGCCTTTAGGGCGAAATCGGTTGGAACGCTGTACACCGTTCACCCTAAAGCTGAGACTACAAGCTCCGCTTTCAGCGCGAGCTTTCTGCCCTTGCTAACACAAGTGTGAACACGAAGACGCGTGCAACCAAAGCATTGCGAGAGGCAACGAGCTTGCGCTGAAGGCGGAGTTTCTAGTCTCAACTAAAGGGTGAGCGGAGTATAGGTACTTCCTGGCATCTGAGCCGGTCACGTGACAAGAAAATTCCTCTAGTGGCTAGTTTAGCCGCCGGGAGTGATGGCCCCATTAACTAGCAAACCGGCCCAGTTATCTATAACCAATAGTCACGGATATTTGAATGCATAGCATTTAGCGAGCCAGCTCTTAGGCGTCCTCATAAATGCGTGCACAACAATGTTAAACCTGCCGACGGAACCATGTAGATTGATCTAACGCTTTGTTGGCACGCACTCTCGTGCAAACAATACGCAAAGATAAAGCCACGTGTTCGCGCCACTAACTTCGACAGCGCTGTGCAGAGCATGTGTATTAGACAGAGTGTAGACGTCTCCGGATAATTACTGAAGTTCCCTCTATCATGAACTCGAATTTCCACTCTCAATAGAACGGAGCGATTTGCGACGTTATGGGGATGGCAGGCCGCACTGTCGACCCGGGACCGAGCGGCGGTGTAGAAGGGTCGTCCTAAATCGTCCTTGATTCTATTAGGGGCACGCTCGTTCAACCAGACAAATAGCGCAACAACTTGGTCGTCAAGCTTAGAGAGCCTAGATTTAGGACAGAAAGCAACTCAAACCGGCGCTTGCAATCCCATAGCGGTCGCATCACGCGGAGCTTGGTCGCAAGTGGTCGCGCGTTGCGTTGTCGCACATGGCGAGGTGAAAAGCGGGTGGAAAGGCGGAGACGCTAACAGTCGATCAACGCTTTCCATTCCTCCTCCTCGCAGCTTCTATTGAAAACACGGCCCATAGACCACATGACTACGGTCGAGAAGTCGGAAACACTCTGCAATTTAGGCGCACAAGTCGGACTCCGTAAGAAAGAGTGGTCGAGGAGCGAAAAGGACACGACGAAAGGAATAAGAGATTTCGGAGTGGGACACGGGGACGCCGGAAAAGAAACCGATTAAAGGGAAAGGGTGCCGGGGGACGGGGAAAGGAATCGAGATGAAAGAGAGACAAATGGGGACCTTAGTCGCGAGGGAAGGGAGGGATAATGACCGAAATTGGTGTCGCCTGGGAAATATTGCCTAGAGAAAGGGGAACGTCGTCAAAGTCCCCAAGTCAGAAATGATGGTGAGGTTCCAAGAAAGCAAAAGAGACAATGAAAATAGATAAGAAGATCAAAATTTTCAATTTCTATTCTTTCTTTCTTTCTTTTTCTTTTTTTTTTTTTTCTTTCGAGGAGCGAGAGCTAGTTTGAACGAATGATGTCCGGTGTGCTTCCGTTTCATCTTTATAGTAGGTGATGTGTTCTTACTTGTTTCATAAAAGGAGGTGCAAGGCCGGCCTGAATTACGAAAACAATGTAATTTAACCGTACGGCATCATAGAGAAGACTACATCACGAGAGCTCATTATATGTACGGCTTGCACACCGCATCATCGGAGCCTGGATGTGGTGGTCGTTTGGCGTCCTTCCTACTTGTTTCTGCCGACAAAAAAAGTAAATTTGACAGTGAGAATAGCATGCATCTGTAGAAGGCGCGCGCTCAGCAGCAATCACGCACGTCACTATAGGCGTTGAAGTGACGTCAATGCAAGCCACGTAGAAATGACTTGCATGAAGTCAAGTGCTTGTCATGTGTGAATGAGTTGCACGTAATGGCATCGTTTCACACTGGTGGTAATTTTATTTGGTTTTTACAAGGTGGACAAGTCCGGTGATTGAAAATGTAAGGGGCAGAAAGTGCGCGCATTGCAGCGAGGCCATCACAATGACCGCTGATGTGACACCCATGTATTGTGTCATGTATTGCGATGGGAGATTTAAAAATGAACCGGAAATGTTATTTTATTACTTCATAGGCCGAAGTCGTTCACTGTGAAAGGGACAAAATCAAATCGATAAAAGACCTATGTGAATGAATAGAACCAACCGACCAAAAATGGTGGAGTAATGTTAAAGCAGGAAGGAGGATGAAGTTTGATTGGGACCGTAACAACCGTTAATAAAGTTGGTCAGCGATGGTGTCTGTTTCTGAACACTTTAGGAGCAGGATTTAACGCTTTCGGCGTCGACACACAGATACAATCTTTAAGGTTAACTTATGTCTTTCGTCGGAGTCGTAATTCCACACTGCGCTCGGTGACGGTAGTTATCATAATCTTCCCAGTCCAAAATAATATGGTAAATTACTTCGAAGAAACCGCGCAAGATCACTTATAATGATAATGTTCTACCAAAGTACCGAGCAACCAACGTACAAGTGGCCGACCAAAAAAAGTCAGATTTGTCGCAACCCACACACACCGCCCCGACACCCACAAAAACAAACACAAAAAACGGGTTTTATTTAATGGCCAGTTGCGTAAACAAGGTTGCTAATAAGATGAATTTGACATGTCTGCCAACGTAGTTTGTTGAGTCAACAGTCCGGTGAGTCAAGACATCTTACATTCCATAGATTAGCAGTCGTAGACTGCGCTTGCCAAGTTACCCATCTTCGGCGGAAAAGCCAGATCTTAAAGGTGCTCTGAGGAGGTTCCTGAGATCGCCTAAATATGGCGATAACTCACTCTGCGGGCTCTAAGCATCCTAGAAATCCATAAATCATAACAACGCGCAGCCGATTTCTCTATTAAAAAAGCAATCAAATATCGAAATTATCTCCGGCGATGGGAGTAGCATTGTGCCGGCAGCCAAGGCGGCATGTGTCTAATGAGAACGTGACATTTTGTTGAGATAGCAAACGCTGTTATTATGAAATGTCTGTGCTTGTGTAGGTGATAGAAGCAAGGAATAATAGTCGAAAAATGTTAATTTATCGCAGAGAGGGAACATAATACTGCAATAATTTGAACTTTTAATCTTTTTTTTTTTTTTGTCTTCCGCGGGTCCGGTTGTCAGCTCTCGAGCGCTCGAGCTCACGCTCGTTGCGTTGAATCCGTAGTCCGAAATGTATGGGCAACGAGCCGCGCGCATTCGAGATATCACTCCGCGATTCCACCGGTCGGAAGCGCGAGGATCCTGCACTTGCTATTGACTGACAGTCATCCTGGTTTCGGAACAAACCCCCTCCCATCGCCGGAGGTGACTTCAGTGTGTTGCGATCTTTGATTGTTATTCTAATAAGGAAATCGGCCGCGTATCCTCATGATTTAGGTATTTCGAGTACGCTTAGATCCAGCAGAGTGAGTAATCTACACATTTTAAGCGATCTCAGAGCCTCCTCATGATACTTTTAAGACAGCCTAAGTTCTCGCTGTCTAGCCCTCCATTCAACACAGTTTATTTGACTTTGACGTATGACTTTACTTGTATACTGTCCCCATAAAATTATGGCTGGAAAGTTTTTAGCTTTGCTTCGGGCATCGGCAATTTCGACCCTCTGGACACCTGGGCTCGTGAACCAAGCCGCGAAAAGAAGAAAACGCTCCCCGTTCAAAAAGAAAGTCCCGGTAAAAGAGATAAAAAATTAGGAGTATGATGGGCATAATAATACCAGGTAGTGTACTTAAATGTTTATACTCAGGGATTGTTTAGTTACGCTACGGAGAGCTATCTTTAGTGACAGAAAGAGGCACCAGAGTCGCGCTCTCCGCGCTGCCGGAGAAACCAATCGAATTGCTTGAAGGAAAACTACACTGTTAAAAAAAGTTAGTAAAACGTTAGCAAAAAGTTAGTAAATACAGCACTTACACCTCTGTGGCCGTTACCACACTTCTACTAGCTGTTTACTGCATCAGTGATGCCACAGGTAGTAAATACGGTTGTTAGTAGCCAAGAAAGTTGAGTCAGCAGTCATTAACAACCAAGAATGTCTAGCGACTAATCATTACTGCCGTATCTACAGGTGCGGGCAATACAATGGTTTTTTTTTTTCGGGTCGAGATTGTTCACTGTGAGAAAACGTAAAGTATTTTATTAACGAACTATATTAATGTTAATTTATGTTATGTGTGGTACAAGCTCCTTTGTGAGCTAATACAGCAGGTAATTATCAAGATGTGCTGTGTATGATAATTTTTACGTTTGGACTAGGCTATAAATGGGGACTATGCACGGCGTGCGGACTGTGCACCGGGTGCAGATTGTCTAAGCAAAAACATTTATTTTTGACCCCAAATTTCCGCTTGCGGACAATGTACCGGGTGTGGATTATTGTCCGGAAAATACGGTGCTATTGTTGCATAGTTATTCCGACAAGCGGAAGCATGTCCACTAGGAAGCGCAGACAAACACGTTGTTATATCGACTGTCACAAATAATTAGTCTTAACCTTTACTTTTAACTAAAAGATTCATCATCTAGGAACTTGAAAATTAATGTTAGGAATGACTTTATTGAGAGGTAAACATTTCGTAAAATCTTTTGTTAGTGAGGTGAGCATCGAGGAAAGGTGTGCCTAAAATATTGCGGCTACAAAAGGGTGAAGAGCAGCAGACGGAGCCAGTCATCGATGTAGAACGCGTTCATGTTAGTGTTGTCTTGTGCTCCGTTTGCATATGTGACCCCTGTACGTGATGTGTTCAGCTGTGATGATGCGTACAATGTATCTCTAATATTATACTTAAGATATGTAATTCCTGAAGCCGAGCAGTCGCGCGAGCAAATCAAATATATTTTTTAGGACTTTGAATTGGGCTGTAGCTACGGCCACCTGGGTCTGTGGGCTAGAAGCAGCATCTTAGCTGAACTGAGTGAAACAGAGCACTGCCAAAGCCAACGCACGAGCGGAGTGGCACCTGAAGCCGATTCTCAAGCGCTTGCGAGTTAGGCTTGGCAGGCTTTCTTTCACACACTTTTAGCTATAAGACGCTGACTAGCAAGCCGGTCCTGGCCTGTCGAGCTCAATTAAAGAAATGCTTATTAACTTCCTTGGCTAGTAACTGTTACCAACACTCTCGCTACTAACTGCAGCTACTAAGAGTTTAGTGACGTATCTGACAAGCAGTTTCTAACATGTGGTTAATAAGTTGATCTTAGCCAAAAGGCCGAGAAGAAGTTAATAAGTACTGAGAACTTTTCCCTGAGAGTGTGCAGTAGGTGACAGGTTAAGAATTCAGCAGAAAAGGCGCCTCAAAGAGAATGATATCACTCCGCCAGTCAACTCCTTCCACTCATTTCTTGACGTGACTGACGTCACGGCTTGACAAACTCCCGTTTTGCAGCGAATGTGTACGTAACTCGTTGGTCAGGGTTTTTTTTTTTTTTTTTTTTTTTGTGTCCGTCGACAGCACAGCAGTCGACAGGTAAAATAGTCGACCGAAAACCCACGCGCGCGCCTTATCATCGTTCGCGCGCGCCTTATCTTTTATCATGTGATTTTGACACTTGTTTAAATACGAAAACTACAAAACAAATGTAAAAACCACGTGACGATAAGCACGTAGCGCCCCCCGCATGCGTTCAGCGGTAAAAATTGCGGTTGTATAAGCTGCCGCGGCAACGACAGCGTACGAAGTCTTACATATATAAAAAAAAAGTTTTGTACAGTTCATTTACTTTCGTATCGTCAGTCATCTGGTATAGACCCTCTTGATGCTTACAAACATGAACTGCAGGTTGTAACCCAAGCGACTTCCGTTCGCACCGTCTTTGCAAGCCTGTTGAGCTGGCTTATGTCACAAGTGCTAGAAAGCATAAATGCTACACGAACAATGAAGTTGGAGATTTAACGAGAGCCTTCGGCTGTACAATATTATATTTTGGAGGAGGCAGGTTGGTTTACAATACTCCAAACATTTTAACAGATCTCGGACTCCTTCCTTCTTTTGGCGTTCACCTGGTGAATGGGTGGTAAAACATTTAATCTACATTTCAAGCAGCGGTGTTCAGGTGACCTCGTTGCTATGGCAACTCGTCGTTCATTATTTTCATAAACTGAAAGTTTCCTGAACGTCAAAGACTGGAGCACCACCTGCTGGCGTTTGCCTTAAAAGGTGTATATAGTGCACTGGGCAATCATTGCAGGTGATACCACAGCTTCGCTGTCCAACCACCTTCAGAGCGTGGATTAGAGCCTTAATTTTTTAGCATAGGGCGCTCAGTTTTCGACGTCGGCTCCGCCAAGAAAAACCGGTTTCTCGAAGTGACCCGGACTTACGTCGCTGACCTGTACCGGTATTCGCTTTTGCGCACGGTAGCTTTTGTGTTACTTTGTGAGAATTCAGCGGTCGTCTCGCCGTGCAACTTTGTCGCCGTCGAAGTACTCAGTGCTCCTGCTTATTCGCGCGTGCGCAAAAAGTCGCTTTTTAAAATTGTGCCAATGTGAGTGTTTCTTCGAGGTAATGGTTGTCTGACGATGTGAGAATTCAACAATAGTGTAGTTGATGTCGAAGTGCCCTTCACCCCTGCAGGCAATCGCGTAAGCTTTCCTCGATGAGACAGGCGCAAGCTTCCTCTATGCCGATGACCTCTCTTCGTTCGTTTAGTTTTCGCCCCTGGGACAAGGTCTGTCGCAAAATCGGGATGGTGTGAGCCTTCCTTCGCTTTGATTTCGCTGTGGGGAAATCACCGCGCTACATAAAAGACTCGGGTGACGCCACCATCATGATGCCTCAGAGGGCTGCGTCTGATTTCCTGCTCGTTTTAATAAATAAAGAATGCCGTCTATATGGCGCCTTCGAAGCAGTGTTTATTTGTACGCGGAACTGGTGCCCTCGCCAAGTTTCGCCATGGTGGTAACTCGAAGGGTAAATCAGGTAAGCAGCGAATGGATCGTCCTACGATTGTCACACGTGCGGGTGTCCTGCCGTCACCTTTGGCAACACGAAGTAGAACATCATCCAGCATTTCGCCTCGTACAAAACAACACAGGTACTTTTGTCGCCTTCCGATGATGTCGTCCCGTTCGAAAAGCAGCGAGGTTCGCTTACTCCGGTCGCTCATGAAACCTAAGTTGCCGATGTCGCCCTGTCGCGGAGAGGGCGAGGCACTACTTTTCGACAACGGAGTGGACGCGTTACGCCTGTGGGGTGGAGCATCTACTGAATTCTAACCCTGTCACAGACTAGAGTATAAAAAGACGCCCCGCGCTACAAAAAGAAAAAAAAAATTCTCCAAGCATTCTGTTGTATTCGAGTAGGCAGAAAGACTACCGCCGAATACTTCGTATTTATTCTGGTCCGGCCGTTGCGACCGGTCGGCAGATCGAGAGCTTGCGAGTGCCCGCGTTCTGCGTGTGCGCGCGTTCTGTGGCTGCTGTGCCAGCATCGTCGTCCTCTAGCACAGTGTTCCGACACCGGGTATAACACTTCTCCCCCTAGAGAGAATCACCATGTTGCTGAGGCAACCGTCTTGGGCGTAGAGATCTTGATGATGCAGGCACAATGCTTGAGTCGGGATGTGCAAGAGTCTCTGGGCCTGGAGCATTTCGTTCGAAGTTTGTGGGCTCACTATTTATCGCAATAGTCCACTGCGGTAGAATACCTGGAGCCGGCTTCCCACTAATGTCCCTCGAAGAGGTCTCGGCCACCGGATATTCTGCGTGTTTCTCAATTCGGTTGCTGATGTGGTCCTCGTGCCGTCGAACTGTACCTCGCTCGGTAGCGACCAGCCAAGAACGCGATCCAATTCTCTTTGTGACGGTTCCTGGCATCCACTGTGGTGTTCCTGTAAATACTTTTACAAAGACGTCTTGGCCAACCGCGAGGCCCCTCGGCGACAAAGACTGTTGCTCCTTCCTTTCTTCCGTGTTCCCCTTCTGCTCGCTTTCGAGGCGACCCAGGCGAGTGATCTGAGTTGTTAACTCTCGACCGAACATCATCATCGCTGGTGTCTTGCCTGTAGTTACACTTGTGGTGGTGTGCTGCTTGAAAAGAAACCGGGCGATCCTGCATGCCAGAGTTCCTGTTTTGTCTTTGGCCAGTGCACGCTTCGTTTCTTGCACCATTCTTTCGGCCTGACTGTTGGTGGCAGGATGGTATGGCGCACTTGTTCTGTGCTTGACTCCGTTTTCCTTAAAGAATTCGGTTGTCTCTTGTGATACGAACGATGCTCCATTATCTGTAACTACCTTCTCCGGCAGTCCAAACGTTGCAAATAAATTTCGAAACTGTTCGATTACTGAACTTGATTGTATGTTCTTCATTTGGCGTACCTCCAGCCACTTGCTGTAGGCGTCCACGACAATTAAAAACATTTTACCTTCCAGAGGACCGGCAAAATCAGCGTGGATGAGTTCCCATGGCTGGGATGCACGATGCCAGTCTGGAACAGGTACTTGAGGTGGGGATCGCTGGTGTTCCAGACAAGTGACGCAGGATCTTGCCTTTCGTTCGATGTCCTTGTCTATGCCCGGCCACCACACGTAGCCGCGTGCAGCGCTCTTCACTGTAACCATGCCTCTGTGGCCAGCGTGCAATAAGTTCAATACTTGAGATCTGCATGCGCTGGGGGCTACTATCCTTGTACCACGAATTAAGCATTGGTTGACTGTTGACAGTTCATTGGAGATGCTCTTGTAGGGACGATAGTCTTCGCCCTTCAACTTTTGCAGGTTTCCTTCTTGAACGGCTCTGTAGACGCGATTCAGGATATCGTCCTGCTCTGTCAATTCTGCGATGCGTTCTGGTGACAGATTCGAAATCGGAGAACATGCTAGCATTAGCACATCTCCAGGTATGCACGGTTCGTCTACCTTGGCTGGTAATGGTAACCGGCTGAGCGCATCAGCGTTCTGGTGGCATGCTCCTCGCCTGTACACCAGGGTGTAATCGTACGCGCTCAACTTGACGCACCATCTTGTCATTCTTGGAGATAACATATGTGGAATCGGTTTGGTCGATCCAAGGATTCCAAGGAGCGGTTGATGGTCAGTGTATATGACGACATGTCGTCCGGCAATGTACTCGTGAAAATGACACACTGCGTACACGACGGCCAACCCTTCCTTGTCTAGCTGCGAATAGTTTTTTTCTGCAGCTCCCAATGTCCTTGACGCAAAGGCGACCGGCGCTTCACGTTTTAGGTCATCTTCCTGGGCAAGGACTGCCCCCAGGCCGTAGGGCGACGCGTCGCAGGAGAGCAGCAGCGGCTTGTTTTCGTCATAGTGTGCCAAAACAGTGGATTCTTTCACCAACTCTTTCAGTTTCTGGAATGATACCCTATGCTTGTTTTTCCATTCCAACGGGACATTCTTCTGAAGAAGTCCATAGAGGTCGGTTGCAACTGTGGCTCTGTTCCTGAGAAACCGGTCGTAGAAGGCCAGCAGTCCCAGAAACGCCTGCAGTTCGTTTTTTCCTCTCGGTTCCGGCGCGTCCAGAATGGCTTGCACTTTTTCATCTGTTGTGTGAATTCCTGCTGCGTCAATTCGGTGCCCGAGGAACTTGGCTTCGCGAACTGCGAACTGACATTTTTCTTTCTTGAGCCGCAGGCCTGCGTTTTCGAGTCTGGACAGTACTTGGTCCAGGCGTGCAGCATGTTGTTCTCGGCTCTCTCCACTCACGATGATATCGTCCAAGTAGATACTTATGCCCTGAATGTCAGCCAAGGTTGTTTCCATTGCACGCTGGAAAATTGCTGGTGCCGCTGAGATTCCAAAAGGCAGGCGTTTCACTTTGTACAAGCCTTTTATGGTGTTGATGGTCAATACAGCTGCAGTGGCTTCAGACACTTTCAACTGTTGGTAGGCTTGACAAAGGTCCAACGTCGAGAAAACGGTGCCCCCTCTCAGGTTTGCCAGAACTTCTCCTGTAGTTGGTAGTGGGTACGCTGCCTTCTTTGATACGGCGTTGACAGTACTTCTGTAGTCTCCACAGAGTCTGATCTCTCCACTCTTTTTACGTACGAGGACTAGAGGTGTAGCCCACTCCGAATGTTGTACTGGCTCGATTATATCCTGCTCTTGCAGTCGGAAGAGCTCTTGCGTTACTGCAGATCGCAGTGCTAGTGGAACGGAACGAGCCTTGCAGAACTTGGGCGCTGCTCCCTCCTCTAGTTCTAAGTGAACAGAGGGTCCAGTGTATCCCGAAATGTCCTCATTGAAGACCGTGGAATGGCGGTGTAAAACCGCTTGTACCTCTGGCGGCGTGTTCTGCTGTCGCACTTGGTTGATTCCTTGTAACCTGATGTGTAGGGCCTGGAACCAGTCGCGGCCCAGGAGGTTACAGCCGGATCCCTTCAACACTAGAAGCGGAAGCACGTAGTCTTTTGACTTGAATCTGACGGTAGCTTGGAGGGATCCCAGAAGCTTCAGTCCTTCGCCACTCCAAGTACGCAGTTCAACATCGTCGTGCGTAAGTTTCGGCGGATTCCGTGGCCAGGTTTTTCGGAAGGTCTCTTCGCTAATTAGTGAGCAGGCGGAACCCGAATCAACTTCGAAGTCCAGTGGTTTGCCTTCAATTCGAAGTGTGACGTGAAACTTTGAAACAGCTGTGTCCGGCGCCAGCTTGTGAAGTTCATAAAATGAGCATCCAGCATTAGGCGGTATTTGGCTCTCTGAACTTGTCGATGCCATTATCTGGTTCGCTTTCTTGAGCGGTTTGCTTGCCTGATGCTTTTTCTTGGCAATACAAGCTTTTTCAATATGTCCGCGCTTGTTACAGTATCTGCAGTCCGCGTTCTTGAAACGGCACTCTTGCGGATCATGTTGTCCCGTACACCGGTAGCAACGTCGCCCCTGTTGTGTTGAGGGCTCCTTGTTCCTCTTTTCCGTCTGGTGCACCTGATGCTCGATTTTGCTCTTGATGTCCTGCTGCTGCTTAAGTGCGCTCTCAGTTCTTACTGCCATGTCAAAAGCAGCTGCAAACGTCAAATCTTTTTCTGCAAACAGACGTTGCTGCAGCAGCTCGTCGCGTATGCCGCAGACAAATCTGTCGCGCAGCATGATGTCCAACGGCAGTCTGGTGTCGCAAAGAGGTGTTGCTGGTGTCCCAGTCGTAGCCCTTGTACCGGAGACCTGACCTGCCGTTGATGGCTGCGATGCCGTCGTCGCAGCAGTTATCGATGAGGTCAAGGGTATACTGAAATTGCAGTCTGCTGCCAGTTGCTTCAGAGTCGCGACGTAACTGTTGATTGACTCGTCGGCTAGCTGGTCCCGACGCTGGAACTTGTAGCGACTGTACAGCTCCGAGGCTTGAGGGTCGAAGTGTGTCCCAAGGATCGACGCCAGTTCCTCGAACCCGATATCTCCCGTTGTCCTAGGGGCCACTAAAGCTCGAACGATGTCGTACGTTTCTGGCCCGCAAAGCGTGAGTAGCAGTGCCCGCTTCTTGTCCAAGCTCGTGATAGAATTAGCCACGAAGTAGAACCCTAAGCGTTCGATCCATGACGCCCATGCCTTGCCTGAGAAGGCTTCGATGGTACCTTGGGTCGGCATGGCTTGCGGTGGCTGTCCAGGCTTCGTTGGCTCGTACCAGGTCTCGTCGCCAGTGTTGTATTCGAGTAGGCAGAAAGACTACCGCCGAATACTTCGTATTTATTCTGGTCCGGCCGTTGGGACCGGTTGGCATATCGAGAGCTTGCGAGTGCCCGCGTTCTGCGTGTGCGCGCGTTCTGTGGCTGCTGTGCCAGCATCGTCGTCCTCTAGCACAGTGTTCCGACACCGGGTATAACACATTCAAAAAGGCTTTTTCGGTATTTTTGACTAAAGCGTCGATAGCTTGTACCTAGGACTTCGTCGGCTGATAATTTTTCTATAGGTACTTAGGCTGATAGACGTGCTGCGCTGCGAATTTCTACAGAACAAACGCGTGTCACGCGTTTGTTCTGTAGAACTTCGCAGCGCAGCAGGTCTATCAATGTACAACCAACTAGCCCAAACCCAAGTCCAAGCTTTATTAGTACTTAGGCTGCATCTGTTGAACCGCGGTGGGCAAAGTGCTCATATACAGTGTTGAATCATTACTTTCAATCTCTGCGGTAAGCCGACCAAATGTGCTTGCAACAAAGACCCGTCATTCTCTGACGTCTTTTCAAGAGGGGGAAGTCTGGGCCTGTTGCCTCTCTGATTTTTGGTATGAAAAAATTTAACAGCCTAAATTTTCGGCTGACTAGCACGAAGCGGAATTTAATTTTTCTAAAATATGACAAAACAATCACAATTCCACGGATGCGGCCATACCTTGAGATATCTGCAGATCACTGGCCACCACTTCCGATTTTCCGAAGTATTTTCCCCTGCCGTTCAAACTCGTTAGTCATATCGTCACATATTTTCAATTATTGACGTCCAATATCAAAAGTTATAAGAAAAAAAAGAGGTAGGTTATCATAGCCCCATTTTGTACACTTAAATCGCAACATAGCTTTCTGTAAATTCGCTCTTAAACTGTTTTAGAAACAAAATCATATAATCTTCCTACAAATAAAATTATATAGAGGCGTCTAAAGAAACAAAAAAGAAGTGTTTTTGTGTTAAAAATGCATATCAGAAAGATCAAACTGAAGTGAAAATATAACGCTACCAGTTGAGATCAAGCGCGAAGGTTTCAGAACATGACGTTACCTGGATCAAAATATAATTTTAAAAAAAGTAAATTTCTTTATTATCCGACATCAACTAAGCCTAATATTGTCAAAAGAATAAATACCATTGCGGGCGCCTGTAGCGTCTATTTTTAGTAAAAAAACAACTTGTCAGCAAGAAAGAAAACGAACGATATATTCTTCCTTGCTTATAAGTGTTTTTTACTTATATAAATTCCACAAGGTTCCACAATGCCAATTCTTGTTTTGACGGTATTAGGCTTATAGGTGGACGTCGGCTCATAAAGAAATTTCGCCGTCTTAAATTATAATATGATCCAGCTAACGTCATGTTCTCAAACATTCGCGTTCTATCCCAAATGCTAGCATCACATTCTCACGGAATTTCAGCTTCCTGCGATGGATAGTTTATTTACGCGGGACGAAAAACATGGTTCTCCTTTCTCGGGAACGCCCCTGTGGGAAAATATAAAAGCAAGAACGAGACGCACTCAGACAAAGGTCAGGAAGTCTGAGAAGTGGCGTATTATTGTCGCCAAATCGGTTTACGAAACCAAAATGCGCAAAGACGCAAACAACGAATAACACAGCCGCATCTCACTACTGGCCACCTTATTGGTTTCATCTGCTTGCATCCTGGGCCGTAAACGTAAAATAAAAAAAGTTATTTTGAAAAACGAGGAACTTGAAAGTTGTAAGTATCAAGTAAGGACGAATAAAGGCGAGTGTATGGCTATGAAAAAGAGGATGAGAGAAAAAAAAAAACTTAAACGAAAACAACAAACAGAAAAACGGGCAAACAGCTTTAACTTTTGCAGCAAACAAAAGGCGCTCAATTTTCTTGTTGAGGAAACGAAAATTGGGGCGGCATCAAAAGTGGCGGCGAAAAAGAAACCAGGCGTGTATACGATAGAAAATCAAATTCCGCCTCCCCACTTCGCGGAAATAAGATGGCTCTTCGGAAGGTTTTGCACCAAAGAACAAAGCGAGCCGCACTAATCAGAATAAACGAACTTTAACTCGGCGACGGGGCCCCCAATAGCGCCACTTGAACACAGGCAAGGGAGCCATATAGCATATAGCCCGCGCCACAGGCGCCGGGCCTTCAAATGAAGATGAAGCACGTCCCGAAGACCAAAACAATGCTCTCTCCGGGCACGGCGACCGGGAATTCCTTTCAGAAGTGGTCCGCCTTCAAATGGGGCCGTCGTCAAATAGGAGGGGGGGGGGGGGGGGGGGGTCTTTGGAAGTGGAGACAAATTAAGTATCCGCCGTCGTGAAGAGCGAACGGTATCAAAGTCCGCTTTTATTTCCAAAGAGTACGTGAGCTTTCTTGGCCGTTTAAGACTTGAATTGAGCGTCTCAAAACCCGCTTTATGTGTACAAAACTGTGACGGCGACGCTACGTTAGCCTTCACCAGCAATGTGTACTATATAAAGTGTGCACCTTTTTTTTATGAAATTGAACCATTATTACAAGTAATCAAAACAAAACGAAATTTTTCCTTTTGTGATGCCCCGTATAGTTTCGGCGACTTTAAGCTCAAAGTGAAGGCTTTTTTTCGTTTTTGCACTTAGAGCTGGATATCTACTTTCACACCTTTAAAGTGCAGCTTACCAACGTCACGAAAGTAGGTTGAAATTCAATGTGACCTTCAAAATTTTATTGCCCTGCCACTGTGTCTGAGGTTGCCAGGTGCCTTCTGGTGGGTGCTGTGCGTCGCGCATGAATAAAGATGACTTGAGTCTCACTTCGGCAAAGATAAAGAAAAGCAACCAAACACATCACGAAACAATCCTGCTTGTATGTGCATCATGCTTTCTTCTGTCCTTTTTCTAATGCGTGTTCTTTTTTTTTATATATTGGGTTGGTCTAAAATAGACAAAATGCAAGCGAATATGATTTACGTACAGCTCGCGACGTAGATAGCACAAACAAGCACCGACGCGTTTATTTCGCTTTCTTTCAAAGCCATAAGTAAGACTGAGATGAAAAAGAATAATACAAGCTTGATTATGCCGACAGAGACTGGTAAGCGAAGAATGTGTACAGGCCTTCTAGTGAAAAATACAGGGGCATCTGAATGGCAGCGCCTAACCAATATTCGTTGTTATTACTAACACACGTCGGGAAATGGCGCACCATAACAGGAAAGGCCTCGAAGAGCGCGATCGCGCGCTTGCGCGCCGCGCGAGTGACTTGGTTTTTGCATGCTCCGACCCCTGACCCTGGATAACTCAGTCGGGAGGAACATGTGGCCGTTTCAAATGGCTGTGAAAATATGTTCTCTGGTGGAAACACCGCATCGGCCATTAGCCGAGCTATCTCTGAATCTTTGGACGTAATCTCCAGTAAGTATACAAAGTCATACGTCCACGTGTGCCAACAGGTAGCCTCGTCCTAAATTTTGTATTTATCCACGCCGACATAACTGCTAGGCCCGCACACGGCCCCGATCTTCCCAGATACTCTCAAAGACGTAATCGACCTAAAAGGTATTAGAGCCACCGGACAATTTCAGATTAGCCATGTGCGGATGGTGACATGTGTCAATGCTCTCGTCAAGTAAAAGTTCTGTATTTGTGGCGAGCTACTCGTGAAATGCAAGAAGTGCCTTGCCCTTGACCCAAACGCACTGGAACTCAGGGTAAAGCTTATCTGGCTTCCGGGCTGTCTTGAAGACAGATACGTCACCGAAGCACTGGCGCCTTTTGGCACAGTGCGTAACATGCCTCGAGAGAAATGGCGTTGCCCCAGCATGAAGCACATGGACACCCTGAACAGGGAACTGAGCCTGACTTTCCACGAAGGAATGACGACGGTAAGGACTCCTCACATACTTAAGGTGTATGGATGCCAGTTTATTGTTGTCTTGGGAAGGCCTCCGTTATATCTCAAATGGAACGGTATAGGCCACGTCCATCGGCAGAGCAGAATACAGCACTGCTTTAAGCGTGGACTCTATGGCCACATCGCTGACGCCTGTGTCACAACTTACGCAAGTAAACTTCGAGGAGTTGTGTCCCAGGACACCGAAGAGCAGTCTGAGCTCCTAATGCATATCTCGGAGATTGTCGATGCTTCGGGACACGCTCTCCGTCTCAGCGTTCTTGAGGGTCGACGTAGGCGACGTTCCCTCTGCTACAGTGCCCGACCCCAGTGTCAAGCAAAATGACCCAGGATACCTACTAGAACCAACCACTCCACGTGAAGATGATAATGACAACTCATCAACACAACAGTCGTTGGTGAAGACGTTGTAGTATTCGAAGTAGACACCGTGGCCAGGTGTGAGGCACCGCCCCGACAACCAGAAAGATTGATGCGGTGCTGTGGTCTTAAATCTTACAAAAGGACTCGGTCATCAATATGACTCCGTGGCTTTTGATGAGGGGCTCCTTATACGTCCCACAAAAGATCGGAAGCAGGGAGGCCCTAAGTATCAGCCCTATTTTAAACTGCAAGGTAACCAAAAGCGCTCGATGTCAACCCCAGCGCGAACCTCAAATTCCCTTAAAGTATTCTTGCAGACCCCGCCCTTTCATTTACATTTTACCACCCTAAATGTAAGATGCCTAACGTCTAAGCGGAAACAATAAACATTTTAAGACTCTTGAAGCATGCGCGCGTTGACGTAGCAGCCGTACAGAAGACTAAATTATCAGCAGACAAGGTCAATGCAGTGACTTTAGAGACTTTTAAAGACGACATTGAGATCTCTGTGAATCCCTCAGTGGGCCTCTCTGCTGTTTGTTTCTTGTTTCTGCGCAAATCGCTTGACTATTCGGATGTTTTCTAATCTATTGACCCGGAAGATCATATTATTTCATGAAACCTAACTTTGGGACACATAGCTTGGCGTTTTCTTTGTGTTTATACTCATAATAACGTGAATGCAAGGTGCGCTTTTTTTTTAGTTCTTGAATTTTTTAAACACCGATAAAACGGTAGTACCACTGGCAGATATCAACTATGTATGCAATGCAGAAGATCGTTCACTACTGCATACATCGTACGATAGAAGCACGGCCTACCTCAAAGACTTACTCGAATATGGCAATTTGGTAAATCTGGCATGTCGGAAAGACACTTCAATATGTTTTACTATCTTTCAAGGCGTTTCGCACGCTCGCCTTGACAAAATATATATGTCGGGTGACGCTCTTTAAATCAATGGCTAACTAGCTATAATGTTAAGCCAATTTTCTTTTCTCATCACTGCATGGTTTCCATTCGCCTTGGAGCCAAGGATCGCCGATATCCTTGGCCCAACTGAGAGTTGTGGAAATTTAATATAAAACTTCTAAATCATAAAAAGATTTCTAAGGGAGTTTCAATAATTCTTTCGGAATGCCTTAAAAATTCAGTTGCGCATATTTTCGCATTTAGGGATAGGTTTAAGCGGGATGTAAAAAAATTGACGATTAAACGTTCTTCAACAATATCATACTAAAACAAAAAAGAACGCCGCGAACTCTATAAAACTCGTTTTCTATACTATGCATTCAAATTCATCAATCCTGTTGACCACAAAGTTGGTATTGAAGTTACAAGAGCAAAACTTCAAAACATTTGAAACCGAAAGGTATCGTGGAGCTTTTTAGTGCAAGATTCTGGCACTCAAAAGTTTTCATTTGGTGAGCAGCCAACAAAACAATCTTTAGGCGATGAAAAACGATATGAATTATCCATGTAAATTTTAGGAATTGGCCAAGATGGCGTGATCATCAAAGAACCATCCTCAATTGTTAAGGCATTCTATGCCTACTACTCGAATACCTTTGTTAAAATTATCCCCACGGGCACTGCAAAAGAAATAGTCTATTGTCAACGATGCCTTCGCTTGACAGAGATAGCAAATAGAGTATAGAATGCCCTATAACGTTAAGTGAGCTCAAAGCAGCAATTAGCTCGCTTCAAAATGGCAAACCACTTGGACCCTATGCCCTCAGTGGTGAATTTTATAAAAATAAATATTAAGACAAACAATGTCCAGTAATACTAAAAGTGTTTCAAGACTCGTACATCTGCAAGACGCTCGCACTTTCTTTTTTATAACTGTCATACTGTTCTAGTACATAAAACCAGAAAATCACAACTTTAAAAAAGTAGGAAATTAGATACCAATTTCACTCTGCAATGCGGATTATAAAATCATCGCGAAAATCTAGCAACGCTAAAACGGCTTAAATTAGTCGAGTCGCATTTTTAGAGCTTACGACAACCGGTAAGGGCTGTTTCGCGGCATGTGGTTGACCACGAGATGCTTTCCTATTCAAACCAATGAATGGTCCAGCTCTCCCAATACACGGCTCTGGGCTCTTTTACCCTTTATATGTTCGTTTTTTGTCTATTTCTTTAAGAAGAAAATTTCGCATATACAGTGGGGAAGTACAGTGTTCCCTAAACATAGCGCCGCAATGAGATGGTCCTGGTCACTTTTGCTGCTATTCCTTTACCTACAGGTCCAATTATACATTGTGTAGTTTGATCCCCGAACACAACCTAGCATGGTGAAGACATTCCAGCTGCTGCAGTGACCAATTTAGCTTCGAGTTGGTGACAATAAGTGAATATAAGAGTAACCGAGTGTCGGCGTTAAGTTTGAAAAGTACATACAGTTACACCAAATATCTAATAACGCAAGTTCACAAGCACACTTATTTTAACACAAAGCGACGTTAAAATGGGTTAAAAAGTTCATTTTTAAAATGAGTTAAAGGCCTGGGAAATTGTTTGAAATTGAGGTACTATCCTTGTTTCGAGTTTTGCGTCCACATGTCGCGTACCGAATGTTATTGAAAGATATAGAAGCCCTCTGCACATTTTTTTATCATCATCACAACAGTGGGTTAGATGCAGACTTGTACGTATCGCGTTACAACTAATGGATTACTTGTAATCGATTACATTTTACTGTAATTTTGTAACGCTTCAATTACTTCCTTTAAAGAGTAATGATCATTGTAATTAAATTACTTTTTTTCTGTAATCGATTACAAAATTACCCATTACAATTTTTCTCAATTTCTTCTCTTTTTTTAAAGAAATTGAGGGGGAAGGGCTAGATGTGCTGGAGTCACTCAGCTCTGGGCAACGGCCATTTTTTTTTTTTCGGAAACCATTAAGTTTGGTACTTCAAGTATTAGTAGGCCGCTTCACTATGCCTCGTTTCCTGGGTACATTTCATTTTTTTGTACACCGTAGACTACGTCCGGGTATGCAAAATTACCTTATCTGGCCCCTTGTGAGTAATGTATTTAGACAGCGCTATTTTTATTTTATTTATTTTGCTTCACGGGAGGGATCGGGTGTTGGCGTTACTCGCTCAGAACGATCAAGGATGTTTTTTTCCCGAAACAACTGAACGCGAGACCTCAAAGATTCTGCTACCGTAATAGAAAAAGTTGAATGAAAAGTAACGTGGGATGTAATCGATTACTTAGAGTAATTTTTGGATTATTTTTTTATGCTGTAATGGTAATCGGTTACGTTTTTTCAGTAACGTGTACAAGTCTGGTTAGATGTACTGTATCCCTTTTTGGGAGAATAATTCCAGGCTTCAGGGGCGACTATCTGAGCGAACTCATCACCATGTTCATGTGGCCAGTTCTCTCGATCTACGGTTGTGCAAGGAGGCTTGTTGCTTACACGCCGCGACACGCACTTGGCACTAACCGCATGCCGTTACACCAGGTATGGCTCACAACCTTGACGCCATGAAAAAGAAAACGGAATGCTGTAAGTTTTGTCAAGAATATTTGGTCATGCCACTTATGGGCGAAAACTCAAGACAAGAACGCGTTTCTCAATGCTATGTTAAACAAATAGCTAAGCATCGAGAATACTGTCGTAACCCGCATTAACGGCGCTTTTTGGTCACATTAAAAGTTTTGTGAACTTGCATTGCCGGATATATTATGTAATTTTATGTACTGTACTCCAGCACAGGCTGTGCAAGCTTTCTCTTTGTGGAAGAAAAAAAGATACAAATATTGGTAGGTTTAGAAAAGCCTACCTTCTAAGATGGCCTAGTGTGCGTGTAGAAGCGAGAGTTGGAAAAGCTGTAATATAGTTGTAGGGCTGCATGCACATCAAAAATGTTTTCTTTCACCCCTTTACTGAGTAATTTCGCATAAAAGGTTGGAGGGAAGTTTCTATGGGCTTTTAATTTTGATGATACAACTTAAGAGATCCATTTATTTGTGATTTCAGATTTGTTTAAAGTAAAAAATTGAACGTGTGCAGGAAAGACCTAATATATCAAACAATTTTCCGTCTACGCATCAGCCTTACTTAACCTCAATGTGTGTTAAATCGAAGTCAACGAATACTTGGAAAAAGTGCAAAGTATTAATACATTAATAGGCCTAAAAATGACGATGACCGAGCTTCGCATCTTAAAATAGAGCTTGAAACATTTCGTCTTTTTAAATTTACAAGTCTATATCTCCGAACCTATATTATATCTGATTTTTACTGGATGTTTTAGACCATACAAAGCATTCTTCAAACAAAAATCTAAAACATACAAAAAATGGGTTTTTGACAAAATTGTCGTTGAATTTTGTATTTTTAGTTTCTTTTGTATTCAAAGGGGTTTTTCGCCAAAATAACATTATTTGATTGCAGCGATATTGTGCTTCTTGAATAGGTATTTGTTTAAGCTTTTGTTTAATATGTAATCTATATCACCTAATTGATTGTTACAAGCGTTATCATCTACCAAACCTAGTAAATTATCGGCAAAGGGGCCAGGTTCGGGGGTATTTTGGGGAAATAAATAAATACAGCAAAATCTTTTGAGAACGTTTTCGCTTTCAACGCAGCTTAAAAAGTCATGTAAAAAGTTTCGTTTTGTTTTGCGGGAGGTATCTCAGCCAAGAGAGCTCCCGAATACGCGATCTCTGATGATCGCCCAAATCCCAAAATCTGTTTTTGGTCCTTTAGAGGTCACAAACTCGAAAAATTAAAATATGACGCAAAAACGGTTTTCAGTTTCGTTCTAGTTGAGAATTGGACGAGCACATATATTTCTTTCAAAGGTTTTTAAGAAATGACCTTTTTTTAATGCACGATGTGAAATTAAATTGCCTTATTATTATTTTTTTTTTTTTTATGACTCATCTTTATGCTACATACAAGCACGACTAAAACACCAACTCTGACTTTTCGCCTGTACTCTGATGAAACATTGAATGTATGTGTGTGTGTGTGTGTGTGTGTGTGTGTGTGTGTGTGTGTGTGTGTGTGTGTGTGTGTGTGTGTGTGTGTGTGTGTGTGTGTGTGTGTGTTGTGTGTTTTTTCCCCTATATTCACGGCAATGTGAGTCCGTGCGAATATCCGGTCTGCCACTCCAAATGCTGGATCTGGTCCCACAAGCCTCTGCTGCTTTGACCAGACCCGAGACTCAAGTGGTTATATTTGCAATGTTGAATAAAAAATTATTATTATTATTATTATTATTATTACTATTATTATTATTATTATTATTATTATTATTATTATTATTATTATTATTATTATTATTATTATTATTATGGAGAAGAAGACGAAGTCCCCGAGAGCAGTCGTTCTTTTCGATTGTTCTTCAAATTTCCATTAGCTATTCGTTATATTTCAAGCTCATCAACAGCCTGCAAGCAATCCGCTGCAGAGGTCAAGTCCTGACGTCATCACGACCAGGTCACCATCGTCATTCATCGACCGCCTGCTCCGGTTGAGCTTTTGCAGCATAACCGTACCTAACCTCCCTGGCATCCACCACCGGCTCCACGCCACCTTTCTGGGTACGAGGTACTTCTCGAGTGGACTCAACGCCACAGGACAACCTGCGCGTCAAGAAGCACGGTATGTATTACTGTTTCCTATCGCTATCCTCCCATGTCTTCTCAATCTCCATCAAAGTGTGCTAAATTCCACGAGAAGATTGTCAGCGATGGTCGCCATATGTCCTGCGCCGACTGCAAAAGGTCACTTCACCTGGGGAAGATGTGCTCCGGTGTTAAGGAAAGCACCTTCAAAACCATGGGTGCTGGTAAAAGGGAGATCTGGCGGTGCCGTCTTTGCCGACAACAGAGTAGTGTGGCTGATTCCCAAAATGAGTCACAATGTGAATCTCCGTTGACTGGTGACCACTTTCGATCACTTGAATCTAAGCTGGAATGTCTTACCTTACTCAAGTCAAACGTTGAGTCCCTCCTTGATCTACCATCCAAGATCGATCAACTCTTGACCTTAAAGCCGGTAGTGGAGAACCTCAAATCCACCGTATCGGAGGTTCAGAAGTTCATTGACTTTTTGTCAGAGAGGTATGACTCCCTATTAGCGACAGCCACCACCAACTCCGCCTCAATAACAGAACTCCGCACTGAAACAACGTCTTTAAGAACAGTGATAGCGGAGCAGTCTGAAACCATCCAGCATCTTCAAGAGGAGCTCAATGACAGCGAACAGTTCAGTCGTCTCTCCAATCTAGAGATTCACGGGCTGCCTCATTCCCCAAACGAAAATCTGACTGTTGTTGTAGGCGAGCTAGCAAGTCAACTTGGCCTTCCTGACTTCCATCCAAGAGACATTCTAACAGCGCACCGTATACCATCTCGACGTGACATCCCTCCGCCTATAGACCATTCCATTTAGCGCTCTCTGGGCGGCACCATTTTGTGCGACCGCAGCGCCCTCTCCACACATCCGGGAAGTTCAGCGGGTTCGGCGGGGTAAAACGAGAGAGAGGGCACGCGCGCGACTCCGCTAGCAGGCGACAAACCGGGAGATTGCCGTTCTCCATCTTTGGGCTGTATCGGCGGGCTCTAACGAACATCGAACTGTTGCTCGTGGGTGCCGTTGTGAAGTGGTTCGCGTTCTTAGAAGGGTTGTGGCTACTCTAAAATCAGCCTATAGCTCTCTGTTGTTCTGTTTTGCTAAATGATCAACTAGCATATCTTTTTTCCGTTACTTAAATAGCAGTTGAGTCAGCCGGCAGTACTACCCTCAACTACTGCTTGTATTGTGGCAGGAGAGCACGTTTTATTTATTATTTTAGACTTCCACTCACGGTCGCTAAAGGCCTACACCAGTACGAACTTGTGTATAGTAAAAAAGGTACAGCCACCGGATTTACTTTTCGCCAAAAAGACCAGCCAATCAGACACAGTTTTCCCAATATTTTTTTTTTATTTGCACGCAGGTAACAGCGCAATTGAACCCCGTGAGTCTTTTTATCTGGCAGAATATTACACGACAAGTGGCATACCAAAATCTGCGCATCTGCGCTTGAAAGTTCCAAAATGACGCGATTTTAAACAGAGTTTGCACGCCAGCCGGACGCTACCTACAGCCCACTCGGCGGGGCGGACGTCATGCGGGGTGAGAGGGGGAGTGCATTTTTTTCTCTTTTACCCTCTCTGCTATGACCCTAATGGAACGGTCTATACTGATTAGACTTTCTTTGATGACAGCAAGAGATCAATGGCTCACCGCAAGAGGAAAGCTGCGGACTCTTGCAGCCAACGGGTCACTGTCAAAACTGTACGTCAACGAAAACCTGAACCGAAAGAACAAGGAACTGTTTTGGAGGCTGCGTGAGAGAGCAAAGGCAAGGCTGTACAAGTTCACATGAACGGTAAGCTATTCATAAAGAAGACTGAATCCTCTCCAGTTGTCCGCATCCATCGGCTGGACGACCTAGAAAAGATTGTTTAGTCTCCTCTTTGCTAAACGGCTCTGTGAACATGGAATGAAAACCACTTAGAATAATGGAAGTTCAGTTTCGTCGGTGCTCGGATTTTTCGTCCCTTCGAGGTTTCTTTTACCCAGTGAGTGATAGCGCACTTGGTCTTTTACATGTGAACATTAGGAGTATACGCAAATACTGGGATCAGTTTATAGCAACTGTGAATGATACAATAGAATCATTCGATGTTTTTGTACTAACAGAAATCAATGTTAAAGAGGACGTCTGCAATGAATTCCGGATACCGGGTTATAAGGCATTCTTTTTAACACGTACAGCTGGACGAGGAGAAGGAATCGCTATATTTGTTAAAGGTATCTGGTGGGCTGAAAGACTTGATGTACATTTTCTTAGTTGCGAGTCACTATCACTGAATGTATCGAATTCTAACTGGTCATTGATGTTGCTAGCTTTTTACAGGCCTCCGTCAGGTAATCTTTCGAGATTTTTGAACGAACTCCGAGATACGCTTCATAGTTTTCGATCCATCGATGATATTTGTCTAATAGGCGACTTCAACATTGACACGCTTAAACCATCCAAGTCTGTTGTTTGTGATTATCTTAACCTATTGGCGCTCTTTGGTATTGAAAACTTAATTCTTGCTCCTACCCGAGAAGAACTTTTAGAAGATCATCTTGTGGTGTCATGTTTTGATCATATTAATGTACGCGTACCGGATATAATTGCAAAATCAGCAGTAATAGAGCAAAAACTTTCTGACCATTACTTCGTGGAATGTCAACTTATACCACAACTCAATGTTAAATCACCAAAAGAGAGAACAAAAATAATTAAAATAAGTGATCGAACGAAGTTTGATAACTTGGTTAGGGCGAACGATTGGAACATTTTGTTATCTACTGACAACATCGACGGCGTTTACAGAAGTTTTAAAGATCAATTTTGTGCATTTAGGGTACAAGCAAAAAAGGTCATTCCTGTGAGGAGACGTCGGAACGAACACGACTGGCTAACTGGTGACATTCTACAAGAAATTAGGTCTAAAGATGCCCTTTGGGCACGATGCCGAGGTTCTCCAAATAATTCTCAGTTGAAGACAGAATTTCGCAGTACACGAAATCGTTTAAACGCGCTGATACGTTCGGCAAAAAGAAAATATTTTCGAGATAAATTTTTTAAAGCAAGGTCAAATATAGCACATACTTGGTGTTTGGTGAATCAGCTACGGGGCAAGGGGATTAATAGGTCAATTGGTCGCACACTCGAGAAAACATTCGGCAACGATGCAACGCAACTGGTTGAGGATTTTAATAAATTCTTCGCTAAATTCTCCGGCGTAGCCCGAGATGATGCTCTGTTTTCAACAGGTACTCTAGACTCAAACGTTTCCTCGGCTTTCCTTCCCCGGATGACGGAGCTTGATGTCAAAACTACGCTTTTCAGTTTCAAATCAAACAAGTCCCCTGGTATAGATGGCATCAGTGCAGAAGACCTGCAGAGAAATTAAGATTTTATAAACACGTGCTCCTTTATATGTTAAATGGTTTCATTTCTCGTGGAAAAATCCCGGATGATTTAAAGAGTGCATTAGTAAAGCCTGGTGGGGAGCGTAAAAAAATTAACAATTACCGCCCAATTTCTTGTGAAATGCAAATTTTGGAAAAGCATATCCCCAATACTAGGACGTCGTACCTTGATAGCTTTGATATCCTATCGTCTAGACAATATGGGTTCGTTAGTGGCCGGGGGACCCAGCCACTTCTGGAAGATTTTGCTGATGAACTGCATCTTGCTTTTGAAAGGCATCAAGTCGCGTGTGCACTATTTATTGACGTGGCGAAAGCATTTGACACGGTCAACCATAGCATTCTACTTAAAAATTGCATAAAATTGGATTCCGCGGCCCATTCCTCTCTCTGTTTCAGAACTTTTTGAGCGGCCGTACACAAGTAGTTTCTATAAACAATAGTCGAAGCTCCAAAGTAAATTTAAAAGCTGGAGTCCCTCAGGGATCTATTTTGTCGCCTCTTCTTTTCAACGTGTTTGTCAATGATATGTCCAACGCTGTCTCCACATGTAAACTATTCCAATACGCTGACGACACGCTACTGCTTTCGCTCCATCTCAATTATGTTCCAGCAATGACGCTACTCCAAAAAGACACTTGCTGCTTACTTGACTGGTTCAAAAGAAATTGTCTTGAGGTAAATATATCAAAAACTAAACTTGTCTGCTTTCATAAGCCGCTAAGAAATATACCATTTGATCATCCACTTTACATGCATACTTCTTACTGTGCAGACGGCAACTGCTGCCCAGTGTCTTATGCAGATCGGGTTAAGTATTTAGGAATTGAGTTTGATAGTGCTTTGTCATGGAATTTTCATATGTCTTATATCTGTAAAAAACTGAGAAAAGTGTCATGCTTACTCTATAATACAAGATCATTAATTCCTAAATCAACCAAAAAGATGATAGCTCAAGCTTTAGCTTACAGTGTTTTAAGATATGGCATAACAATTTTTGGACATGGGTCTGTAATATGGTGCCAAAAAGTTGATTCAGTTTTGAAAGGAATGCTTAAGAGTATTGCCTATGGTCCATCGGCAGAAACCGAAGAAGAAAAACTAAAAGCTTTAGGTTTGGCGCTTTTCAATGCTTTATTGGTTAAGGCTGTTGTACTGAAATATTTTTGGAACGATGACTATAAAGAACCCAATATAGTATCTAGATCACTTCGCCGGACCGAGCGTTACAAAATGCCTTCTATCACCACGAATTATGGAAAAGGAGTTCGCAATTACTATGTGCCTTCAATCTTCAATGACCTGCCGGAAAACATATATGGTGTGGACTCTCTAAAAAAACTCAAACAAGTGCTCCAAGATTTCAATGGAACAACATAACTATGCGTGAGTGTGTGCGCGTGTGTGTGGTTTTTTTTTACATGATTATTTATTGCATCACAGTGTAGTTATGGATACTATGTGCATGGCATTTTTCATCATATTGTTACGGTGAAAATGGGGTTTATTTACAGGTGATTGAGATGGTAGAAAATAGAGGTGACAGGGTCCGTTGCCAGCAAAGTCAAAAACGAACGATCCTCTTCTTCTTCTCTCCTCCAACTCGCTCCCAGACCACCTCTTCTTTATCCTCGTAATAATATTTATTGCATTACTGTGCAGATGCGGCATGGTGAGCTTGACACTGTTTGTGTTTGGGGGATATTGTGATTATGACCAGTGGGGTGCTGTCCCACAAGCCTTTACTGGCTTTGACAGACCCGTGCCTCCGACTTGAGAACTTATCCGCACAAATAAATATATTATTATTATTATTAATATTATTATTATTATTATTATTCTGGTCCCACAAGTCCTTGCCGGCTTTGACCAGGTCCGAAGCTGAACTTGGTAATTCTTTCTCATGAATAAATATTATTATTATTATTAAATATTATTATTATTATTATTATTACCATTATTATTATTATTATTATTATTACCATTATTATTATTATTATTATTATTATTATTATTTTCGAATTTCAATATTTTTCCACTGAACCTACCTGTAGACCTCTAAACTAAAAGACGAAGGGCATTCTGCATTTTAGAGCTTTACTTTGATTACTTACGCACTCAGAAAGCCAATCTTCACGGCAATCCCAAATATATTCAGAGATCTGCCGTACGAATGATGTTCGGTTGAAGAGGATAATATTACAGCTAATTTGTTTGTCTTATTTTGTTTTAATTTAATGCGCCCGTATAGCATTCATAAAAACAAATATCAATAGGTTCTTGAACTTCCGTGCCATAAAAAAAGCAACAATGAAAAAAATAAATTGCACACGACCACACAAAGTGTACTGCGATTAACAGCGGTAGCTGCTGCGTTGTGAAAAGTCACGTAGAATGAGATTTTCCTTACGCCAGCGTGCTGTACAATGTTTCCAATGGGTTCCCTGCTTTCAGAGGAATTGATGTAGGATACGTCCGTGAGGAGATGTCTGCTTCGGTGAAATGATCGTGCGAGATGTTGAAAGTGTTAAATATTATCAAACGTTTTTTTTTTTCTTCTTGGTGCTAAATTTTTTTTTTTTGCGAGGGGGGGGGGGAGGGGGGGGGAACAGAAGCGCCCGTGTCTGCGGCTGCGGTGGAAGAAGCGAAAGTTCGTACGCGAACTGTTCTGTGAGGCGCGGGGAGACACGAGAATAGAACCTGGGCGACTGCAGTGAAGATACGAAGGAGCGTGTCCCCACGTGGGCATTTAGCAACAGCGGCTGCCGGGGAAAGGGGGGGGGGGGGGGGGGCGTCGCAGGAGAATCCGTTGATGTAGCAAAGGGTGCAAACAGCGCTCTCCCCATGATCACGGGGGTTTTCTGAACGGCGGAGGCCAACAGGGCGTAAGGAGGGCGGGGGGGAGGGGGAGCCTTGCCGTCTGTGAGAAACGAAGGGGAGAGGGAGGTAGTCCCTCTGCTGTAGGATGGAGTTTTGCGTTCGGACATGAGCATTTGTTTTTTGCCGGGAAGGCGCACTAACAACTACCTCTGCGAAAAGAAGTTCAAAAGTCCTCGTCATTTCTCTTTCGGGAAGTAAATAAAAGCTGGAAAAAAAATTGTCGACCCTTCGTGTGCAGAACGAAGCGTTGACACGCTTTGCGTCCTCTGCGGCGTTCCTCTTCAGCGTAGCTTATCTAGGAGAGCTAAGCTTGGTTTCATCATTAGTCGGAGGGCAACCGAAGGCTCGCACCCATAAACGACGAACACACATAATAAAAGTGGAAGTCACGGTGTGTTAAATGCTCTTGATTCGTTCATTCCATCATAGAACACGCACAAAAACGCGAGGAAATCTATGACGTTAAGCTTTTGCCGTTGTTGCGTTGGTCCATGAGCACGTGGCGTCGACTGCAAAATATATATTTTTCATCCCCTCGTCAAACGATTCGACCGGTGTTTCCCTCGTGTTTCGGACTGCTTTACCATTGGCAGCATTTGCATGACATTAGATAAAAACGAAAGAATGTTTATAAGGCCAACGTACGAAAATTTTTTTTTTCGCTCTCTTTTTCTCTTTCAACGCGCAAAAAAAAAAAAAAAAGATCAAAGCCCTGCCGACCTAAAAACGAAAAGATAAAAACATAACCCTAAAGGATTTTTTCATTGTTCTTATCCGGGGCCTTTTAACGGTGCCTCGCACCCCAAATTCAAGGCTTGTTTAACTTCGATTGTCGAGATCGCCAGATGGGACGCAGGAGTTGTCGGCATCATTCGATCGCTTCGGAGAACAGCCGGTGCTTCGTCTGCTTCAAGGCAAGGCTCCGAAGAACAGGCGTTAAAAGAAACCAGACTGCTAGCGGTATACACAGCTCGTGGCTGCGTCGATGGCAACGCAAGGCCACCGTGACCGAAAACAAATATATGCCATGCCTGCCTCCCTAACCATAACGACTAACCGAAGTTTCGCATGAAACAATCTTACGTTCTCGATTCTCAGAGAGAGATGTATATATCTTGCAAAGTCGACTGCGACGTCGCTTGAAGAGCAAGTTATACGCTATGATCCTCAACACAGCATAAAAACAACAACAAAAAATATCAAGAAAAAAAAACAAGAGATAAAAAAGGAGAGACAATGGGGGAAAAGAAAAAGAGACAGATGGCTGACCGGTTAGGTAAACTTAGATATAAAAAAAGCTGTGGATTTTTTTTTTTTATTTTTTTGCAGTCCGAGTTTGCTGGGTTTTCTTTTTTCTTTTTTTTTTTGCACTGAAAAAATGAGCAAACAATGCACATGCTACCAATATAAGCTATATAAGCAGCGTCACCTAAGTGACCTGCCTGCACTAATCTTGTCATTAATGAGACTTCTCAATGATGATTGTGTTTTGTACCGTCGAATTTTTAATCCAAGTGACCCAGAGAATCTTCAACACGACATAGCCATCTTGGAAAAATGATGTTTAATATGGAAAATGAACATCAATGTTTCTAAAACGAAGCTTTATTTTAATTAGTCTATACTCTACGTTCCTTCCTACTCTATATTATCTCCTGTTTCATCTGTTCCCTCGTATAAGTACATATGTATTACTTTCACTGGAGATCTGACTTGGAATGCTCACATCAATACTGTAGTTAACAAAGCATCAAGAACATTTAGATATTTTCTAATAAAAAAAAATAGTCGGAGTTCAGTCGAGCTGGTGTAAGTTGAACATGATGGTAAACCTGAGGCTGGGGTAGGAAAACATAAAATGCGAAAGGAAACAGGAAACGAACAGGCAACGTCTCCAATTCTTAGATTGAATTGCTTGAAGAAGATTTGTATTTATCACAACAGGACGTAAAGTTTACTGCATATAAAACACTCGTTTGGCCAAAACTGAAATATTCCATCACTATTTGGTCTCCTCATAGGCAGTACCTCGTCGATAGGTTAGAGTCTAAACAAAAGCAAAGCCGCCCGCTTCACTCATCGCAACAATTCCTCAAAATCCTGTATATCTGAACTCAAGGCTATTTCTAACCTGATTCTCCTTGATTCTTGCCGCAAATTCTATCGTCTATTTCTTTTCCACAAATTTCATTACAACATGCCATCGTTCATGCTCACCTACTCAGGGGCGGATTTATGGCTAAGGTTTGGAGGAAAAAAGAAGGGGTTGTGATTTTTTTTCTCAATTGCGTGGATTAGTAATATTAAGGAAATCTAAAAAGGAAATATTAATCGTGTTTTAACGTTTGTTACAGCCTAAAGATACCAACTAAATTTTTAATAGTTTTTTGTTCTATTTTAAATCCACACTTGCTGCTTCAGTAATTCAAAGACTTGCGCAATAAGTAATAAAGCGAGAGAGAGAGAGAGAGAGATACGTGTGCATGGTTTTATATTCTACATCTAAAGAGTGACCATCCCCATGTAACCACCACAGGGAATTGAGTCACCCGGCGTGACAGAGTTTTAGCAGGTTCTCGACAAAATAGAATACATCAATCAATTTAGACAAAAAAATACACGGAGGCCGGAGAATAGAGGATTTGTTAGCGAGGCAAATGTAAGAAGGCCGAATAATAGGAAAACTCTCTCATTCCTTGGCGAACGTGATCCAAATGCCTTGTTATTTTAATAGTTATTTTATTGACTCACTCTCCTAAATACGCAGATCATGAGAATGGTGTGACGCGCCGGGACTTTGAACATTTCGTTGGAGTAATTAAACTCCAATAGGGAAACAGTAGGAGGGATTCCTCGGTGACTTTACTCTCAATGACTTGGTGTTTTACGGGATGCAGTGAAACATAAATAACTGTTCGATTTTTCATGGTCTTGTAGTGCATGCATGAAACTGATAGAAAACAAAATTGCGAGCTCAAATGCTCTTCAGCTCAGTGCCTAGGCAAGCTGCATGGAACAACATAATATTATTTATTGAACAGATTCACGTTTATCTCATGACATGAAGAAGATAACCTCCTACATTTGGAGAGGACGGTGTACAGATATAATTATTTACACCCGTTATCATATTAAGGTTTATTCACAGCACGCACATCGTCTTTCGTCGTCTTGCTCCTTGCGCGTAGCGGTCTACCACCTTCTGTTTGTCGACGTTGACATCTCGATAGACGTTGAGGAGGGCAAGACCGTTGAGTCGCTTTTCGACATACCACGATCTAATCCAAGTCTTATTCCGACGAAGGGTAGAGAAGGACCGCTCAGCAGTCGCAACACTAACTGGCAGTGTGGAGAGAACGCGCAGCAGAGTCCTGATGTTGGGATACAGCTCTTGCTCTGACTCTTGAAGTGTCTCCACAGCCGTCGATGGACAAGGCCCCTTTTGTTCTTCTCGTCTCCATTTTGCCACCCACAGTGAAAATTCGGCGCTGAGGACGGTTTCCAATGCTGCATCTCCCATTCTGAGGAACACGCTGTATTTCGCCGCCAGGGTACTGAGCTTTGCTTGAGGTTCCCTGTCATTCACCTGGCGAGGCAAAAGGGTGTCGAGGCAGTACACCTCCAGCACCTCTTCCGGCAAACGGTGCTTGAGATCTTCCACGACGGACCGCACAAGAGGAATGTAAACATATGCGCGGAAGTATGACTCGACTGCCTGTGGAGGAAATTTCGCGCAGTACGTCTGTCGTTGCACTAGACGAGGCACATATGGTTGGGCGCCATGCTCACGGCAAAGCCCTCTGCATGTGTGAAAATTTCTTTGAAGACCTTCTCAACGTTCAACGGTTTCCGCTTTTCGCTCAGGATGACAATCGTGTCTGTCACGAATCCGAGGCACTGTTCATTTTGACATCGTGCTCCTGGAGCAGCCGACTCAGGGGAAGCGTGACAGAGAGAACGCCGTAGAGAGCTAAGGTTGCGATGCCGCATTCGGCATCCAGGATTGAGGTAAGCTGAGATCTCACCTTTGCTGCCGAGTTCTGTTCTCGCCACTAAGAAACCGTTTCTAACTCCTTTGCGATGGTTCCCAGGCTCTCTCTGAACTGCAAAACAACGTCGTGATGTTCGGCCTAACGCGTGTTGGGTCTAACGCCAATCTGCCATCTTATGCCGCGCCGCCAAGCTGCTATCTTACGTTGTTAATTTCGAAGAAGCACCGCTTTCTCTTGGACGGTAGATTTCGCGTCTGGTGAACTTGTCCCCTCACCTTTCTCCCTCTGTCTTTCTCTCTCTCCTTTATTTTTTTTTTATTGGAGCAATAAACACGTTGCCAAGTAAAAACAGTTGGCTGAATCCACAGTCCTGCTTCGGCTGCACAAATCTAGTTTTTTGACCAAATAATCACCACTTGACTAAGAACGAGGCATTTTTTAGAATTATTTTTCATCCTACTTAGGCCCGTCGGGGAGGGGTCACCTCCCCCCTCTGAATCCGCCCCTGTGCCTACTGTAGGCCTGCCTCACATATTTCTTTGCGTCACGAGCACTCCTTAAAATTTCCCTTTATTTGACCTCACTAGTCGGTCCAAATACTCTTCTCTTGCTCTGGCTATTGAAAATTGGAATTACCACTGACGCAATACAGCTACTCAGACACACGAAATCATATTCCGCGAGGAATTCTCGACCTTTGTGAGGTATATAGTTGTAACCCCAAGTGCGCTCATATTTTTCTTTTCGTTGTTATTTCAAATATCACGACATTTTTGTTCAAATAATGATTATTCCATTCGGTATAGCCTGTTTTAAATTTGTGATAGAATACTAGTTCTTTGTGTTGCCAATGTATTCAGGGACATTTGATTCCACACCCCCCCCCCCCCCCCCTTTTTTTTTTTTCTCATGTAATACGTCCGGACGAACGTCTTTGAAGATTAAATCTAAACTGGAACTTATGGCATCTTTAAAAATACGTATTTCGAGCTACTTTCCTTTGACGTTTTTCACATGCACATACCACTTTCCAACTTTTTATAAGTTATTTTCTCGCCTCTTGACGCTCCCTGTACATCGTCTTTCGAAAACAATCTTGATTTCTCTTTGTTTCGCGATTTTGGGACTACGGGAGCTCTCGTTTCTTTAGGTTCATTTCTGTTTCGTGGGGCTGTCTTCGCATACGTTTGTACGTGCGTGTGTGTGTCTGTCTTGTGGAGCTAGTGTACACAAAAAAAAAGTAGAATCTAATAAACAAAGAACAAAAGCATATATTGTGGTCGCAAAGTTGTAGATTCGGCGGCGAGTGAAAGCCTCGGCGGCGAATTCGCAACGCTTCAGAAACTCGGGCCCGCGCTTCGCTCCGTTTCACATGTTGTGCATGAGCAATGCGTGAGAGAATTGTGTAAAAACGGCAACGCAGTTTTGCGAAAAAGAAGAAAAAGACAGCAAAAGCCTTCAAGCGGAATAAAAGCAACACGGGGACGTCAAAAAGCTTCCTCAAATATTTCAGGGGTTTTCAGTGAGTTGTCTGTCAATGGCTTTGTATAATAATATGTGGTGCTTCTTCCTCGAAGGCTGAATTCTGTTTGTTTATATTGTTTCTTGACTTAATGTTAGTGTGTTTATATTGTTCCTTGACTTAATGTTAGTTTGTTTATATTGTTTCTTGGCTTAATGTCAATTCACGTTTCGGGCACTTTCAACAGTCAGTCAACCTACGCTTGGAGGCTGTTTTCTTTATTGTTCTATTTAAACATTTTGTTATCAAGTGTGTCGCTTTCATAGCACGTACTCTTATACCTTTTATCCTTATAATTTTGTGTTCACTGTAGAGGTTTGATATTTGAAAAACATTTTCCCATCTCCAAAACCAGAAATTCTCCGGAATGCAGTATTTTCAGACTCATTTACATTTATTTCACTTATAAAGATACTCAAGCCTATATTTTTTTAACATGAAACATTATATTATAGTATCAAAACCATACCCTATACTTTGTTTCAATACAGAGTGGCATACTTGTTGACAAAGATGAAAAAAAATCTGACGAAGACGAGAGAGCCAGCGCGTGCACTATATATGTCGTAGTGCACGTGTGTTGCGGGGAGTCACTCCTCTCAACTACACGCGTTAAATTTTATATCGACCGGTCTTGTGGTGTTTCAGCGACCATGGAAGTCACGTTCACAGACTCTACTACGCTAAAATGCATCCTCGGCAGCCTTCAAGAATATGTTTTTTTTTAGGCACAAGCTAAAATACGCTACTTCAAATGTGAAATGATTGTCTCGCAATTCACTCGCTAGACCTATACTAGAATGGGGCAGTATAACTTGGGACCTTCATGCTAAATCTAATTCTGAAATATCAGAACGTGTTCAAAGACGTACCGTGAGGTTTATTTATGGAAAATTTAAAAGAACTGATTCGCCTTCACTGTTGATGGACACTAACAAAATACGAACTCTACAACACCATAGACGAATAACCCGTTTGAAATCTTTGCACTCTCTTTATAAAACAAAATCTGTCCTCGGATTCAGATTATTATTTAAAGCCGCTTTACACAAGACGAATTAGGCACCATCATCAGCATTCCTTAACCACTAACCTGTTTAAATTTTCGTTTTTCCCTGCCACAATTCAGGATTGGCATTCACTTCCACGTTCGGTTATTCCATCTTCGGATTCTGCTTTATGATTACTTCATTTATTCTTGAATTTTGTGAGGTGTCATTTTAGGTATACTTTTTGTACTTCGAAGTGTTTCGGTGTTGATAAGTTTGATGTTTATGTGCTTCAGTCTTGTGCTTTTTGACTGGAGAATTGGTTGTACTGCTTGTATTGTAGTATTTTATCGCCTTTCTGGGTTATTTATAGATTTCCTCGTCTTGTTTCTTGTTTTTTTTAATTTTTTGTTTGTTTTTGTATATGTGTTTTATGCTTGCACTCTGCTCATCCTACTTGGACAACTTGTGGTCTGTAGTATCAAGTGAATAAATAAGATAAATAATAAATATGTTCTTCAGATGGCCTACAACTTCATAAATGTTTCTTGCTCTGTGACTTCACCGCATGTCCTAGTGCAAGTGCGTATGAGAGCAGAAACACCCAGTTCGGAGCGTCAGTTTGCGGTATGCATTAAAAGCCGCAAAAGTTTTTTTTTTCTTTTTTTAGGAGGGTTGGATTTTTTTAGACGGGCTTTCAAATAAAATTTTAAGAATCATAAATACCAAGTGTATCTACAAGACGTCTCCACAGCAAGATTAAATTCTTTGCGCCACCTTTTTATATAAGCGCCAGCCACGGCACGTAACCCAGGGATTTTGTTTGAGAAACGCATGAACCGTTCATGGAGCATTTTGTAACATTTAAAACAATGAAAGGGGACACCAATCGATAACGCTTTGTTCCGCCCTATTTCAATATTTGAAGACGGATTGACTTAAGTACTTCGTTTCGTAGACTTAGCTCTTACTTTTTGTACTGAAGCATGCGTCGGAGGCGTTATGCGGACTACATATAATAGAATTCTGACTTTTGGATAAAACAAAACAAACAAGAAATACGAATTCTATATCCTATATGTGGGGAGTGAGTGACAGAGAGGATAGAAAGACTTATACCTCCCTGTCTTTTCATCATTTATCAGTCATTATTCCACATAAAAAATTCTAAATTTTTAATTTTTTTTTTTTTTTGTTTTTTGTTTTCATTTGGAAGTCATAACGTCAGTTGAAATATTTAAACGTGATGTTATATAAAGGCTTAGCATAGAAAACGTTAAGAGTGTTCCGCAGCTAAGAGATATAGGTATATTTGCAGAAATGAAAAAAAAGTCCACTTTTTTCTTGCCTATTTAACGGATAGATCCTCCTGTCCGCAGCTTGCGGCTTTAGGCAGAGTCAAAAATAGTATTTTTGGGGGACACGTGAGCACCGAATAATGACGAATACAACACAAGCAACTCGATAAGTTGCAACAAAAGTAAAATAACAAAGCCCTATGATTGCATCCACAAACTCTTGTCGCACAGACATTGGCCTCGTGAATAGGAATATTGTATAGCAAAGTGACATCAAAGTAATAAAAATCTGTATTCAAGGTAACCATATCACCATTAGAAAACCAAAATCACACAGAACTTGGGAGTTTGTTAGGTTATCCTGTTTATTTACCTGTGCAAGTTTTAATATTGAATTTTTTTAGGCAGCCACAGTGCGAAAACATTGTTTAACAAGCAAACAGCATTCTTAATACTTTTTAGCGGCACGTATTCAATTGCTTAGTTGTGTGGGTGTTCAAATTGAATCGTTTCTTTAGTTAACCACACAGCGAACTCGTTTCTCGACAAGAGAACAACATCACTGAAGCCTAGCGGCACCAGCTGGAGACAACTACAGGTTTCAAGGAGACAACGTTAAGATCGTTTGGAACATTGTTGTCGCAGTTTGTCGTCGATCTATGAGCAACTCCTTAAGGCGAACGAATCTTCGCAAAGAAACGCCCTTATCCGGTAAGGAGAAAATTTAAAAAAAAGGTATTTTGTCGACTCACTTGAGAAGCGTAGAGGCCCTGTCGACTTCAACCATTTCGACGTAGTTGACTGCGACGAGGCGGGTGCATCGATGAGTAACGCCTGCGCAATTGACAAACACAAAACCAATGTTGGCACAGTGTTCACCTTCAGCAGACCTTCACATATGAAAAATTTTGTAGACGCTCCGTACTCGGAAGAGCTTAGCACACCTGCAAGGGCCCGTTTGCTCGAAGCGCTAACCGTGGCTGAAGTTAGCCGCAGTACCTAGGAGAGGGATTTTGAAATCACATGACTGGGCTCGGTGGGGATGCGGGGAAACATGGCGGGGGACCCGGTGAGTGAGCGCCGCTCGCTTTGGAACAAATATGTCGTTGTAGCTGCAATATCGGGCGCGTTGGTCAGCAACGAATGGTGCAGGAGGCTTTCGCTTTGCCTTACCTCACTTAAATCGCAAAGCATGAACAATGACCTCGCCGCATTTTTTAGATAGTCTTTCGTTCTTGGCCATTCCTAAGCCTAAATGAACGCGATAATTGTCGGCATGGCAACGCCTTTGGAAAGCGGATTACCTTGACTGAATCGGCCGGGTATTGATAGCACACAAAAGCAGACAGCGTCCCAATCGACCATTTTCTAAATTATCCAAGCATCGAGGAGAACGCTGGAAATGTAATTCTACGGTCCGCGCGCGCTGGCCTTCGTCTTATAAAATATTTGAAGTAAATATTCATAATAAGGCTTTGACGAACGCGCGTGCAAAGCAAAATTTATTTTAGACTTTCTGTTTTAGAACAATTACTACTGCAGACGCCAGCACGTCCAAGGAGTGTAAATATATTCGTAGCACGGTCCTCGGCGCTTGGGAAATTTAGAAAAAGGTCTATTGGGACGCTGTCTGCTTTTGTGTGCCATCAATACCCAGCCGACTGAGTCAAGGCAATCCACTTTCCAAAGACGTTGCCATGCCGACAATTATCGCGTTTATTTAAGCCCAGGAACGGCCACAATCGAAAGACTACCTAAAAAATGCGGCGAGGTCATTGCTCATGCTTTGCGATTTAAGTGAGGTAAGGCAAAGCGAAAGCCTCCTGCACCATTCGTTGCTGACTAACGCGCCCGATATTGCAGCTACAACGACATATTAGTTCCAATGCGAGCGGCGCTTACTCACTGGGGCACCGCCATGTTTCCCCGCATCCCTACCGAGCCAGTCACGTGATTTCAAAATCCCTCTCCGAGGACGTGCGGCTAACTTTAGCCGCGGTTACCGCTTCGAGCAAACTGGCCCTGGTGCGCAAAACGCTTTTTTTTTTCGCTTTTTACGCGATATTGCGCGAAAGAATCATTTTGCGCACCCGCATTTCCGTCCCTGAATGAGACAAAGGTAGAAAGAAAAATCGACTTTGTACCTTGTCGCGTTTCGCTTGCACAGATGTCACTGCCCAATGAGGTTGGAAAAAAAAAAGCGGTGGGGGGGGGGGGGGGGGGGGGGGGGCAAAAGAGGAAGACGTCAGAGCGTCCGACCCAGGCCGGCCGCCGAAATTCAAAGCAGTGCGTTCCTCTCGCGCCGGTGCTCTCGCAAATGGCGCCCAGCGCTATGATGTGCCCAGCCCGTGTGCTTCTGCATGATGCTTTCATTTCACAAGTGCTTGCGTAAAAATAAACTTGACTGCTAGGTGCTGTTAAGCTGTCTGGTGCAGTCACAAATATCTGTTTTGTAATGAAAGCTGAGGTTCGTAGCTTTAATATCATAACCTCTCAAATTGCCTCCGCAAAAAAAAAAAAATGGAAGTAAAAAAAGTCGTTTGTTGGATGATGGTCTAGTCTACCCCTCTATTTTTTTCGATGACAAGTCGCCATGACAACGTAGTGGTTCATTGCAATTTTGTCGCAATGGTTGTGCCGACTGTGAGTTACCGGCGATAAGATGAGTAAAATATTTTGAAAGTATTTATTTTCTGGTATCGCACTACTAAGCCGTTGGCTCAATAGTTAAAAAAAAGATATATATATATATATATATATATATATATATATATATATATATATATATATATATATATATATATATATGTGAAAAGTGGTGAAGGTTTATAAATGCTTCCGTTGATATATAGGCAAAAGTAAGGTGCGCCGACACAGCAGCTGTGGGATGATAACAAAAATATCTAATTTAATAGCGAGAAAAAAGTCACACAAAAAGAAGAGTAAAGAAGTGCCGATTTGTTTTTATTAATTTAAAATATAGTCAAGGCTAGGCACAAGAACGCTAGATACGCGGGCATAAACCTAAAAAATGATGGTATTAAAGTCAAAGCTGAACACAAGAACTTACAAAAAGAAATTTTTAAATGGAAATAAATAATGATCTAAAATTTAAAAAAAAAATAATAACGATAAATGGGCCTGGCGTCTGTCGACGTTTCAACAGTGGCACTGTCTTCTTCAGCACATTAGATTTTATATTTAGATTTATCATCCTACGGCTGCTGTGTCTGCTCACCTTACTTTTGCTTATATATATATATATATATATATATATATATATATATATATATATATATATATATATATATATATATAACTGGAGCATTATAAACATAGACGCTTTTACGCCACAAAAATTCAATCCAATCTAATATATAACCCGTGTTAAAAATAATAGAGCATTTTTTTATTCTTTTATTTGAGTATTTATTTTCTAATATCGTCACGAATGACAACTGATGAGGCGATGATACCTGAAGAAACTAAACGTTTAATGGGGCGAACTCGGGTCCAAAACAAAAAGGGAAGAGAAGAAAACAGCAGAGCGTCGCAAGCGTCGATGTCGGCGAAACCGCAGGATCGAGCGCTGGGGCGAGACTCACTGCGGCTTGCCACGCGGAGCCCCTTTTGTACACGCGTGGGCTTCTCAAACGATCGGTGTAGAAGGTTCGCGCATAGAACATCCTAACCTCGAACATGCAAGAGTGTTCTCTAATTTGCCGGAAGAGTAAATCGCAAGATTAAATAAAAGACGTGTCGCGCCCAGGAATCGAGCCCTGGCTCTTCGCGTAGGAGGCAAGCACGATAACCGTTAGGCCACGGCCGTGCTGCCCACTCGGACAGCTACGCGTGGCAATATCAATTGTGAGGATTTGACTTTTCCTTTTCAGTCTTAAAAAAATGCGGGGGGGGGGGGGGGGGGGTAAAACCAAACTCTGCTGTTGCAGCTTGACCAGGTCCTGACGCCTTGACACTCGATGACGGGAAATTGTTTTCAAGCTTTACCGCTTAGGTTAGTGACCGGGACAAGCATTTTTCACAACCGCAGTTTTGATGACAGCCCTCCTATCTTAGAATAAAAACAAACAAGAACTGCCGATTGCTTTTTTACGCTAACAGCGTCGCGATATGTACCTAAATTTAAAATAAGTATAATTATATATAATTTTTTTCATGGTTGAGCGTGTTGCGGATCAAATTACTAAAACAAAATAGGTACAGAGAAGACAACACAGACGGCACGAGCTGTGTCGTCTGTGTTGTCGTCTATGTCCTTTTTTTGTTTTTGTAATGTATTGAAAATATAATATTTTCGCAAGTTGGTTTGCCAAAATGCAAGAGGAAGTGTTGACACAAGTCTGAGGTACACACTAAAATGTGTCCATCTCGAGTAACCACCCCACTGGAATAAAATATTCTGATGAAACACATTCCGTATACATACATGCATTAGGGATGTCTGCTAGTCGGTGGATCTTTCACGTTACTTGTCACCGTATTACCAATTTACGGGGCCATAACGGCATTTTTTATTCACCGTTTACGACTGCAATTCAATATAATATTCCGTCGTCTTTGAAACAAAAACGAAAAGGAATATAGTCTGGACTTTCTGGTGATTTATGAGTGCCACTGGATCGCTCGTGACGTTGTGTCTGCCGTGTAAAACTTAGATAAGGCTTTTTTTTTTAATATTTAGTGTATTATGGGAGCTTGGAGCACTCTACTCAACCCTCTACGCGGTTTTTTTTTTCTTGGTAACGCGAGGTTTGAAAGACTAAAGCTACCTTTCATACGTTCATCCAAGCACTTTTTTTGTCTTTTTTATTTGTTATCTTTATTAAAGGGTTCAGAAAATGAGGATGAAAATACCAAACAGCAGCTCAAGTTTTTAAGGTGCTCATTCTACTAGATTCAGTTTCCGTGATGCACAAAACAGGAGTCTTGAATCAGTATTATTATGTATTTTGAAATGATATTAGATATTCAATGAAACTGAAGACCTAAGCTGTTTCTTAGACTGTTTACCAGACAGCTAACGTCTGTTTATGTGTGTAGTAGTATTGAAGTTTATATTATTTCATTCTTCACGCCTTTACTGCCCTGTGTGCAGATTCGCTACCCTACATACGTCTAAGTAGTTGGCACGAAATCAATAGTTTATCAAGCATTCTTATCAGTTGAATATCAACATTTCATATGTGAATGCAATTTTTACGGGAAGAAACGAGCTGCAATTGTCCAGACCTCTATTCCTTCCAATACTTCGTTTTTATTCTGTTTTTTGCATGCGATATTTTTTCACGGGGTTTTGGGCGAACGTGCCAAGAAGCACAAGCAGCCACCTAGGCTTTCAAAAAGTTCTTAAAATAAGCAAGAATGGACAAGACGCTTTAAATTTAAAACGAAAACAGAAAAACGAACGAGTTTTATGTAGATTTTTGTTATTGATGTCTGTGTTGCGTTTTCTTCTTATAACATCTTCTTGTGTTTTGCTCTACTGAGTTTACGTTGAGCACTTACTTATATACTTGGCCTTTTTTTATTCTTATTTTTTCTTATTCACGCTTCTCTTGTAAAAAGTGGGAAAACAGAATTTCGTAAGTTCGGTTGGCTTCTTTTTTCTTTTTTGTAGTGACCAGCTCGTTCATTTTTGCAATACAGATAGACATATTAAACGGAAAGATGCAACAACAGTCGTGGCCGGTTATTATTATTACTCATTTTAAGTTGACGATATCTAAACAATCGTAGAGGAATACTAACGCACATCATCGTTGTTATAGCCGCCGAGAACTTTAAAAACACAATGCTTGCATTATGTTCAGGCTTCTTGCGTGTTTTAAGCTGTCAGTGATATACATTTGACGAAGTGAGTGATCAGGATAGGTGAGACTAAATCGAAAGTGCGGGTGTGCTTGCGTATGTCTGATATAGTAGCCCGGTAGTATGGGGGGAAAAGGAGACGGACAGCACAAAGCTCGAAAAACGTTTCGTGTTGTGCGTCGCTTTTTTTTTCCCTCGCTTCTGGGTTTCGAAAATAGGTGACCTGAGTAGAATAAATTCGTATAGTTCCGTACCACTCCTACCACTCGGTAGCGGTAAATTTACCTGCCTCGAGAGTGGCAAGAGATGATAGCAGCAACAGCGCAGAAAAGACAAGGATAAAAAATGGAGGACACGCAGAAGGACAAACAAGAGCGCTGACTTACAACTCACATGTTTCATGTCTGTTGTTGTCTTCATTTTCTTCTTGAATTTTCTTTTGCGCCATTGCTGCGATCATGAAACACCAACTCGCCCCAAACTTCCATCTCGGCGAGGCATGCCACCAATTTCTGTTTTCCTCAACCGAGACTTTCGTGCGCGGGAATGGGGCTTAGATCGAGTGACGTTTGAGCCCATCTCGGGGGATAAAACATGCTCCCAGACTCTGTTTCTCCCGCTCATAAGATGCAGACCGCCAGAACTCCGAGCACCTGAGCCCCTCCACCAATCACAACGAAAGAATCAGCGGCATGCAGGAAAGACAAAGTACATCCAGTCTCTTTACGAAAGGTTCGCCGTGCTGGAACCCTTTAACTCGCGGCGGCGGCGGCGCCTTGCCTTGCCTCGCCTCGATTTGCTAGGGTTCCCTGAGGGCAACAATAAAGCCGCATTTTACGAGTTTTACAAGCGGACCTGCACATTCAGTCGACCCCCCGCCTTGGTCCCGACAGCGTTCCTCCTCCCCTTTTCCTTTTTTTTGCATTAATAAGTAAAGCGTCTGGTTCGGGCACAGGGCTCTCGGCATTTCCCCCTTTACGACGCCGGGTCATTGGAGAAGGCCGTCCAATGGTGGGTATTATACGCCGTATAAGAAACCGTGAGCAAGAAAACAGCGCACAAATTAAATGACTTCTAATAAAAATATAAAAAAAAATGTCCGAAAAAGTTTATATGCGCGAAAGAGCCCGATACAAACACAGGCCGCCCAGCCGAGGTACGGGGAAAAAGGAAAAACGTGTTCCATATTTTACGAGACCAGAGAGGGAAGAGGGGGAAGGCGAGGGGGGGGGGGGGGGGGGGGGCGAGGGGGTTGAGAGCGCCGTATTACGTAAGCGGTATTTCAGAGCGCCGCTTCGCATTATGGCCACGTACAAGCGCTAGCTACTGGGGCCCCGAGTGCCACACTGCGGGCGGCGTACACTGTATAAACAAACGCTGGGCGATCGTGATAAAAGTTGAAAGACCAACCCACCCTTTTTCCTGCCTTTTTCCTTGTCTCGGAACTTTGCGGAGAAAACATTCCTCGGTTCGCGTTGTTTTTCTTTGGCGCTTCTCTGGGCACCGCCGTTTTCCCCGGTTGAAGCGCGGGGGACCCTTCTTTCTCCTTCATCACCCCCGAATCGCTTCGAGACGAAGAGTCAAGAGACACCACCGACCGCGCGTCGTGTTTCGTTTTCCTACTCGGAAAAAAAGAAGAAGACAAAAAAAACAATAAAGGAGAGTGAAGAGCTTGAAACGCGTGTTACGTAACGTTGACCCAATGGTGCTGCCGCCGCCGTCGTGTCTTTGAATTGATAGCGTTAACGTCATCACCGCCGACGGTTGTCGTCATCGCTTTTTTTTTTTTTTTTAATTTAGAACTCCTCATCCGTTTTGACTTAAAGAACTTTTACAATAAAGTAGAGAGATAAAAGAAGTGACTACAGCCATTCTCTAAAGGGGAATGGTCGTCTCAAAACCGAGCGGCCCAACGGCAGAAAAGGGCTGAGCTGCAAACAAACGCATAAAACCGGATGCGATTAAATGAAATCTGGTGCAACCGCAGCGCCCATCATTATTTATCCAGGCACACACAAAAAGGGTGGACACGACCCTCTTTATTGCGGTGTTGAAAAAACTTTAAAAAATACTAAAGAAAAAACTAAAAGCACGAAAGCAAAGTTAAGCTGGGCGACAGTCCTTGTCGGCCACATTTCGTAATCCCTCCCCACACTCCCCTAGGGTTCAAGGTTTCTCAAACTTCACGGGAAGACGGACAATGCCGCACTGCAACCGCGTCCACCGATGAACCCCCTCCCCCCCCCCGTCTTTACCCAGCGAACTTTTGTCGCAACTTAGGCTCGCTGTCGCACCTCAAAGTTCGACTTATGAACACTGTTGACCGACTTCTGCACCCTAAAATAAATTAATTGTAGGAAACAGACGTTTTATAAAGTTGTTTACGTTATATTTTATCAAATTATTACCGATTTTCATAGAATATAAAAGCAAGCCAGGTGGAGGCGCATGCGGACAAGGAAGCCGAGTTTTGTGTGGAACTTTGGTCGAACATGCCGTTAGAAGTTCGAAAATCTTGAACCTGGTCGAAGTCAAACATCAGAAGGTTCGCAACATCCCTAATCAGGACCCCCCTTCCCCCCCCCCCCTTCCCTGCCCCCCATTCCCAACTTTTGCCAGCTGCCGCCGGACACATCTCTCCACCTCCTAATAATTAAGAAACGCTCGAGGACAGGCGTCTCGAGCTCTCGCTAATTAAAACGAGATTAAGACGCGACCGCTGCCATAAGCCAAGTTCCTCTCGGGCAAGAATAAGGCGACGACGTCCGCACTTGGCCAATCATCTTCATCGGCGGCTCGCGTCACTCCGCACCCGCACTGTGCCTCTCCCCTTCCACACTCCGCCTCCCCGAAACTTGGCTAACGGCAAAGGCTACGGCACCAGTGGGCCAATCGGAGCCTCGGCAGAGGACACGTGACTACTCTCCATCTCTCTAGGTGTGCGAAGTGTTGTCAAAGCCACCAGTGGGAGAAAGGAGGAAAGGCGCTTTTCTGAGAACTTCGAGTGAATGGCCAATCAATCACCGAAGGGGACAAAAACGACGTCCGGGGCACGCGAAGGCGGGTAAGAGGGAAGTACTTGAAGTCTTCCTTTACGCTCTCGCGTCTCTACCTTTGGTGTCACGTGCCTCGCCTCCGTCGCTCCCATTGGCTCGAGGGGGCCGTACCGTTCGCTTTTCGCCAAGTTCCGGTGAAACGAGGCTTTGGTTCACACGGCTATGATGCGATCTCCGGCGCCAAGCGCTCGTGGCACCGAATTACGAAAAGCCCCCCCCGGCCCGGGGTGGTTGCGGGCGACTTGCGTGACGCCGATATTAGGAGGGCGCGTGTCCGCCGAAGCCGGTACCACGCGCCGCCCGATTTAGCCGTTTGCCCAGACAGCAACGACGGGAGCCTAATTAATACGAGAAAAGGGGGTACGAAGGGAGAGAGCGGGAGGGAAACATTTTGTGCGGCCGGGTGTTCCTCTGCTGTTCTCTCAATACCCGGTTCCGGGGAAGGAATTAGAGATTCGCTAATAAGGTGTGGCGAGCCCTAAGCTCGAGCGCTTTCGCGTTCACTGAGAGGTGACGACAGGTTTCCCCTCCTCCACCCTCCCCCCTTTTCTTTTCCTTTCTCCCCAATCCACTGCATTTTTGTTTTTCCTTGCTTTTTTTTTTTTTTCTTACCTCGTGTTGATTAGTTTGGCATATAAACATTCGTTATCCGATATCATATTTGAGCGGTGGTGTTAGTGTATAATTGCTAGCGACCGTTCACTGAACTTATTCATGTACTTAATTATTTAATTGTTTTATGATTTGGGATCCCGGCGAAACTTCTTTGTGACGTCAGTTCACACCTACATGCGCTGGTCGTCGAATGCTCTCAATACATAATGCTGTCAAAAAAAATCAAAAGAAAAACAAGGAATTGTGCAGGATGACAACATTGTGATTTGTTATTGATTTGTAGCAACGCAAAATCTCCAAAGAAAAAGGCCGTATGTGCCACGACGTTTTCTTTTAGAGCGCAGCTCTTAGGCACCCGTTTCCGCGTTTCGCGGCTTCGCCGTCGGCATAACCGCCCCGCTAAATTTAGCGGAAAATTGAATTGGTGTTGAGGTCCCGTGACGTCAATTTTCCCGCAAACTCTGGAGGAAAAACTCATTTGTTCATGGGTGACGTGACACGAAGTCATGTGACGTCACTTCCCCGCTGAACGGGGGTGCGTTCCGCGAACATTTGGTCAGCGGAGCGGAGAAGGAGGAGAGCAGAAGGAGGAAAGGAGGAGGATGAAAGGAGGACAAGGGGCGGAAGATGAGGCGAGAGGACGACGAGAGAAGGAGAAGGGGAGAGGAGGAGGACAAAAGGAGAAGGAGAGGATGTGCACTACCAACTTGCCCAGCAGACCAAGCTTTTACAATACACTTCCCTTCGTACTCTCCCCTCCTCCTCTTAAAGTGCTGAGCTCTCGTTTCGCATTGCAGAGACTTGCAAACGTCTTCCATCTTTATACGACGCCTTAATGAGTTTCATATGAAGGCGAGTGCCCGACTTTGCGCTTAGTGGGCTAGCTTCTGAAACTCGTGAAACTATGTCTCGATAATCCTAAAAAAAAATATGAAATAAAATAAACGAAATCCGTCGACGAATTCACATAGCTTGGCTTTCACGTTTTTCTGCTGAACCATGGAAGTTATCGAAGAAAAAACGATTTGACATAATGGTTTAAAACTGCGGAAACAAACGCTTTATTATTGCTATATTTGAAGCTTTCGGAACAAGATATTTTAATAGTTACACTGTTTCTATGGATGCTCCTCCATTTTTTTAGCGAACTAATTAATACTGGGGAAATCAAAGAAAGTTGCCCCTTAAGTTAAGGTCGTAACTAAGAAAGTTACTCCAATGTTTGGACACCAAAAGTATACTTTATTTCCTTTGATTTATTTATTTTAATGAAGTGGCTATTTCAATACCTTTTTAGTTGACATCAGTAAAAGGTTCAAATGAACTACACAGACGCCTGCTAATAACTCGTGTAGCTGCGAGATTAGCTCCCAACAAGGAAATGTTTGTCGACCAAAGCAAAAGATTAACATTTCCGAAGGTCTGGGACAAAGTGATTTAACATATTTTTGTAGTAAGTCATTGCGCGAATCTTACGACATGTAATTCAGTACTTCCCAATCAAGTTTAGAACCGATACGTCATATTTGTAGGCCGTAGTTAACTAATGTAAATTATTCATTTTATTACTAGCAACTTTTCGTACTAGTATTACCATTGCATCGAGGCAATTTTACAGGAGGCATATTACGACGAGTTGTACAATATAAAGAAGCCATATCGCAACTATGAAAATTCGAGCACAGCCTGATGACTTCATTGTACTTGAGCGCGCGGTTCACGTGTTAACTAGCTCGTGATGCACATCAAGGTCCCTAGGCTAACCGTAACGCTGCACTGGTAACGCGTTTAACCAGTGATGAAGCATCAAAAGTGAGGACCAGGTGTTTGCTGTAGAAAGAGATGGAAAAAAAAAGTTTTCACGCCGTCTTTGTGGATAGGATATTAACAAGTAATAACTTGCCAAAATTAATTGATTACCAAATTTTTTAATTACATTTTTGAATGTATCTTAAACACAATGTAACCTAAAAGCAAATTGTAAGGTAAGCAGTAAGGTAGGAATTGCATTTTGACGACACTGTGGGTAGTGACGGACGGTCAACCGTGCGCGATTGAAGATAACCTCAAGAATCCCATAACACCGGGGCGCTCACTGGTAGGGCTGGCGTTAGCAAAGCTTTTGCTTCCTTTCGCTCTTAGTCACGTGGGTTCCGTATCTGATATGCGGGGATGAAAAATAATACCACATTTCAACCGGAAATCTGCGAGAAAATATAGGCGAGGCAAAACAAGAATGTGTAACAATCATGCATTTTTCGTAAACACCTTCAAGCGACGTGAAGAGACCAAAACAATATTTTATCGCATACCGGAAGTGACGACATTCAAGGTGGCAGCGCCCTTGTGGAAAAGATGTATAGCCGATGACAGGTTCAGAAGCCAGTAGATGCTCGAGCGCAAGCAGGAGCTTTCTGCCTTTGATAATACTTCGTCGCACGCGCAGCCAGAGCCACGAGAAAGGCGACGGGCGCGTGCTCGAGGCAGAGTTCCTGCTGGATTTTTAACCCGTCAGAAACTATAAAAAGAAAAAGAGATTAAAAAAAATAAACGATGTCGTGGAGAGCTTTGTCGCCCAATAAAATGTGATGTTTGTCGTTCCGAGGGAACTTGGTCGCACAATGCAACTCACACGCACGTGCGCACACACATTTACATATATTTGGGCGCGAAAATAGGCAGCTTTAGATTACCTCACACCTCCAACCCGCGCTCCCTTCCTTCTTTTCTCCAGCCTACCTCCCATCAGCGTCTCTTCTTCCCCACCGGTGGTGGCTATTCCCCCGGCGTCCCGTTGCCGGGGCAACCGGGTTGTCAGGACAACAACGGAATCCGCCCCTCTCTCCATCGCAGCCCTTTGTCTTTTTCTCTCTCTCTCTCTCTTTCCCTTCGATGCCGCCTTCTTTTTCCCTGGGGCCTGGCAGCAGCCAGGTCGCACGACTCGAGCTGTCCCGCCGACGTAGGGCTCCACGGAGAACGCATTCGACCGTGCCCCGTCAATGAGAGCAAATGGGTTGACCAGGCACGCCTCGCCGACACGACTCTCAACAGAGGGTGATGCTCTCAAACCCTTTGCCTCTGGCTCGTCCCTTTCACCTCGCTGCTATAGAATTACACAAAATGTGTAGGCGGAGCGCAAGTTTGTCCGCTACTTGCACACGGGTTGCGATGATGTCAAAACACCGAGCTCTTATTGGCTGATTGAAGTCTACCCACTATCCTTTCAATCAAAGCCAATCAGGGCTCGGCGTCGTCCTGACGTCACCGCAACTCCTGCGCAAGAAGCGGACGACTTGCTCTCCGCATATGCCAAATGGCTAATGCCAACTCAACCCTTTGACGTCACGCCAGTGCGTTAGCTCTGCTTTCGGCAGTGCGCACGCGGAGACGCCTCGCTTCTCCCGGAGCTGAATTTTGCACACGTGCAGTGCACACACAAATGGTATGTGCAAACGCGGACTTGTTTGTAAACGGTGTGTTGGGGTCTAGGGGGCTAAAATTTCTTAAAAACAAATTGTTAAAAAAATGTAACATGCTAAGTTTAGCAGTTTCACGTCCTGTTCAATTTAGAGGGGAGCATTTTCGCGATTTATTTAGGGGGGTAAATGATTTAGTGTATAAGTATACACTATAGTCGGTCGCAGGTTAAGGGTTAAGGGAAAAATTGAATAGTGCTATCCTTATAGGGGCTATACATTCGTGGCCTTTCGTGCCATGCAGTACCCCTAGATTTACGAGGAACAAATCTCTCAATTCTATAATCACAAACCAAAATTGTCTAAGAACAACAGTTTGAAAAATTGAAAATAGAAACAAGGCATCATTAAGAGAGTCGAACAAGTTGTTTCTATGGACAGTGGCGAAACCGTATGAGATACTTTTTTGCACTTCCCTTCAAAATACTATCAATTCTGGTGTGGCACTGACGGGAGCAGCTAAAAAAGAGAGTAACACCATATCTAAGAATACTGTATGCTAAAGCATGCATAGGCATTTTCGTGGTGCTAATTGAAAGAAACACTTTAAAGTTGTTTTCAGGCTCTTCAAAACTAAGGAAAGGTGCGTATTCCATGACAAGTCAGAATCAAAGTAGAGTTCAAGATACTTGACGGGCAATTCATTTTGAACAGGACTGAAACAGCACGGCAGACATTCAGAGTCGTGTTAAAACAAAGAAGGAAACGCATTTTTTCCCCAAGTGCTTCAAAAACATGCCAGATTAGTTTTGAAGGCATTGACATTTATCCTCTTCTTGAACCAACCCTCGAGGACGATGGCGTTTTCTTGCAAGAAAAGCACGGCATATTCGATATCGGTCTGACACAAAAAGTAGAGTGTCATCTACTTTTTGCACGACACGACACGACCTTGTGGAGGTTATTGATGTATACGTTAAAAAAATCGGGGATAAAATGGAACCCTGAGGGACTCCAGAGTTAAGCGTGACCTTAGCAGAAACATGTCCAAATGACACGAATTGCTAATGAGAGATCAAGATATTTCTCAGCAAAGGAACAAAAGACCTCTGAGCCCAATATGATACCGTTTTCTTAAGTAGAAGTTTGTGATTCACTGAATGGAATGCTTTCGCAACACCAAGAAGCAGCGCACAGACGCAAGAGTGGTTTTTGAAAGGCGAATAGAAAACGTCTGAAAATACGTCCAGCACAGATGACGTTCCTCGTCCAGAAATGAACCCGTACTGGGTTGGTGACATGACACTGTGCTTATCAAGGCTGTACATACAAAAAAAAATATATATGTTTTTCTCGGATCTATGAAATGTATGGGAGTAAATGATCGCCTTTGCAGATTGGTAATATGATTGCAGATTTGAGAATGTCTGGCACACTTCCAGATAGCATTATGTTATTTACAAGTGATAAGAGGACATCTCCTAAAGTCTCAAAATTACTTGTAAAAAAAAGTTAATTACGGATTTGCCGTCGATTCCCGGAGATACATTTCGTTTCAAAACAAATAAAACACACCGTAGGTCTGCCAGCGATAGCGTAGGAAGAAAAGCAGATATGCATTTGCCTTTCCGTCGTTTGTGTTGTTTGTTCCATCACGTGTACTATTGCAAAAGGAAGGGGCAAAATATTTAATAAAAGAATCCGCTGTGATAGCAAAATTAGAACCAACGTTTATCAAACAGTTCGAAAATCTTCTTTCTACCACCACCACGCAGCTGATCAATTATAGACCGAGTTTCCTTTGAGTTAAAACGAGCTTTAAATGTTTTTTTTTTTTTCTGAAAAGTTCTTTAGTTTGCAGATTGTACTTGCAGATTTGCAGATTTTGCAGACTGTATTAGCGCATTAGTGTATTTGAACCTTGTTTCGTGATGCCATATATTCTGCTCTTTGCATCTCGTTCCCAGGAGAGCGTCAACCGCGCTTCCATAAAACCTTACTGGTCTTGATGACACTAAGTTTAGAATCATTAAGCCGAGCTGCTCTGACCTACGCACTATAACCCTAACAGAAAAACACTAGATTTCTTAAAGGAATGCGAAATTTATACATGTTGTGGGTATATCTCGGATGGCGCTTAGTCCCGCAAAAAGGATACCCAATCATAAGAAGAAACTAATTTGTAAAAAATGCAGTAAGAATAATAATATCAATGGTCCTAGATTCTCCCTTAAGTGTTTTGTTTTGATTCAATGAAAAATGTGTACAGATAAAATAATGATCAGTTAATTTTTACTTGGCCTAGTTTTTAACCGAAGTATATCACATTTTGGGTGACCTATTTGTTAACCGAAGTTGCATCACAAACTCTGACATTAATTTGGTCAATGTACGTAATGGTTAGTTTATCCCCAAGAAATTCCTCTCGCGTGGGTGCAACTCTTGTTTTCAATACCGCAATCTGCGAGAACATTCAATTGGTCACATACCACAGGAACGTTGTATCTTACAGTATCAATATTAATGTAACCAATCATGCAGATATTTTTCAGGTAAACGTTGTAATTTAAGTTCTCTTTTAATTCGTCTAAAACGCACCAACATTTCTTTACAGTATCAATATTAATGTCACCAATCATGCAGCTATTTTTCAGGTAAATGTTAGAATTTAAGTTCTCTTTTAATTCGTCTAAAAACGCACCAACATCGGAAGGCGGCCTATATATTGCCAGTAGAGAGACCACGTAATCCGACTTGCTAAGTTAAAATGCCGTTGCTTCTGCGCCACCAAAAGATACCGGTACCTTTGTAATCATCCAGACACTTTTTTATACGTAATGGTAAGTAATATGGTTGTGCTTCTCGAAAAAATACGAGGACAGGGAGGTATACACGACGTTTCGGGCAGACGCCCTTACAGCAATCCTTACAGCAGTACAGCAATCCCACCTCCTGTGCCCGTGGGAGGGATATTAAAAATCTCGTTATAGCCATTTATATTAAAAGAACTCAAAGCCACGGATGGAATATTCGTCTCTGTTAAAATAAAAGCCTCCACATGATCACCTATTTCTTCAGCGGTAATCAAAAATTGCTCTTAGTAGTTTCTAATATTTGTAATGTACACATGATTTGCTGTGAAAGAACTACCCGTGGTTAACCCTATTTCTGTTTTACGTGAAGCGAAATTCCTTCTTTTGTATTGGCAATCGCCTTTTGATTGGAGGTGCTCTTCATTCCCGCAAATTGCAAGTTTATACGCACCGAATTACTGGCCATGTTGGTTACCAGATTATTGTCACTACAACTATCACATCGCTACTTTTTGTTTTTGGATTCACTTAGTGTTTAAGAAGTGTTTCAGTTTGGGCAGGATAGAAACACGCACAATGTCAGTAAAAGTATTCACCAATTCTGTTCCTTTCAGATACAACTACAGCAAAATAGATCGGCAACACTTCTGCGCACACCTTATGACTGTCAGAATGCGGTAATCGGAAGATCGTTTAGAAATAAAATACATTTTAATTTATTTATTTCCTCCAAAGATTTAACTCAGCTGATGCCCAATAATGTGACTCTAGGATTAGCCAGCTCGTGTGATATAATACAGTATATCATTACAGCAGCGAGAGAAATTATTGGAGGCGTCGCGTCTCTATCTGGTCCGGATTGCGCTAGTCACCTTGAGGGTGCGGGTTTCGCTCCATTCCAGGTGGAAGTCAATCCATTCTTGCATAAACCTTCTACACCTTCGGAACTTCTCCCAGATTATTATATCTAACGGTCATATGATTTACATAGCCCTTTCCGAGTTGCGTAGAGCTACGCTTATAGAAAAGGTTGATTCCCCGACAAGTCGCCATTGAGTTTCCTAATACGTCCTAGAGCTAATCCTTCCGTCTATACAAAACCCGCCTATTAAGAAAGGAAACTGAATATATACGTGCATTGTTATACACCTTCAAGATCTCACTACAGTGCTCACGAACGTAAAAAAAAGAAAAAAGAGGGGAAGCTGTGGGGAAAATGATCTCGATGAGACGTTACGGGACAAAAGGCGACACCCCCATGGGACACCATATCGCTTTGAAACCCTCCAGACAAGATCGTAACCGCCTTTTCCTCCTCTGAGATTGCTCCTCAGTTGAAATAGAGAGGTCGAATGAACTCTTCAAATAACACTCTCTTTCACTGAAGCAAGCACATGCTCGAAAATAAATCAGCGATGCTATTTTTAAGCGGGGACGGTCGGTAACCAATAGCGTCATATTTGTATTGATGAAAAACTGACTTCAACAAAATCACAGCAACCATCTACAGGTTCATAACTGTATGAAAAGGAAGTGGACACACGTTTTAGGCATTTTCCAAACTAATTACTTCCGATCGTGTACGTTCATCAAATCAAACACAGCAAAAAAAAAGAAGAAATTTGCGGCATGTATTTGCGGTTTTAGCGTCGCCCGGTTAGGGCTAACACTCACTGTTCGTCGATAGCGTATTTAAACATACGGGTCAATAAAAACTAATCATCGCAATATTTCGTATAATTGGCACACTTTAAGGTCATTTTCTGGTTATCATTTAACCGTTGCAGCCTGATACATTCTTTAGAACCACTTTGTCCACGGCGTCAACCGTCACAAACCAGTGATGTTTTAAATCCAAATTTAAAAAACCACTAAAAGGAAATCGCCCAATGTTGAACACTTACGATAGACGTGGTTTAGTGCCAGGTTTAGCGATACGCGATTTTGGCGCAACAGAACGAAACAGAAACTCAGCTTAAGTTTTCCGCTCAGCGGCATTGGTGCAACCGGCCCTTAGTGCTTAAACTCTTTGTTACCAGGTGTCTGAAACTTATCTGAAATCGCAGGAAGCGGATTTCTGCCCCACATAAATGTTAAGAGTGTCAGCGACAGAGAAAACCAATATCACCTGAATTTCCGGACATTGTACTAAAGCTGAGAAAATCACATTTTATAACCGCAAATATCTAATTACCGTACGCCCACTCTGCAAGCCTCAAAATGGCGGCACCCACGAGAAAAGCCAGGGAGTGAAGTGGCGATACTCTAAACTTCGCTTATATGGTGACTCTAGTATCTTTAAAGTTGCGGTCACACGGCTAGTGTGTAACAGAAAAGACCGTCTGCAGGCAATGTGCGAGGCGTGCTTCTTGCTATCACACTGGTCGTGCAAAAACACTCGGGCAGAACCAGCTATGCTGCTGCCTAATTACGCGATTAGCAGCACACATAATAGAAGGAGTTGCAGCCGGTCACGCGTCAATTTTCCCGCCAAGTGCAGTGGTTAAACTGAATTTTCGCCTAGGTCACGTGACATTATGTGACGTCATTTTCACCTTTAAATTTAGCGGGGAAAGTGAATTTGCGTACAGGTCACGTGTCACAAAGTCATGTGACGTCATTTTCCCCGCTAAATTTAACAGGGAAACTGAATTGGTCTGGAGGTCACGTGATGTCGATTTTCCCGCTAAATTTAGCGGGGAAACTGAGTCTGTGTGAAGGTACGTGACATTGGGTCGAGTGACGTTATTATCACCGCTAAATTTAGCGGGGGACATAAACGGCCAGAAACATACCTCAAAGTGGCCTCAACACCCAAAAGAGCTAATAATCTTAAAAGTTAATCTATTCAAGACTCTCTGCACACATGTTCGAAGCAGGTATGATGCAAACGTGCCTTCAACCATGCTTGAGGAATGTCCGCAGATAGCTCTGCCATCGAGTCTGCAACGAACACCTTAATTGTCTTTTGTATGATGCATGCGAGCAGCATGACCCGGCTTTAGACATGAACACAAGCTTCTTCCGCGTCACGGGCAAGCACGCAGAAGCCAATTCCTTCGCGAGTTTTGATCTTACGTCCGTAGCATTCGCTGTGCCTCAAGCTACGGTAAAAGGAGACAGATTTCCGCTCTTAATAACACCCAGCACTATGACGGAATTTCGTCGCCGACAGGACTAAACGTCATGATATCGTCCCCCTAGTAGTATAGAAGTAATCAATACTGCGCGATTCTCATCTGCAGGCTCACACGACTGGAGACTGAGTCAGCCCTCTCGGGGTACATCGAAGGAGCGTACAGCCAGGAGTACAGTCAAGTGAGTCCTCCTCGCAGCCCCCCTCACCTCCCCCTTCTCGCCCCCCACGTTGGGCGCCAATTGTAGGACTTTCCTCGCTGCTACCCGCCTCACGGATTGACACAACGCAGTTGTGCAACAACATGCAGACATTTATTGACTGTAATCGTTTCGCGCCACGACCAAAAAAAGCACCCCCCCCCCCTCCCCCAAAATACTTCTGCGCCAGCCTTTTTTCACCGCGAGGTAGCCAAGTGCAATCGGCGACTCGCGTCGCCGATGGCGCTTGGCCACCTCGCGGTGGAGATGGCCGTAGATGACTGGACACGCGGACAACCTGATCGCTTTGGACCATCAAGTTGTCCACAGGGTTGATCGCGTCACTTGCGATCAATAAAGAAATCGCAAGGTGAGAAGTATTCCAGCGTTGTCCCCAAGTTATGATTGGACGGGCTTAAGCGACGCGAAAGTCGCAGCTATTCCGCATTTTATTTGGAGCCAGGCGTGTGGAGAACGATTGGCACGACAACCAGGAGTTGCTATAGTCTCTGGCAGGATGAGAACGCCGGGGCACCTCTTTCGAATGCCCAGCCTCCAGCACGTGCTCCTAACTTTCCGCAGTTCCAGTATCTGGGCGTGCTTCGACAGCATGTGCATATTCGAAGCGCACGACACGTCAAAGGGTTATATAAGGAAACGGCTCGAACGTCTGGCGGGACAACTGAATAACCTTCCTGCCGTTCTCATTCTGTCAGTGACTATAGTGCTGCACTCGCAACAAATGCGGCCGACGCGCAGACCAGAAGCCGTCCTTAAAGGGGCCATGAAATGTATTTTGGGCTGGGATAACTAATTCTAAATTGGGATTTTACTAATCGCAAATCGTTTAGTGGGCCAAAAGAAATAGGGTAGAATGTCAAAATCATGTTTTTCGGTACGAAAATTCGAAAAATATACCGGACTATTTCGTACCTCATTTCTTTTGAAAGCTTTCTGCCTTTTCACTGCGATACATCCCCGGTACCCAAAGCACGTCAGCCGCACCCAGCTCACGCATTGGACATGAGCAGTGCGTCACTCGAAGGTATGCCCTCGTGAACAATCAGTCCGTCGACGAATATTTGGATTCGCGTCCGTGGCCAATGAGTGCCGTAACGACACTTATCATCGCTCGCGAATAATGACAAGCTTCGTGGTATGCTTACGGAGGACGGTGGGAGCTTGGAGTCATCGTACCGGTGCCCAAGCACTTCACGACCACGTGATTTCTCATTGCGCTTTTGAGTTGAAGAGGAAATACAAGGAGTTAGAAGGGGAAAAATTATTTCCTGGCCCCTTTAAACAAATGGCTGTCATTAATTTCTAGGGTGGGCCTCAAAACTTTACATTACAAAAGACCCTCATACATTGGCTAACTTCTCGACTTTCCGTGCGCCCTAGCTGCCCTAGAAAAGTATGTCTGAAAACCATCGCGTTAAACGAACTTCTCCCGCCGCACTCTACCGCGGCACTTTAATTATTCACGCACCCTCGGTCCGGCATCGCGATTAGTCAAATGCACCCTCCCGGCTTACCTAACGCGCCTTTGTTACAGCCGCAGCTGTTGCGCGAAATTGAGTTACGGCAGCCCGCGCCGAGCGAGCGCGACGCTCGGAATCGCATCAAAACTGCGTCGTTTCATGGTCGCTCGACCTGGTAACAAGTCGCTTCTACATAACGCAACCGAAACAACGCCGAAGAGACAACACACCGCGGGGCAAACCCCTTCGCGAGCGACGTCGAGGCATCTCCGCTTGGTTCCAAACAGTGCCGCGGTTCTTCAGCGTGTTGATACAAAAACGATAAAAACTCGGCCTGATTCGATTAACCTCCTCTTAACGCGTGCCCTGTACAGAGTTGAAGCCCCGTTGTCCGCTCGGCTTCGCTTCGTCGCTTCCACAAAAATTTCTAGGGAGCCAGCGAAGTTCCTAATTGCCGGGACAAACGGAGCGTCACCGAGAGCGCGCGCACGGTCGAGCGGAAGAGAAAAGGTGTATGCGCGATGCTTTGTTTCCACGGTGGGCGGTGAACAACTGGGAATGCACGAGCGCGCGCGCGGGAAAAATAACGCGCGGTACCATGGGACCTGTGTACGCTCCGCTCCACCTGACGATGGGCCGTAGCAAGCGCTACGAGCCATTGGAGCCAATTCAGTGCTGAAAGCGTCGCTTGACTCTCGAAGGGAAGGGGGGAGGGGGGGCGGGGACGAGGTGAAGTGCGGTTAGCGTAGACAGGTGTTAGATTCACAGCGCTGGACTGGCTGGGATGGGTTGGAGCGTCTGTCGCGCTCCATCGTAAGGAGAAGCGAGGTTGAGCCAAGAGCTCCGGCCTGGGCGCGGCCGCCCGAAAAAGGTGGAAGTCTGGTGAGAGTGCTACGCGGATGACGACTCCCCGTGCACTCAGTTGCCAGGTCGGTGCCGTGTGGTGCGCACGAACAGAGCGATGGCGAATCGGCGGCGTGGAAACACGATAGACTCCATAGGTTTGAACGCCGAGATCCAAGATGTTTTGGTAGCGCCCTCTTGCAGTTTCTATTTGTGACGTCACGAGCAATATTTGCCCCATCGTTACGACATGTCCTCGAAAGTACCTTATTGCTTTCCCGCAACCTAGCTATACTTCGAAAAAAAAACTTAAGACCAGACACAGCCGACGCTACGAGGTAATGTTATATGTCATGTTGCCAATCAAGCAGCGTTAAAAGTGCGAGTGACTAGACATTTTCCGTTTATGCTTGGTTCGGCGATCATAGAGCCCGTAGAGAAACATGACTAACACCATGACGGTGCGTTTTTGATGCCCTCTGATTGGTCCCATGAGGTCGTAACGTCGACTGCGTCTGAATTTAAGTTGAAACGAGGTATAGATTAGCTCATTAACGGAACTGCCCATAGACGCTACTTCCACGAGCTGTACCCCCTCTCCCCCAAGGTATGCCTCTCGTCGTTCGACGCGCCAACCTTTTGAGGTCGGATGTTATGGTACCTACCGTGTATTCTACGGAATATATATGTTTCAAAGCACAGAGTCTTTTCAAGATGACGTTTCACTGTACTTTATTGAGTACACAAACGAAAATCTAGATGGCGCTTCAAACTACCGGAGCGAGGGGAGGAAAAGGGGGGGGGTATTTACTTCCGCGGGAGTTCCGAACCGAGCGGACAACTTTTCTTGGCATTTGTGATCAGAGGAGAGCGCGCACGCAGCTTTAATCAGCGCTCAAAATGAGAGAGGGCACGCGTGCCAGTACCCTTTCACTGCGTTTCCAAGGTCCATTAATCGCCTCCTGCGCGCCGCCATCTTCGCCTATACTGGGCTGTGCAAGACGTTCTGGGCGCGCGCAGTATATCTCTCTTTCACGAAATATAAGACAGTGATTCAGCATTCTTTGCCTGGGTAATTAGCGCTATAAGGTCTATGGTAAAGTTGCCTTCCAACAACAACGCGACGCGTCACGGCGAGGCAAATCTTCGTCGGGAGGAGTTGTGACCATGGCTTCTTATCGTCATTTGCGAACTGCAAGTCCGACGATTTGCGTGAAGAGCACGGTCAAAGCTCTTAGCCATCGCATGTTTAGCTGCAACGCCATAGGACTTGACTTTCTGATATTACTCTTATATCTGTCAATGAGAGCAGCATGAATTCTATCAGACACATTATATTGAGCTTATGGTCAATCGTGGAAGGTCGATCGCAGCGAGAGCAACGTTTCGCTCGGGAGGTCAAAGGCAAAGAATTCTCTGGATGCTACCGCCTTTGCAGTCTCTTGAGTGCAATAAATTCCTTGAGAGTTTATGTGGACGTCAGCACCGGCACAACACGTACTGGAGCTTACGTTTTGTACTTTCTCCATGTATAATTTACCGAAATTCACCACTTCAAAGGAGAGAGTTGTGGAGAAATTGGCACTGTCGAAGCAACGCCAACATCTGATATATATATATATATATATATATATATATATATATATATATATATATATATATATATATATATATATATATATATATATATATATATATAAAACTGAGAAGAAAAAAACCCTTAGTGAAAAACAGCAACAACGGACGATTTAATCTTCGACGTTTCGGCCGGAGTCCGGCCGGAGTCAGGAAGAAGCCTTCCTGACGAAGGCCGGACTCCGGCCGAAACGTCGAAGATTAAATCGTCCGTTGTTGCTGTTTTTCACTAAGGGTTTTTTTCTTCTCAGTTTTATACCCACGCCTTCGGCCTCCCGCCACCATGCCCGTTATATATATATATATATATATATATATATATATATATATATATATATATATATATATATATATATGTATATATATACCACGAACATCCAGAAAGAGCATGCGCCGCACGCTACAACAGACGAAAAAACCCGAAAATAGATACTAAAGTCATCCACCAAGACACATTCCACAATAGTCATTATCATAGATAGTAAAGTCATCATTTTTTCGTCTGTGTAGCGTGCTGCGCATGCTCTTTCTGGATGTTCGTGGTCGATTGCCCACGAATAAAGTAGTTGAAAGTTTGCGCTTGTCCGTGTCTACTCGCTTGTAATTGTCCCCTGTGTCGCGCAAAAAAACCTCTATACTGCATCATGAACCAACTAGGCCAACAACAAGTTTTAATATATATATATATATATATATATATAAACAAACGAATATGTGCAGATGAATGAACCGTACTTAATCCAATGAATTAAAGAATCCAAGTTTTCAGGAACCCGCCGAAAGCCAAAAATTGGCGGAGCCAGGATTTGAACTCTGGGCCTCCCAATGTCCGGTCGGGTGTGCTAACCACTACACCACTCCACCTTAGCTTTCTGGCGTTTCCTACCTGTCTTATTAATGCACAAGAAACGAAATGTGTCCAATCGGAGGTGTTCTGGAAACACACGCCGCCGCGTGGAACGCGGTACGACGCTTAGTGTCACGTGGTACGTGCTCGTTTGTGCTCCAGAAATCCTCCCACTGTTTGTCTCGCCCCGTGTACATGTAGTATTCTTTGTTTATGAGCTTTTAGAGACACGGTATCATCATCATCTGCGAGAATCAAGAGCCACGTTATTGAATATACAACACGGGCACTTCACGTCATCGTACGTGGTCTCCGAGGGGGATATAAACGAATATGTGCAGATTGGATTAAGTACGGTTCATTCATCTGCACATATTCGTTTATATCCCCCTCGGAGACCACGTACGATGACGTGAAGTGCCCGTGTTGTATATATATATATATATATATATATATAAAGAAGGCGAGAAAGTTATTTTCCGTCTTCTTAAATAGATGAAGACCTAAGCCGGAAGATGTACCTATCGCGTAATATATGCAAGTGAGTGTCTAGACTCTAGACATACGAGTATTTGCGACAAACAAACATTATTAACAGGCCACGCAATTCCGGTCTCTTTTCGTTGTTTTTTTGTTGTTGTTTCTTTTTTTTTTTTTTCAACAGTCACATTGACAGCAGCAAAATACCGAGATAGCTTATTCAACTATTCACTTTCACCGTGAAAAAAACAGAGACTGGGGATAAGTGCAGCAGAAAACAACAAAAGAAATATCAGTATCTGTCTTTTTTTGTGTGTGTGGATTCCTAAAAGAAGTGTATTGAAATAAAACAAAATGCTAGATTCACCTCAAATGGCAGAATTAATTTCTTTGTTCATTCAAAAGAAATATCACGAGAGCTTATTTTAAACACAAAATAATCTGCGGTGAATTCACCCGACCCGACTTCGCAGCTATTCTTTTTTCTCCCCCCGACCGGAATTCATATATACACACAATTCGTTTTTGTTTTTGTTTTTAATATTATTCCCTTACCACGCCAGTTACTTTTAGCACCACGTGCCAGCGATTCGGTGCGTTGTAGAGGCCGAAGCGCTTCTACAACACATAGCGGGCACGAAGCAGACGCAAGTCAAGTGGCCGTAACAATCGCGGGGAACGGTTGTTGTTGTTCTTGTTTCAGTAAAAAACGGCCAGAAAAAGAAAAACAGAAATAAAGAAGGGAAGAGGGGCAAAATCTCGGAAGGCACTGACGACCGAGACAGCCTTCTGCTCAACCACGTGAAGTATTGTTTCCTTCGCTGCGTCCAAAACAAACGAAAAAAAAAGAAAAAAAAAAAAAAAACTAGCGAAAGAATCTTTGCTACGCTTAACAACAGACGGAGCAACCGGCTGTGAGAGAAGCTCAAGAGTGCGTGAGGCAAAAAAAAAACAATCGAGGCAAAAGAAATCTTCGACAAATCGCTCTCAACTCATCTTTGCCAGCAATAAAAACCAAAAATAAATAGCAAACTACAACCACCATAATCGTACCCAGTAAGAGTTCGGAACCGTAACTCTCCGCGTCAATAAACAATAACAATTTCATTTCTCTTTCTTGTATTTCTGTGGGCACAAGACCCTTGGCGCAAGAAGGCTTCGATAGAGTGTACCCTTACGCCCCCCCCCCCCCCCCCCCCCCCCTCCCCCGAATAAAAAAAATATTACTCAATCAACAAAAAATGGGCTTGCTAAAAGATAAAATAAAAGAACTACGGACGAGCAATCACCGAGAGTTGTGTGTGTTGGTGTACCGACGTAAATTACGTTCGGTCACTGATACGTTCGGAGGGAGTGGGGCGACCAAAACGCTATCTGTTCTGGTTGCCGCTGTGCAGTCGCGACTGCGTAGCCCTTTTTTCCGATTTCTAGTCGCTTGCACGTTAGCTCTTATCTCTAAACTCAGTCGAAAGGTACGCTTACCTCCCCAAACGTTATTGCAACTCCAGTTCTGCTACATGGAAACGAATCTCAACTGTTACCACACAATGCGATGTATCATTAGCTTTCTTTTCTGGAAAGGTATTCGTTTCTTAGGTGGCCCGGTATTCCAGCAAACCAGTCAAACAATAAAATACGTCTATTAAACCAGTAAGTAAATGAGATATTAATACAAACTCCGGTGAGTTCTAGCCGACCAATTTAGGACTTCCAATAAAACTGTGCGGCTCCCCACAACCCTAAAGTGTAAAGAAACAATCGAGAAACATATTGAAACGCAAAAAGACGTTTTCGATGGAACTGTCAAATAGCGTGATGGCTCTGAATTCATTCTTGAAAGGTTTGCTCGATAATAATTGTCTGACATTTTGTTATCACCGATGAGGCTGACATTCATCTGAGGCCGCTGTCGGTCGCTAACAAATGGGGAAAGCGGAGCACAAAAATCCGCTGGAGGTGTTATCTATTGCAGCAGCTTAAAAGCTTTAGTAGTACCGATACGTCTTATGTCTAAACTCAAGAGCAACACGCTGGCGTGTCGTTGTAAATAAATCTAAAATAAATCCTTTGTCAAAGCACTGTTTTTCTTGAAACTTCCTTTCTTCCTTCGAGGATCAGCGACACCTGTTGAAGAAAAAATTGTACTAAAGTCACTGAGCGTATGATTTCAGCAGTGTGAATCTTTCGAACACCCAGCCTCCAGCACGCAGTCCGTGCCTTCCGTCGTGCTTCGGCTGCGCGCGCGCGCTCGAAGTGCACAAGACGCCGAAGCATTGTCGAAGATAGAAGGAACGACTGGAGCTCCTTCCCGTCGTTCTCACCTTGACAGTGACTATAAGGGTAAGGCGGCGGGGGGGGGGGGGGGGGGGGGGGGGCGAAATGGGCGGCCATCACTTCAGGTTCTGCGATAGCCTGGGGGCATTCAAAGGGGCCGTGCAACGATAAAGGGGTAGGACATATCTGCCCACTTTACACAAACTTACTGGAACTATACTTTGTCTCACGTTAGTATGAACTACCTGCGAAGGCTGTGCAAGCGCGAGCGGCTATCCTTGACTGCCTTGACTAGAGCACTCGCTGGACGAACGCTGGTGCAGCCGCCGACGCTTCCTCTAAAGAAACTAGCTCGCGCTTTTAACATGCGCGGCTAACAATAGTCCGTACTAAGGTGAGACCAAGTATAGTGGGTAAAACATAAACAAATGTTTTTAAGGGGTTTTCCACTATTTTTTTTTTTTTTTTTTTTTGCAAAATATGATGGCGAAGTAGTAGGGATTGCATTGTTGGCGTTGTCAGCAATCCGATCCCCAGGGTTTCGTCTTCAAGATTTGCGATCCCTGCGGCGACGATATTTAAATTCGGCTCATATAGTGGACACGAGCACTGTGTGGGGATTTGATTTCGCCTGATTACAATCAATGCCTCGACACGCATTCCGGTAATGGCTCGTGCCTGATCGCTGAGATGACGGAAATAGCCGAACCTTAGCAATGTGTGGAACTCGGCGCGTGTCCTGTGCTTTGCCATCCCCAGTGCATGGCTATGATGGACATCGGCGGCATTATATCGGCTTCAGGTCACCTGGCTGCCGATGTTCTGACTGCGAGTTAAGGGAGTAAACGCTGCTCGTTTTTCTCGAATTTATTCTGCGACTGCCAATTGCGTGTAGAAAAAAAAAAGAAAGAAAAACAAACTGACACGTGTTTCATACGTTGTTGCATGGACCTTTTGTTGCATCGCCCCTTTAATTGTTGCATCTCCCTTTTAAGTTGCAGGCTATTTTGTGAAAACAAGCAACACGACTGATTTGTATGTTAAACCATATTTAGAGACAAATTAACATGCGGGGTGATTTAACAGGGGAGGGGGAGGGGCGCAATTGGCACCCGCCTCGTGAGATTTGCACCACGCGCGGCAGTTTCACATTTCGAAACTCCGCAGATATAAATCTTTATGGGCGGAGGAGGGTCTGTTCCTCAAAAATACCCGAGCTAATTTTAGGCGTAGTTAAAACCTCGTTTGGCAATCTGCCTAACGACGGGGTTACGAGCGTCTCTCCCCAACCTCCTCGCAAAAATGTGGAAACGGAAGGTGAACTAATGATCCAACTGCGCGTTGTAACGCCTGACTAACAGCCACGATTGGAAAAGCGTGGGCAGAAAAATGCTTCCCGGACAGCTATGCCATCGACCCGCCACTAATTGCCCCGCGCGACTTCCCTCGCTCAGCCCCAATACCTCGCAACTCGTCGGAAATTCAAAGCGGGAACCAAGATTGCTGGTTTAGCGTTCTCCGATTCAATTGTGGGGAAGCACAGAGTTGGATTCGGAGGAAAGTCCGCGTTAATAATGGATCGGTCTGAATTTCCTGTTGCTCCAATCTTTTCCGTTGTTGCTTCTTGGGCAGTCGTGTTTCGATGATAACAGTACACAAAAACGAGGGTCCAAGAAGAGTAAATAATACACCAACACAACGTGCGTCGAAGACACAGATTATTGTTCTTGAAAGTTTCCTCAACAAATAACTTCAACGCGACCATGTTTACTGGGTTTATTTATACTGGTTTTGCATTTGCTTCAGGTTGGAACAGCTTCGATATTTCGCGTAGTGGGTGACCTGGTAAGGTATTTGAGGGAAATACAACGGTAAAATCAACTCTCGGCAGAGATACTCAAGAAATTATTCCAGAATAAAAATACCGAGATACATGCAGTTTAAGACCAAAATACAAATACCTGAGATACATTGATATTTTATTAGACCAGGTATTCTTGAGGTGCTTCTCCGAAAACAGCAAAAAAATATATCAAAATACAGATGCGTGTATATACATTAAAAAAAATCTCAGTTTTGTGACGAAAGCAAATGGTAGTGGTAGTGTTTTAATGCCTGCTTGAGGTATATCGGGCTTGCGCTTCAGATATGCCCGCCCCCCCTTTTATGGGGAGTGTTAAAGTGGGTTCATGGTACCTAGTTTAGGTTCTCGCGCCAAAAGGGTGGTTTTCAGTTTATCGTGAAACTCCGAGCGTTAATTTTTGACAACAAATGTAACGAGATACGTAATCTTGGCAGAGTTTTCTCGATAGAAGCGATACATTGTAAATGTATTTCACTGCTGTGGTGCAAATACATTTTTCAAATGCGTCTCGATACAGAATTACAGATACCCGAAAGTATATCTAAGATACAGTAGTCATACATTTGTATCGCGATACTGCCCAACCCTGGTTAAAAGGTGCGGTAAATTGGCCAGAAAAGTTGTGCTTACAGCTGCGAATGCGAGATTTTCTCTTTCACAATGAACTTTTTTCATTGTGAAGAAAATCTAGATTAAAATGGAGTGGATGTGGCACCTCCCGAAATGCAGCGCACGTACCCTCGTGGCTGCATTTGATCTCACAAACTGGCAGTGCGCCGAAATGCACGCTGAAAGGCAAAGCGCGTAATCATTAGAAAAGCAGCACGCTTAATCTACGTGTTTCGTTTTCCTCGTTTTTCTCTTCTTTTTTTCTTTTTTTTTTTCGTCGAGTAAAAGCAGGTTTTGCTGCTGGACAACGGTGCGTTGGGAGAAGCGTGCTGTCACGAACGATTTGTTCGTGGTGTCGGACATACTTTAGGATGTTTAGCTCGATGGTATACCATGCGATTTGTTGCATATTGTTCCAGTTTAGCAGAATTTATTTCCGAAATGTACAAAAATTACTGATAGCCACGAAGTAAAAAAATAAGAATAAATCGACAGCACTTGCCGTGTAGCTCGTGTAAGACGAGCGTGCGTGATTGGACCTATCGTTTATTGCAGTGTGTCCTTTTTAGCATATACATATTTGTCTCCCTTAAAGGGAAAAAATATTTACGACCGAAGTGTTTGTTTTTCGTGAGGGGTGCTAAAGAAGCGACTCCTATACAAAATGTGTGTCGGATGCTCGGAACAAACCCGACCACGAAGACAACGTTTGGAAAGAAAAAAACGCGGACCGATTGCTGCACACAAAACTCGAGTGTACAACATGTAGAGGAAACAAATAAAACACAAGTAAGAGAAGCGGAGATGAGTAAATAACAAAGCGTAATTTTTCTTGTTTTTATTTTTTTTTTCTCCCAATTTTGCCCGAATAACGCAAAGATATATATCAGCCGCGGCGCGATGCTGCTACAGATCGAGAGAATGCATGTTCCTCCTGTCTGGATTTTATCTTTGCAGCCATCGAGAGCACGACGTTGGTAAGCTTTCGGGTTTCGGGATAACGACGACGGAAGTGAACGGAACTTCCGCTGGCAAGAGAGAAACGTAGGGATCTCTTTTTTTTTTCCTCCGCTCTTCGAAGAAAAGAAAGCCTGCTGACTCAGCAACGCTGATACTATATAATAAACTACCGCCGCCCTCGGGCAGGAAGGCATTACTAAGATGCTCGCCGAGATCACCGATCCTTCTTGGAAACAAGAAATCATCTATGATCGGAGTGACTAGAAGATTTTTTTTCTCGATACCAAAAAGGTAAACTTTGTGTGTTTTTTATGGTCGAAAAATTAATTGCGTGGAGATTGTAACTTTCTGCCAGCGTTTTTTTTTCAAGGCGACAGTCTTATATGTCCCATTACGGGAAAGCTGGCGTCGGCGTTGTGCCCGAAAGAAGGCTATAAAAATACGTCATCAAGCACGCTCCGCTCAAGGTCAAAGCGGACGCGTCTCAGAGATAAAAGATAAAAAAGAAAAGCGCAGCAACGCAGATGCTTCGTCACGGAAGCCGTGAAGCCGGCGGGGGCGCCGCGCATGCGCAGTGGACGAGCGTGATGTCATCGCCGGAGCAAAACATTTCACCAGGGGCCCTAAACTCGTCAAACACAAAGTTGGGGCCGAAGTTGAGGGAGCGCACCGATTGGACAATCACGACGATGACTCAGCGCTTTTGTCGCCGACGTCCAATCAGCGCGCTTTGCGAACTTTCGGCTCCAACTTTGTGTTTGACGAGTTTAGGGCCCCTGCAGGACTATAATGCTCTCTCGCATTCCTACACGTTAGCAGCCTTAAGTGTATTTTCTTTTCCTTTTTTTTTCTCAAACAACTTTTTTTTTCCTAATTAAGACTGACCGCAGTCAACCCTAGAATCCGGTGGTGGCAATCGGGCAGCGTGAGAAGTGCATCATCACGAGCGTTCGTCGTGTTTGTGCGTTTGATATCACCAACTATAAACCAATCGCGCACATTAAACGTAAACCACAACATCACGCGCCTCATTCAGTACGCCTGATTGGTTTAGAAACCTGCCATAGCAGATGCACGAAAGCGACGAGCGACGTGACGATGCACTTTTGGTGCTGCCCGATCGGTGGCATTGGAGCATAGGGCTAGCTGCGGTAGGACTTGACGCGAAACGGAGTACTATATATTGTACACCGACAATGTCTACAACTGTAACGGCCTGTTCACACAGGTAGCGGAGCGCTACAAGCGTAGCGCTGACCTCGTGCTAAGCGCGTGCTGACGGGAACGTTCACCAGCTTTCTATCGCACCGTCAATACTGTTGTTCATGGCAGACAATAAGTAGCGGACGACACGTGAGAAGCGCTACATTAGCGCTTCGCTGCATCTGTGAACCGGCCTTTAAAACTGACCTGCATTGCATTTTGTTTTTGTAAGGTGCGCGAACAATGGCTCGAATGAAATCGCACGCTGCATTATTCCTAATTTCAACATTTGCGGACTTTTTTTTTCTTTTTTTAGTAAAACCGCTGCCATGTTTTGCGTATACCGCGCGTTACCGGTAACCTTTTGAAGCGTATGCTTTTAAAGCGCGGGCGCGCCCAGCGCAACCACGGTATCAACCGGGCGCGCGCGCTTAAAAAACACGCTTCAAAGGCTAGTACCGGTAATAATGCGGTACACGCGGAACGCGGTAACAGTTTTGCTAAAAAGTACCTATTGTAAAAAGAAACCCACGGTGTTCTTTAAGTTTCCCTCAGACTCTGGAGGATACCAATGACGTCGCGCTTTTTCGATTCCAACTCTCGTTCGCACAATCTAAAAACCGCTAACAACCTAAAAAAAACCAGGGTGTAGTTTATTTTGTTTAAGATCTTGTTTACTGATTTGTCTCTCTTCGTTCGTATTGGGTTGTTTCACAATTTGATTGGCCACCGGGTGATACTAAAATGCCCAAGACTCGACACACCCCGCCTTTTTTTCTTTTTTTTTTTTTATGTTTTCGGTGATTGTCGTGGTCAACGCTATAATCCGATGGCGCCGATCGAGCAGCGACAAAAAAGTAAATCACCGTGTTGCACGCCGTCACTGCCCGTTTCTTATCAGCGGATAAACCAATCGCGCGCAAAAAATGCGACGTAACCCTGCGTTAATAAATGTTTGTGTGTGTGTGTGTTTCTTTTTATTCATGCGTCATTGCTTTCGCCGGTTACAACGAACGCACAAAGAAGACACACGCCATGACGATACACCTCCGTAGCTGCTTGAATAAGCTCCGTCGACTTCGTGTAAAGCGGAGTGTACTGGCCTCGAGATGTTTTGGTGGCGTCCTCCTGTGGTTATCTTTCGTGACGTCATTACCTTGTGAACAACTGGTTTGATGGTGTTTGTAAAGAGCATGGTGGAAGCCTGAAATCATAGCCCTTTCAAATCAACACTGCCAACGCCGTCGAAATTGAAGTTGTTACATTGAACTTATTTCCCTTGAGGGGAACTACTTTGCCCACGTCATAGTCAGCGTTCGGCCTATCGTGGAACGCCGATCCCAACGACGCTTTCGATCGCTCACGTCACCAATACCCGGGCTTAAAACGCCCTAAATGCGCTCGACCAGAAAAAAAAAAATAATTGAGTAAAGTTTCGACATAGTTTCAATTGTAACAAAACAAACCCGATCTCCGCGATTCGTTTCATCGGTTTACGGGTGGTTAAACGCCATTGGGGACGCGTAGTAACTGCCAGTAAATGCTTCGCTCGCATTTTCGTAAAGGCCGCACTGGTGGACAACGAGGCAGTTACTGTGGCAGCGGTCATAAACCGCGGCCGGTTTGTAGGGAAAGCCATCCAATCAGTCCCCTCGGAAGACCTTGTACAAGAAGAGTAACGCAACTCCGTAATGGCATCGTCTAGAAGCACCCGACACAGCCACCTCTCCATCAGCCAATGACCCAAAACCATTACGATGATAGCCACAATCGGAGAAATAGAGAGAAATAAAAAAAACGAAAGACCCGCTGAAGTTTAAAAATGGCCCCCCGTATTTGAAGGGATAGTTACATCTAGGACAGAGAGGAAGGACATGAAACAACCCTAGTTAAAGCAGCGCTCCTACTCTACGTGACATGTGATATGGTGTTTTATTTAGTAAGCTTTCTTGCACTCCTAAAACAGCTAGCGACCAAAAAGCCACACATCTATGGTTCAGGGTTTTGGAAGTTTATTTTTGGGGACGATCACCGGGTCCTTTTCGCATTTTACTTCTTTTATCACAAAATAAGAATGTTTTGGGGTTCACATTTCTGGAACTCTTGATTCTCATAAATTCATAGTGACAAATCTTGTTATGTTCAGACGTAAAGCAATTTACAAATACAAATAAATAATATTAGAACACAAACGTATAAAACGATCCAGTAAGCCAATATAAAATATTCCTGAGTGCTATTAACAAGTAAATCTGCAGCAAAAGTAAATGCGCAATAAAAAAAAACTGTTTCCTTTTCACGTAAAAAGCCCCACTGGTAAAGTCTAAGTTCAAAATCGGAACAGTAGCTAGCACAATCTAGTACTTAGATTGGCTTATATTGTGGAATCGGAGGTATAGCTACAGCGACATGTTTTCCTGAATGAACTTTGACAATAAGAGCATCTTTGTTATCTTTCGACATTTGAAAGGAACCTTGGGGTTGCTTATCTTCGGGGCAGCTGACCCGATGCTCGACTCAGATGACTGCGAATCACTTTCCCTTTTCTCGTCCTCGTCCCGGGTTTTAAGGGTGGGATTTTACAGCGTACAATGCTTTATAAGTTATAAGCCCCTCCCAGAGAATTCTCTGTTCGTGGGTCCATCCTTTCGTGCGCGCAACACCATGGTAGGGCATCCCCGCACAACCGCTCTAGTTACCACGGAAACATAAACAGTGGGAACAAGCGATGAATCAGAATTAAAGCGACTTATACTCATCCTTCACCAGAAATAAACCCTCTTCTTTTTCTTTTTTCCGAAACCCCGCCTAGCAACATTGGGGGCACGAAGCGTGTGTTAGGGTCCGAGTCTTCGCCGATTGCCGACGCAGCCGTCGTGTCTAGTACCGTACACACCCGAAGTGAGTCACCACACAATGGCACTCAGATAATGTTCGCAGCAGCTACTAGGTTGCACAAACCTTTGAAGGGGGCCTATGCGGTGCTCAAGTTCGTCTCTTTCTTCCACAGAGATTGTGATGATGTCAGAGCGCCAAACTCTTATTGGCTGAAAGAAAAAAATAGTGGGTACACTTGGACGCATCTAGCATTGAGGTGTACCCACTACCCTTTCAATCAGAGCCAATCAGAGGTCGGCGTCGTTCTGACGTCACCGCAACTCCCGCGCAAGAAGCAGGCCGCATTGCTCTCTGCAGAAAGCCGGAATCCCCACGCGCCAGGTGATCGGCATTCTACGTGCACAGGCAAGGTCGTACGCACTAAGTTTCTTACTATAGTTACCACGTTCCGATATTTTCGCTAGTTTCTCTCTAGTCGACCTGATCTCTGCCCTCTTTTTCGCAAGACAGCCAACCAAAAAATGAACGCAAATAAACGTCCTACTAAAGTTGTATGAAAAAAAAAAAGAAACTCGTACTATTATACAAGTTTTACATGAAGAAGATAAAAAAAAAAAGAGTTTTGAGCTTTGTTCATACCCCGCGCGAAGAGATTTTTACGAGATTTGTTAGTCGGAGGGAGAAGCGATGCTTTTGGCGTTTGAAACCAGGACGTCTTGATAAGATAACATATACATCTAGGGTTCTTCAGTTTCAGGTTTTACATTTTTTTAAAAATCGGAAAAGGGGGGAGGGGGGGTACAAATCGGGTACCTTGTTCCAATCTCGTAATCGGGGTGAAATAGGGTTTTTGGATAAACTATTTTGGAGTCAGGGGTCTTCAGGTAATCTTAAAAAATATATGTTATTAACAATAAAAAACATTAACCGGTTTTTATATAGGATTCCTTTTTTTTACAATCAATTCATGCAACTATTTAAGATAGCATTGGGACATCGTGTAAAAAAAGCTTACTTGGGCTACCTGATTTTTAATAATCCGTGTTGCTTATATAATATTCTGCATGCGCAGCCTCTGTGTCCTAGGCCTGTCCGGCCTTCGGACATATCTGAATTGAGGAAACGTTCTCTCAACATCACAGCTGACGCTGGGGTCACATTGCTTATGCATCATACGAAGGGTAGGGTGCCTTCATGTGCGCTTTGCTTAGGGTGGAGACATTTGGCCATTTTGTCCCACACTTTTATTTTTCTGTTTTGTTCAGAAGCGCGTGAAAGAGCGTGTCTCTGCACGCGTTTGTGGCGCTGACTGTGCTATGGCGACATTTTGTTTTCGTCGATTTATTTGTATACTACCCGTGAGCGCGTGCTGTCGGCATCGGGTACTACAAAGGATGGCATCACCCTAAACAGAAGGACATTGAGGCACCCTAACGAAGGGTAGTCTGCGTACAGATTGAAACAAGAGTCACCGCGAGATCCGTGCTCCGAATGCCGCATGGCAACGAGTACAAGGAGAAAACATGACACGTGGCATTCGAACCACGGATATTGCGGTGACTCGTCTTTGCAGACTCTCTTTTGTATGATGTATAAGCAGTGCGACCCTGGCTTTACGCGTACAGTGCAATGCACAGTAATATCACTTTCGTGTAACACAATATCTGCTGTTCCCTACGAAACAACGTTTTGTGTGCAGTTTTTTGTGCTTTTATATTCTTTTCTTTTTTTCTTTCTCTCTTTTTTGCCCCGGTTGAGATTGGGAGATGTCTCCCAATCGGCATAAAAGCTAAACTTTAGCGACTCCATCCATCTGATTGCAGTTCAGAGAATCCAACAAAACTTTGTTTTCAAAAAAAAAAAAAAAGGGAGATATCAAATATTTTTTTAACAGAGTAATTTAAAAAATGGTGGAATTCTGTTTCTGAATTCGGGGGAAAATCCGGTTTAGTCCGATTTCCAAGAAACATGTTCGGGGTGCAAATATGAGGAAATAATCGGGTTTTACCCAAACACGAAGGACCTTACACATATCTTACCTAGAATGCACCTTCATATATTATTACTTCTCTATTAAAAGAGTAAATTAGGAATGCCCTGCGTGGATCCGGAATCTTTTTACTACAGTTATTTAGGTGAAAACATGTGTAGTAATTTGTAGTACACGGTGATGTACTAAACAAGGGTGATGGGAGTGAGCTAACAGTACGTTCTTTTTTACTCCCCGAAGTGTCCATTGAATGTATTCTAAACAAATTAAAACGACCACTCTCTAAATACTCCTAGCATTATACGAATTCCAAGATAAATATCGCTGCTCCTTTCTTTTAATCATTTTAAATTGGATCATAGTATATACTAGCGAGTGCTTTCTTTTTTTAGCTTTACCCGAAAACTTAGATATCTAACAATAAAAAGATAGGAACAATGTAGGGGAGAGTCGGGAGGTTTGGGACGGTTGGAGGAAAGGGACAGCTCGTTTATCTCTCCAGGAGTTAGTTCAAACACGTTCATCGGCTGCTCACGAGACTTTCTAGACTTTACCCGGGACTTCGAAGACACGAGTGCATTCGAGAAGGATGGTCTTCACTATTCTTCACAAGCGGTGCATGTAGTGAAAAACCGGCTGGGGGTTGTGGCAAATCGTTTTTTAGGGTTCCGGCAACAAAGGAACCAACAAATAAGACCGTCAGTGAACAGCAGGCAACACAGAAGGCAAGCACCAGCCCATCGCGCGCAATATGTGAAACAAGACAGCCCAGGCCTGGTTTCTGGGGCACCCCGCGTCCCTTGGCACACCATGAGACCACATACGCAGCCCGGGGACCCTGGCCACAAGCAAGCACCGCATTTCATCGGCCCAGGATCGGCATCAGAGTACCAGAGGGAATACCCACCATTGGCGGGACTCGAAATGCGGAGTTCTCCTGCGTGCACGGTATGCCCTGGACACCCGCAAAGACAAGCCTCTACAATGACGCCAATCAGAGACACTCATTATTGGGACAGACCACCCCCTGTGTCGGAAAGCTCGCCGAACAATTTGTTCCGCGGAGACTTCCACCGCCTCCTAGCTCCTCCGTCCTTCCCAGCTCCGAGTGCAACTGCTCAGATCAACAGACCTTCGACAGTGCCGGGTCTCCGGCCAAGCTTCTCAATCAACGAAAATTTTCTTCGACCCCCTCCTGCTCCCCCATCACTGGAGTTGCTACACTTCGTGCAACAAGTAGTCCAGCAGCAGGTCGAAGCTATGCAAAATCAGAAGTGATAGAAAGGCCGCGAGCGGGAGCACAAGACGCAGTTGATCCTGCTTACGTTCCGAAAAGAAGATCAACAACCAAGAAGCGAAAACAAAAAAGTGTTGTGGTAGGTTTTTTGAATATGAATGGTGCGCGCCGTCAACGAAAGTGGATTGAATTGTACACGACTCTCCTTACGAAGTCCGTTTCTATATTCGGTGTAGCGGAAACCCACTTGAGGGACATGGAAGAACCACCTATAGATCCAGCCTGGTGCTGGACTGGGTGCAATCGAGTTGAAGGAGAGAGGCGAGGGGGAGGCGTAGGACTGCTTTGGTCAAGTCACGGACCAGCGTGGATTCGGACATGTGAGAACTGCAGGGAGCACCTATGGGTACACGGAAAGATAGGTAACGTGCTGACAGCCGTCTGCATCATTTATCTTTCCGTGGGAAACAACCGCCAAGAAGAGAATAACAATATCATCGAGTGTGTTCGTCGAGATATACACAACCTGCCCACAGGTCTCTCTGTGCTGATAATGGGAGATTTTAATGGCCACCTGGTCGAATTGGATGGACGGGAAGATACTAACGGAACCATGATGAGACACTTGGCGGAGGACGTCGAACTGGAGATCTTAAACTTAAGAGAAGATTGTGAGGGACAGCACACTTGGATGGTGCGAGACCGCCGGACGTGCATAGACTATGCGCTCGCGTCAAAAAGACTTGGGAGCAATCTTCAAAAGGTGGTTGTAGACGAAGAAGGTGCGTGGAGCGTCAGCAGCGATCACAACAGCATTTTCCTGCACTTCGGCACTGTTCGAGGAACTCCGAGCCGCTCACAGCGCAAAACTGTAACTCACCTACGCGAAGACGACATATCCACTGTCGTCCAAACTTTTGACGAGAGCACCCGACGTATGCACGCACTAAGCTACGACGACTTTGCAATAGAGCTCAGGACCATTATCGCTAATCACTCCACCGTCAAGAGCGCACGAGGAAAACAAAAACTTGTCCCATGGTGGGATGTCGAAATTAAGAGGTCCATCCAAGTACGACAAGAAGCTAATCGGCGACATAGGCAAGCACTGAGGACTCTTGGAAAACATCCCGTGACCTTGCAATTATGGGAGGAATACCGCAAGTGCAAGATACAAACGCAGGACACTGTGGAAGCAAAAATACAAGCCCATGACTGCAAGGTGATGGCGGACATCAAAGATGCAGGAAAAAAGGCCGCCGAAAAGTTCTGGAGATATTTGGGGTCTTTGGCTGGCAAAGACAGTACTCCAGAACTGCTAGATTACGACAGTGGGTATCCAGTTCAGAATATCGGACAACTTCTTGAGACACAGCTCTACACTCTGTTCGGAGTTGCGGATGTAGAAATTTCCTCAGAAAACTGGAAAACTCAAAGCCGAATCATAGAGGACGTTCCATTGTCAGCATCTAATGATGAATTTGTATCACTAGTGGGGCGAGTGCATGTAGACCGTGCACTCGCGCGGTTGAATGGCAACACTTCTCAGGGCTTAGACGGAATCTCGGCTAAGGTGCTGAAGAATTTGAGACCCGATTCCCGCACCCAAATGGCGCACCTGTTTAGCCGTATAGTTTGCGGCGATGAACCCATCCCAAGGGACTGGAAGCGTGGCCGAGTCACATTCATTCCTAAGAAAGGCGGCAACAAACAACATCTGCGTGACTACCGCCCACTCACTGTAACAGCTGTAGCCTACAGGGTGTTTGCAACCATCCTTAATTGGCGCATCTCATATTGGGCCGAGTGTGCTGGTGCTCTCACCGAGCTACAAAATGGATTCCGCAGAGATCGTCGACTGGATGACAACTTGTTCACCCTGACCCAATGCATTGAGATCGCTCGGTTGGAAAAGCGGAACCTTATCTGTTGCTTTTTGGACGTTGCTAAGGCTTACGACAGTGTTCCCCATTCCTTGCTGATCAAGCGGCTCCAGCAGCTCGACATGCCGGAACCTTGGGTGGAGCTAATAAAGCGACTGTATGATGGAAATCAAGTTATGGCAACGTTCAACGGAGCCTTTTCTGGTGACGTTCCGGTGCGTAGGGGACTACGTCAGGGTTGTCCGTTATCCCCCGTTCTATACATGCTCTATACATCCGGCATGGAGAAGGAGCTAGAACACACAGGTATTGGCTTTACTTTGCGACACATGCAACACGGAGACATGGTTGAATGGCGGCTCCCCGGGCTCGCTTTCGCGGATGATCTAGTACTGATGGCCGACAACGTCTCAGATATGAAGAAACTGCTGATCGCCTGCGAAGCGGAAGCGGCTCGACTTCGACTGCAATTCAATGCCAACAAGTCGGCCGTGGTGCTTTTCTCCGGGCAGGGCGAGGGCCTTGAATCTCTCACCATCCAGAACACTGCGCTTCCTGTTAGTAGCCGCTACAGATACCTTGGAGTGACCCTGACCAGTGCAGAAGACTACCTAGCAGAGCACCATGAAATTCTCAAGGCGTCAGCGCTGAGGAAGCGAAATGTGCTACGTCGAAAGAGCCTTTGGTGCTGCGATCGGTATGTATTAACCCGCGAACTTTGGAAAGCTGTCGCTGTGCCAGGCTTGACTTTCGCCAATGCCGTTACATGTGCCCCCAGCGAGATCCGAGAATACCTTGAGCGGCGCCAAAGGGAAATCGGACGTCAGGCACTAGGATGCCATGGAAGAGTCGCAAACGAACTGGTCCAAGGAGACCTTGGCTGGTCCTCCTTTGAGGCACGGGAGGCCAGCAGCAAGTTGGAATACTACGCCCGATTGCGACACATGAATGGAGATCGCTGGGCACGGCGGATTTTCGTGTATATTCACCTAAGAGGCGCGCACACAACATGGAGACGCCGTACCATCCGACTGGGCACGAAATACGGGGCTTTCTCAATGTCCGACGAGCCTCCGACAAAGAAAGAGTGGGTTGCCAAGGTGAGAGAGAAAATTAAGACCGTCGAGGTGAACCGGTGGAGAGCAGACATGCAAGAACAATCAAGCATGCACCTTTACGCGTCTTTCAAGAACACCATTGCTCCAATCCTCTGGTGTGGTAATACGCTGGGCAGCAGGCTCCTCGCTGAGGCCCGAGGGGGCGCCTTGCGTACACGCCTCTACCGACGAAAATACGACAGTAACGTGACTGACACCCTATGCAGTGCTTGTGGGGAAGTGGAAGAAACTATACACCACTTGGTACTTGAGTGTCCGGCACTCGCACCGGCAGCAGACGTCAGCGCTCGCATCGAGCAAGCCCTCGGGTTTACCGAGGAGAACACTTATGTGCAGTGCTCGAAGCGGAGACTCGAGGCCTGGTGGGCTGTACATTGTTGAAACCAGTGGATACACTCCGCTTTCTAACCTTTTTTTACTTTTTTATTAATTTTTTTGGCGTGTCTATTTAGTAGACGCCCGATTCAAAGGGAACCGCCACATAAATACAATACAATACAATACAATCTGGCTATAATGGTGGCCGTCTTCACCGGACGGAGCTTTCTCTGACTACAACTCTCGTTTTTCACGTGTCAAAAGTAAGTATTCGCTTACTCAATTACACCTCTCTCAGTTTTAAACCGCCCTGCCTATGCTGATACCAATTTTTCTTCGAAAACACGCGTTAGGGTCGTGCTTCATGCAATAACAAGTTCAGCCCTAACAAGAGAATTTTCACCATTGAATGTATTTTTCGTTGTGCGAACCACCTGGGGAGGAATGGGACATTTGAGTCGCAGGTGGAATGGGACAGTGTCCCATTCCTCCCCACCATACGGCTGGTGCTGTGTCTAGCGAATAAGCTTCAATGCTGCGCCGCTTTAGTTCCGAAAGCAGTTATTTTTTTATTTGTTATTTAAAGTGTACAAATGCTTGGTGCCGTAATGTTAAATAACAGACAGGCTGTTTCTGCGACACTTGACAATAAGACGCGCTAAACCAACGGGGCATCATAAAATGCAATGTTTCTCCACTAAAAAGGTGTGCTTACTGTACACATTTGCGAGAAACCCGGAATAAGCATGTGAATAATAGGCAGCAATATGAGTGCTGCTACGTGCATGCAAGGACGTTAAGCGTGCTTGGTGTGCGTGAATATTTATATTTGCCAATTTTTGATCCATTTCCATTTTCAGGAAGATGCCGCGGGTTCACAAGAGGAAGCATCCCGACAGAGCTCAAACATCGAACAATTTGATCCTGGATGCTGTGAGATTGGTGTGCGATGAAAAGAAAAGTATAAGAGACGTAGCAGAAGCTTTTGAAATATCAAAATCACCGCTTGGCCGAGCAGTGAAGAATTACAGAGAATGCGGTGACACAGGTGGCATCATGTTCAAGTCCAATTTGGTCCGCGGAATGGTCTTCACAACAGAAGATGAAGTGCTCTTGAAAGAATATTTGCTGAAAGCAAGCAAAATGCATTATGGGCTTACGAGAATGCAAGTTCGTTCACTGGCGTACGAGTTTGCAACAGCCTTAAAGAGGAAGTGCCCGGCGTCATGGGAACAGAAGAAGGTAGCTGGAAGAGACTGCTTTATGGGCTTTATGGACCGCCATCCCGAGCTATCGCTTCGATCGCCAGAAGCGACCAGTCTGGGTCGGGCGACAAGCTTCAATAAGAACAACGTCGATGCTTTCCTTTCAAACCTGAAAAGTGTCTACGACCGATGCAAGCTAACTCCGGACCGCATCTAGAATTGTGATGAAACGGGCTTCACAACTGCACACAACCCACCAAAGGTAGTAGCAGCACGTGGAGAAAAGCAAATCGGTCAGGTTACATCTGCAGAACGCGGCGAACTGGTGACTGTTTTGTGCACTGTCAATGCCATCGGAAACGCCCTGCCACCAGTGTTCATTTTCCCACGCGTGAGGTTTGAAGATTTTTTTCTGAAAGGCGCCCCCGGCAGGAAGCCTCGGTTTGGCAAGCAAGTCGGGCTGGATGTCGAGCGAACTGTTTTTGCTGGCGTTAGAGCACACTGTGCGACATACGAAGCGCTCGAAGGAGGAGCCAATTCTCTTGATACTCGACAATCATGAAAGCCATGTGAGCATCAACACCATCAACAAGGCCAAAAAGAGCGGAGTCATCCTGCTGACCTTTCCCCCACACTGCAGCCACCGCCTGCAGCCACTTGATATGTCCGTGTACGGACCATTTAAATCTCGGTACAACGCTGCTTGCAATGATTGGCTCACAAATAACCCCGGGAAGACCATCTCCATCCACAATGTTGCACAACTAGTTGGATCCGCCTACGTATTAACGGTGACACAAAAGGACATAATCTCGGGCTTTCAGAAAACTGGAATTTGGCCTTTCAATAGCGAGCCCTTCACTTCGGATGACTACATGATGTCATCAGTCACTGACAGACCCTTAACGTCCGTAAGCGGAGAGGTGTCACGACAGACGGCCACTCACCGAGAAAACGGACAGCGCAAGCCGACTGGAAAGTGATTTGAACTTTGAGACAAACGGTCATGGAGCTAGCAACGTCTCTACAGATGTCTTCCCACCTACTGTCGCCAACGCAGCCTCGACGTCAACTGCATCTCCCAGCCGGATTGTTCCGAGCGACCTAAGGCCCTACCCTAAGGCTGCACCGCGTAAGACAGGGCAAAAAGGAAGGAAGAAAGGTAGGACAAAAGTCCTTACGGATACACCCGAGAAGCATGCGATTGAACAAGAAGCTGCAGAGAGGCTGGCACGACAGAGTCTGAAAAAAAGAGCGCTTATCACAGGTAAGACTGTCGCCACTACCCGCCCAAAAAAGAAACGGCGACTTCAGAAGGAGTTCAGTTCTTCAAGGGAAGACGACACTGTTGCCGTTGCATTTGATGATTCCGACAGTGACATGTCGGGTTCCGATAATGAGAGGCGGGACATTTCTGAGGCCGATTGCCCAAACAAAACTTTTCAAGTGACAAAAGGCGATTTTGTCCTTGTCAGATTTGGTAAGAAAAAATCTGACGTTTATTACACGGGTAGAGTCGAAAGTAGTGACAATATTGACGTCAGTGTCCAGTTCCTTCGAAAGAAAGAAGAGAGCTCAAAGTTTTACTTTCCTCCGCAGAAAGATATAGGGACTGTGCCAATAACGGATATTGTGAAGAAGCAGCCAGCGCCAAAAACTATTGGGGGAACGAAGCGCCTGCAAGCTTGCTTCAAGTTTGATGTGGAACTATCGGCTTTTAATGTCCGCTGACGACGTTGGGACCGATATTTTACTGGCGTCCCATTCCTCCCAAAGGATGTCCCACTCCACCCGAAGGGACGGGTGGAATGGGACAGATTTTAGCTGTTAGAAACTATTTTTTCGCAGTTGCTCTAGAAGTGGCAGTAACCTGTGTTTCGCGGAATTTGCGCAGCTTGTTTCGACTTGTACTATAATCCATCAACCATCTTTTTGCGTTCAAAATAAACAAAACTAAAAATGCGTTTGTGAAAAGCGTCCCATTCCTCCCGATTCTCCCCTACCATATTTATCAAACATTATGCGCGATTTAAACGCATAAACGTTTAAAAAAAAACAAAACAAGATATAGTTGCGACGTAAGGATTATGCCCTAGACCCACGGTTACTATGATTTCAACATAAATGTTGATGTCATTTAGTTTTGTTTAATAGTCATTTTTGGCTCCATGTTTAGTGCTAGAGTCGGGCAAATGTCAAGCAAACATATATCTCCGAGGCGGGTGACCTGTAAGCCAGTCAAGTGAAGAATGGCCTTCTCTCTGACAATTTTGCGCAACAATAAGGTCGGCGAGCGGGAAAAGACTGACAAATATTTTGGGCGGCGCAACGGAAGATATTTTTTGCTCCTTTTACCAATACAACCTCTGCTACTGGGAACTTCGCTCTGGCTCTGGAATCGTCGCCAGATCGGACGGCATCAATCACGCTTTAAGCAGTTGCAGCCTCTCGCTTTAGCTTCTCGAGGTTCCGAGGAGAACCTCTTTCGACGCAGTGCGTCCTTTTATTTTTATTTCTATTACTTACGATCGTCTTTCAATTTGATCTTGAAAAAAATCGTCCTTTTACGCGCTATCCTGTCAAAGCCAGTGGTAGAACAAAATATATTCTGCGTTGCTAACGGTATGCGTGTGAACGCTCGCCGACATTTTTTTCGTCGGTGCCACATTCTGCTATGGACCTTTTTCATATAAATAAAAAATCAAGCAGAACCTTCTATGTTGCTGTCTAAATAGGCGATAATACTGCAGACATAATTGAACGGGCCGCGGCAGGTCACGTGTCAATCTTCATGCTAAATTTAACGGGTAAACTGAAGTTGCGTGTTGGACACGTGAAATCAAACCATGTGACGTCATTTTCCCCGCTAATTTTTGCGAGAAAACTGGATTGGTGTTGAGGTCACGTGACGTGAAACCCTCTTAATCTAGTGTCGAAACTGAATTTGTATATAGTTAACGTGATATCCAGTCGTGACGTCATTTTCCCCGCTAAATCGAGCGGAGGAAACAAAACCAGCCGAAACATACCTCAAAGTGGTCTGAAGATCCTAAGAAAGCGAATCGGATTTAACAATCGCTTCATAACAGCACCTAGTGGCAAGTGCTCAGACTTCTTTTAGGGCAGTGGTCGGCAACCTTTTGCAGCGGCCGGCCGAGTCGTCACGAAGTTGACACGGAGGGGGCCGGACGGCAAGTCGGGAAGACGGGGGGGGGGGGGGTTGTGGGGTCGTGCCGGGGGCCGTGGGTTGCCGATCCTTCTTTAGAGTATACCTGTCATCAGCTTGTTGGAGACAGCGTGTCTGAAAGTCCTGCCCAAGCTGAGCTCAAGAGGGAGTTGAACGCGAAGTTCGCGTCTCTTGTGGTCAAATACCCCAGTTTTGAGCCTGCTGTTTCGCGTCTCTCCGTTTCCTTTAAAGCAGGTGTTTGTTCTCTTGCACACCCTCCCGTCATATGTGCGAGCGCGCGCTGCATTGTGACGGCATTGCATTTTCGCTTTTTCCACCTGCACTGCTGATGCGGTTGCGATTCCCTTTCGCTTGAACGCTAGCTCTGGCAGGGCTTTCATTTAGAGACATTGTTTTAAACAAGCTGACGACACCCAAAAAACAAGTTTGACGTCTGCCGCTATGCCTGCCGTCCTTGTGTAGAAAATGCCGATTGCGAAATATGACCTCACGAAGCAAACTTCGGCGGAGTGCTCACGCGCTTGTCGTAAGCAACACACAATACACTGTGATACCACTGCCTTCGCCACAATAGCGCTTAAAAAGCAAGAACTGTTTATTATCACCTTTGTGCTGGTAAACGTTAAGGGACGTCGAATAAGGGACACGTATATTATGTCTCTCCATTTAGTTTCCTTCAATTTTAAATGTCTCGCTCCCCAAACCAGGGACTCGAGTCACTTTGCCATCACGGTAAACATTCACCAGCTCACCTGCACGATAGCTGCTTTTTATTATTATTTTTTTTATGTCTCTATCCTAAACATAGGTCAGTGAACAATATCTCATTTGCTAAATCCCCCTCACGCCACGACCCGCACTCGGGGAATCATGGGAACGATGTTCTTTCAGTTCCCTAGTGGTTGGTAATTTCGACTGACTCCATGCTTACACTTTTTTTTAGTGTAATCCAGAGTCATGCTGAATAAGCGTCGTGTAGATTTCAGAGACCCGTTACATCTCTTTTAAAATGCATCGTCCATATAAGCATTTTTAATTCTGTGCGTGCAATCTACCGCTCAGTCTGGCTGAGCAGCAGATATATCTTACAATATCATTATTTTCGTACAGCTTTAAAGACGCTGTTGTAAAATTAGAAACGCTAAAAGTGCTATAAACAGAGCAGCTGACTCCGAGCTAAATCCTGGTTTTGGTTGCTGTGAATTCTCGGCTTTTTAAAGGGGCGGTGCAGCGATATTCACTTGGAATGTTTTTCACTTTATACGAGCTTACTGGCACAAGTGGGACTCAAGGATACTCTCACGCAACGCCACTGGCCAAGAAACTCCTTCGCTGCGGTCTAATTTCAAGGACAAAAGCAATTATTTTCATTTAATCTCTCCTTTGCAAAATGTTATGAAGTAATGTGGGGATCTCAGTACACCACAATGACGAGATTTGAAATCGGTTCACAGATTGGACCCGTGCGCACTCGATTTGGGTTCGTGATAATTGCTAGCTCGACAAGCATTCGGGTAGTGGCCCGTGTCCAATCTCTGCAACGACGACAATAGCCGAGCCGTAACAATGTCTGGAACTCAGCGCGTGTCCTGTGCCATGCCAACCCCAGCGTGTGGCTATGATCTACATAGGCGGCATATAATCGGCTCTACATCACGTGGCCGCTTGTTCTGGCTGAGAGTTGAGGGGCCGAACGCTGCACGATTTTCTTTCATTTTCTTTGGGGACTTTTACTGCGTCGGGTGAAAAACGAACGCGTGTTTTATAAGTCATTAACGTCAGGGATCCGTTTTTAACGGTATTTGCTCAAAGTACAAAAACTGTTGCATCGCCCCTTTAAGCAATTCCTGCTAAAACAACAATCACGAGAATGATAATGTTGTAAGAGGTTTCTGCAGCTCAGTCAGGTTCAAAGGTGGATTGCATGCACAGTGTGAAAAACGCTGACATTGGAGAGAAATTTTAAGAGTGATATGACAGGTCTCTGCAATTTACACGACGCTTATTGAGGGCGGCTCCGAATTGCACTCAAAAGTGTGTAAGCAACGAATCATTCCAAATTACTGATCACTCTCCCATGATTCCTTGAGTGCGGGCCGGGCCGCTTGGGGGATTTAGCAAACGGTATATTATGCCTTGGGAAATACAGTCCGTTGCCAAAAAAACAAAGGCCGGCCACCTGTTTTTTTTTTTTTTTTCCTCTAATGGCAGTAAAATTGCCGGCTCTATTCGAGGGAGTTGTTTTAAACTAAAACAGGAGAGCGGACATAGTTTTTGGCATCATTAGAAGACCATGAGATAGTGATTTAATTTAAGGTAATTCCTATACTCTTTTTCACCTTATAATGTACCGCAGGAAAGGCTACAAGCGCGAGCTCTTTGCTCTAGGGCACATCTCGGCGGCGCAAGCTCAGGACCGCTGCGAACGCTATGAGCTCGCGCTTCTAGCCTTCGCTGCGGTACAACATAAGGTGACGTAATCGGTGGTCGACCGTGTTAGGGCACCTCAGCTCGGAGCACGCGGGAGAAAACTCACGTTGCAGAGCCCAGTAATCCAGGGTTCAATCCCCACCTCTAAGCATAGCTGGGTTGAGGATAGTAAGTAAAGGCTGGTTCACACATTTGCAACGGTTGCATTCGCATGCAACCGGAACGACCAAAACGACCAAAACACCGACAACCTTCACTCATAGATTGCTTCGCGAAGCTACCCCTTGGATCGCTTGCGACGCTGTATACAGCAAACACTTAACCCGGTGACTTTGTCGTTACGATCGTTTTGGTTGCATGCGAACGCAACCACTGCAGATGTGTGAAACAGCGTTAACGTTCTGAAGAGGGCAATCGCGTGAAAAACCAAACAAAGTGAGAATGAACTGGCAGGTCTTTACCCCGGATCATGTGACGCGTCAAAGCGGCGGTGCTAGAGAGGTTGGGAAACCACGCAGAGTATACCGGCTCGATTTATTTATTTATTTATTTCCCTTTCTGGTTTACGTAATTTTCTCCGTTATTTTTTTTTCCCCCGGCATAACTGCCGTGCTGGCCCTGACATTGACGGGACGGGAGAAGGGACCCTTACGACACCCAAAGCATCGCGACCCGTTTATTAAACGGCGCGAGTGAACTCGACGTTCCCCCGGTCTCGCAATGCGGGGTGTCACTTATTTTAAAGGAATTTTTCCCGAAATCTAAATCAATCAACCGGATCTAGAATTGACTTTGAAAAGATTTCGCAACCATAACGCGGTGCCTTTTATGTTTTACGAGTGATTATATTGCTAAAAATTGCTTTGTTGTCGAAGCACGAGGAAAGAAGTCATTATACCTCACGAGCCGTAGCGTGGCATAGGTTTCGACGGAATGAGAACAGCAGGGAAGAGTTTCGGTTTTCCTGTCTCCGGCACGAGCTCCCTACCTTGGACAAGGCTTCGATGTCTCACCAGCCTCGAGTGTGCACGCGCAGCCGAAGCACAACGGAAAGCCACGAGCGCCTGTTTGAGGTCGGGCGTTCAGAAGACACGCCCCGTGGTTCTCTCCTTGTGAGTGAATATACGAGTAGAAAATGAGGGAGAGGAGGAAACAGGAGCCCACGAGAACGTCGGAACATCGAGCTTTGATTAGAATGATTAGTGGGTAGATGAAAAGCTAGCTCCCTAGGTCTCTCTACTCATGCCGAATACGGGCGGTCGGCGTTCGCTTTGAAACGGCGAGTAAAGACAAAGCTTTGCATCTACCCACTAGTCATTCCAACCAGTGTTCGGTATTCTGACGCTGTTGACGAACCTATAATGTGCCTTGTCGTTACTTTCAACGTGCGGAAGTACTTACACGTGTTAAATAAATGAATAAACATTATTGCGGTGATGGGCTCCTACACTACCGGGTGGTGCCCCTATAGGTGGCGGCCACCACCTCGGCATGGTCCATCGTGCCATTGCTGCCCGGTGGCCATGCAATCGGCCAGCCCTTCCTCCCAGAAGGTGGGGGAGGGGTTAGAAAACGACGAGACGAAGGGAATTAACCTGATGTTGCCAGACCCTGTGACGGAAGGCTGCGACGGTCGGCGCAGTGCGGGCACCCGAGCGGACCGCGGGAGGAGCACAGGTAAGACTAGAGGAGGGGAATCTCGAGAGTGTTGGTTTTGGGTTTTTGAAAAGTAATTCGCTTAAAATGTCACTATAACGACAACAAATCAATTACAATCGAAATGCGCTTTCTATGGTCCCCTAACCATGTTAAATTGACTGAATTAACTTCATTAAACGAATAAGGGCAACTTTTGTTTTTATTAGAGTAACGAACTTTATTTTCTTTTTAGTAAGTATATGGAACCCTCGTGGAAGTACCTTTTCAAATTATCCGTGCTCGGGAACGAAACTGTAGACACGCGGATTTTCCCCATGCAGCAGCGCGCTTTCGTCCTGGCACGTTGTCTGGCCGGGGAGTTGCGAAAGGAGAATTCCCATCGTCTGTCAGCCAAACGTCGACATTGCGCATGCGTCACGTGGGACGCAGACTCCAACTATATAGTCGCTGACAGCGTAAAAAACGCAGGGCGTAGCCACTCTCGAGCATCTCATTATCGCTCCGCGGCCAATGAGAGTGCGTCATTCGCCGATAAAATATACCGACCAACCAATCAGGGAGCGAGAGGCGGGAACATATTCAGCCAAGCCCCGCTTTTTTTTTTTTCTTAGTTGTCGGTGACAATAGTAACGCGATGACGTCACCGACTTGACTCTGGTGTTTCAATGTAATACGCCGATGTGTGCTCCATAGAAACAAATTGGGGAATATGGGGAACGTTTACGAGAAGAGTGTGGGGAAACCGAGCTGACGCCTCGTAGTTGTTTTAGTTAAATTGGAAAAGATGGGGAACGTTGAAAATAAGGGTGTGATAAAACGCGAGCTGGCGCTTCGTCAGTGTTATAGTTAAATTGGGGAAGATCGGGAACGTTGAGGCGAAGGGTTTGGAGAAAAAGCGAGCTGGCGCTTTGTCAGTGTTTTAGTATTCTTTGATTTCCCCCGCTTTGATGTTTTCCGTTGAGCGGCTACGTGGGCACCGTGTTACATGGACTAAAAGGAAATAAAATAAAAATTCGACTCTACGGTTATTTGTCTTGGAGTGAATCGCTCTTTGTTTTCAGCTCGAATGTAAACCTTTAGTGTTTGATGGTTGCATAGCTAAAAGACACGTCATGCTTGGACAAAAAGAGAGAATATTAAAAAAGAAATAGAACTGTTCCCAATGTCTGTGATCCTATACGAATAATTATAAAAAAGCGAAATAAAATCATATTGATCTTTTCCCAACAAATTAAATGATCGATGTCACTTTTTTTTTTTTTTGCTTTCGTTAGTTGTGGATTGAGCATTGAATGCCTTCAGAGAATAGGGGTAGCGTTATATGTAAATAAACAGTAACAGAACAAATCATGGTAGTCGTTAGACTCTGTATGTTTTATATAATGCGGCAAACGCATAACAGTCGTGGAAGATCCTAAGAAACACGAATTTCGTTTAATAAGCGATAAAGTTATTTGACTTTCAGTAAGCTTTTTGATAATAATCCATACTTCTTTTTTGACGCGACCAAGAGTACGCGTACAATTAGAAACATCAAGTCCTTTTTAGAAGGGAAACCTATCAGAGACCTGAATATAGACAGTTCCAGTAAAGGACTTCTGGCCGGAGCGATTTTTAGACTTCATGTGCTTGGCACGCGCATTTCTCATCTCCAAAGCGACTAGAGGCGCGCGCTGGCCTGGAGAGATTGTACGATCGTCAGTAGATTTGTAAACATCAGAATGATGTATGCGTTGAACATCAAAATAAAAGTGTAAGGGTAAAAAGTCAAACCTCGAAAATAGATTTGGTAGCTATATGACCAAAAAGCTACGTAAAACAAGTTTTTCCGCGAAACCAACATGATGTAATGGAGTACACCAACACGGCCGCTTTATCACTGCTGCTTCGCTTCTGCCTGCTGCTTCATCGCGAAATGCATAAAAAACGTGTTCCAGCCAAGCTCCACGACTTCGTCGCTGGAGGCGCTGCTCGTCGCTTACGTTTATCTAGTGAACGCATCTAGCGCCAACCGTTGCGTAGCAGATGGTGTTGTAACTCTGCATATTCAGAGTTACTGCCCTTGCCGCAGTAACTCTGCATATTTTTTTCTAACCTATTCAATCAGGATTTGTTGCTCCTAAGTTTCGATCAAATTAATGTCTCATAATTTACCGCACTTGACGTGTTTTGTTTGTTTTTATTATTCTTTTCCGGTACGGTAATCAATCTTATATGCGTACGATTGTCATTTTCAAAAAAAAAAAACTTAGAATAGAAAGATATATAAAAGTTTGCAGGCCAGCTACTATATCGTGACACTTTATCAGTCCACGTGGATGCACCCTTAACCGTGCGCGATGGTTATCGCAACACGGCTCAAGACCAGGGTGGAGAATGAAAATCAATATTGCCACGAGCGCAGCTAACGGTTATCGCGCTTGCCTTCCACGCAGAAGGCCAGGGTTCGGTTCCTGGCCGCGTCTACAGATTTTTGTTGACGCTTTAATGTGATGTTCTGGTAAATTCGAGAACCGTTTTGCTGATTCGAGGTTAGAATGTTCTACGCACCGAACCCTCTACGCCGAATGTTCCAGAATCCCACGCGTGTACAAAAGGGGCTACGCGTGGCAAGCCGAAGTCAGTCTCACCTAAGCGTTCGACCCTTCTACTACGCCGCCATAGACGCCTGCGACACTCTAGTGTTATTCTCTTTTTTCCTTTTGTTTTGCGCGCACGTTCGCCCCATTAAACGTTTAGTTTGTTTCAGTTTTCATCGCTTCATTAATTGTCCTTCATGACAATATGATTGAAATTCTTATTTAAATCAAGATTTATACCATAATCTAAATCAGACCAGCATTACTGTGATGGTTTAAATCAAACCATTCCGTTTGTCTATCCTTTTATGCTTTCTATGGTGCATCAAAGAACTATCCAGCAATAAATAGTTATATGAGGCTGGACACGAGCAAAAAACGGTGCTCTTCTGTACCATTTGCACCTTCTGTTGTGTTCGTCAGTTACGTAATAGCCTCGTCCCACTAGAGCGACAAACACTGGTTTTTGTCCGACGACACCACAAAGTTCCGTGTCGCCGATGCTGTCCCACTGCAACGACCAACAGCCGTGACAATCGCCGACAAGCGACGACAAACGATCGACGACGAACGAGTTCTTGTCTGTCGTTGGACTTGAAGCGCAGCAAGGAGTCCCACTGAGGAACATCTGTCGGAGACAAGCTTATCCTCCTCGCCCGCTTGTGACTTCTGTCTTCCCTTCCCACCCTTCTGTCCTTCCTCCCGGAACGAGAAGCCCTTGGCGGCCACTCCTCGTTCCCGCAGTTTCGGTCCCTCGATTGCACTAGTGGTCGCGGGCGCTGCTTGCTGGCTGGCGCCGGGCGGTCGTGTCGCGAAAGGAAATTTGCTGTGGCTGGTTGTGCTTGGTGCGCGACTTGGTGCTTCAAGACGCTGCATCAGGATGGATACACCCATCTGCGAAGACTGACCAAAGTAGGACACGACGTTCCGTGGCAAGCCATTCCGGCAGACGAGAGACTTGTCATCACGTTCTGTGATAATCGGGATGCCGTATTGTCTACCGAACAACGCCTGCCCTAGATCATTCAATTATGAAGTTATAAACATCCTCAAAATCAGCGTGAAGTTCCGTGGCGCTCACCTAGAATGCCTAGAAACGACCCAAAAAAGGAACGACTCGGGTATTCCAGTTCGGAAAAAGTTTAGTGTCGATTGTCACGACTGTTTGCGGAAAGTCGCCAACGACAAATGAAGACAAGCGGAAGCTTTAATCATGAAATAAAGTAATCGTCTTCACTTTCACCGTGTCTGTCGGCGCGTTTTATGCCTAAAGAGCAAAACACGAAAACCGCGTCGCCAGACTCTGTTTGTCTGTGTATTTTTAGGTGTTTTGTTTACAACTCCAGTCCCACTAGGAAACAAGTTTCCTTGCCCCCGTGTTCTGCGTCGTGTCCGCCAGGTGGTACGGCGGACTCCGACAAACAGGCTGCCTGTCGGTGCCGTCTGTCGCTCGTTGTCGTGTGTCGCTGTCGTTTGTTGCTGTCTGTCACTCTAGTGGGACGCGGCTATAAGTGCAAAAGAAACAAGAACTAGAAAAGTAACGTCTTCTTGCAAGAAGTCAGAACGCCAAAGAAAAATTAAATAAAGCTTTTTAACAAACTAAGCAAATCAGGCTGTTTTTTTTAGTACTTTTTATTATTTACACCATAAAAAGTTGTCAATTAAACTGTCCATTTCAAGTAACCATTTCTTCCGCACTGTTATCAACGATGAGACGAATCGACCAATCAATCTGCTATCTGGAGAAATACAACTATGGGATAAAATCATAATTTTCAAACTACAGTGATTTAAGTCAAATTAATACGTTTAAATAATGAAAAATTTGATTTACTTAGATACTGTGGCGACGCACTGTACCCACCATTTCGGCACAGCCACCGACTCGTCGTTGCCTACTCCGGCGAAGCACGGTCGCGCGCTACTTGGCGTAGCTCGAAGAAGACTTGCAACCCAGGCACACAAAGCAACGGAACGGTGTTCTACTGCCGCCACCAAGGCAATAAATCGCCGGTCTTTTCTATGTTGGTATTCGTTTCCCGCCACGGCACAGCATGTCACCTCTGGTGACCCGGAAAACGGACATAACACATCGTCATGGCCGACCAGGAGGACCTTCAACAACAGATGAAACTACTCCAAGAGCAGCTTCAGACCCAGCAGGAGCTCATTAAAGGCAACAGCAGCAGCTTCAGCAACAGCAACACCTACTTGATGGTCCCGTGCAGCAGCATCCTGCCAACTCCAACACAACACCATCCGCACCTACCGGCACCGCAGCAGACGGCGGAACCCCTGCAGCCGGCATCTCAGACGCTGTTCACTCGGTGTCTGCCATGTCGCCGTCAAACTTCCATTGTTTTGGGCGGACTCGCCTACGGTATCGTTCGCAGAAGTCGAGGGCCAGTTCTCCCTGGCGCGCATCACCCAAGATCGAACGCGCAACGATTACTTCGTCGCCCACCTGGACAGCCGCTACGACAGCGAGATACGGGATATCCTCGACAACCCACCAGCGGCCAAACTTTCTCAACATCTCAACTGAACTCACCCGCCGCCTGTCACTATCGGAAGACCATAAAGTGCGTCAACTTATTCAGTCCGCAGAACTCGCTGAGTGCAAATCATCGCAGTTCCTTCGCCACATGCGTGCTTTCGCAGGCAACACGCAAGCCCACGATTTTTTTCTGTGAACACTATGGCTCCAACGACTACCACCACACATCCAGGCCATTCTGCAGGCTCAACCTACGCTACCTCTAGACCGACTTGCCGAAATTGCTGACTGCGTCATCGAGGTATCTGTACCGCCGCTGTCGCCCACCGTCCAGGCCGACGGCTCAGCGCCGGACACCACAGAGCTCGCGCACCAAATCGACGATATTATCCGACAGCTCAGCACCATTCAACGAAGTCTGAATCAAAGTACTCCGACGCGCACCCGTTACCGCTCACCGAGCCGTCACCGTAACACCGGCTCGTCGCAGCAGCCTGGTGATACTGACAGATGCTACTGTCATCGACACTTCAGGGACAGAGCCCGGCAATGCCGACCACCCTGCTCCGCCGGATATCAGGGAAACGACAACGGCAGCTTGTAGACGCTGCTGCGAGCGGCCAACCCGCAGGCCGCCGCACCTTCGTCACCGATCAAATCACAAGGCAGCGGTGCCTTGACGACTGCGGCTCCGACATTTGCTGCTATCCACGTGCCAATCTTCAAGGTTCCCATCCACCTACGTCTTTCGAGCTCAGTGCAGCGAACCGTTCCACCATAAAGACTGACGGCTCGCTCCCTCTGCACGTTCGTGACTAAAAAACCTACAACGTGACCTTCATTAGAATTTCGTCATCGCCGACGTCATCGAGCCAATCATCGGCTCAGACTTTTTGGCACACTACAACCTCCTTCCCGACTGCCGCCACGACCGACTCATTGACGCGACAACGGGGCTTTCTTCGCCAGGCCAGCAGACGACCAGCCACCAGACCAGCATTAAAGTACTCGGTGTGGAACACCTTTCGCCATACCACGGCATAATCGCCGAATTTCCTGGTTTGACGCGTCCCAGCGGGCGGCAACGGGATGTGCGACAGACCCCTGTACATTACATACGGATCACTCCGGGCCCTCTGGTTTTCTGTCACGCCCGTCGCCTTGTCGCGAACCGCTTGCGCATCGCCAACGCAGAGTTCGAGGCCATGCTCCACGAAGGAATCGCCCGCCAGTCTGACAGCCCATGGGCCTCGCCGCTTCACTTTGTCCCGAAGGAGACCGAAGGCTGGCGACCCTGAGGGGATTATTACGCCCTCAAACGCTCGCACAATCCCCGACAGATACCCTATCCATCGCATACAGGACTTCGCCCACCACGTTCATGGCTGCCACGTCTTCTCCGAGCTAGATTTGGTGAAGGCCTGCACGCAGATACCCGTCAACCCAGACGAGACCCTAAAACTGCGATGATTACACCCTTTGGCTTGTTCGAGTTTCCCTTCTTGAGCTTTCACCTGAGGAGCGCAGGACAAACCTTTCAACGTGTTATTGACGAAGTCGTCCGCGGTCCCGGCTTCTGCTTCGTCTATTTTGATGATATAATAATCTTCTCCTGAAACACTGAAGACCACTATAGGCGCCTTCGCCGACTCTTCCAACAATTTGATGACCACGGAGATATCCAAAAGAGCACTTTCGGCGCCCCCATCGTCACTTTCCCCGGTCACAAAAATTTCATCAGATGAAACTTGACCCTTGCCTTACTGCGCCCTTAGACCTGCAAAATTATCCTCAACCCTCCTCCGCTAAAGGCGTCTGTCGTTTCCTTGGCATACTCAACTTCTACATGCGCTCCTTGCCTCACACAGCTGATTACCAAGCTCCTCTTCATGATTCCTTGGCTGGTCTACAAGGCAACCATTCCGTCACCTGGATGCCATCGTTGGCGTAAAATTTCGAGCAATGCAAAGCTGCACTCTGCGACGCCACACTTCCCTCTCATCCCGAACCAGATGCTCCCTTGGGGCTCTTCACAGACGCCTCCAGCTTCGCCGTAGGCGCCCCCTATGCAACGCGTCGACAAAACCTGGCGTCCCTTGATAATCTTCTCAAAGAAACTCTCCATTCAGAAGACGTCCCCTCCCACCGCAAACCCCACCGACACAACTGCGATCTCCGCCCAGACGAACTGGCCAGCTTTCTATAGAGAGCTTCTCGTCATTTACGAAGCAGTTCAGCACCTTCGCAACATCCTCGAGGCACAGCACTGCACCATTTATACCGATCACAAACCCCTAACCTAACCCTTCTCTCAACGCCGAGACAAACTTTCGCCGGTCTAGCAGAACCAGCTTTCGTTCATCGCCCAGTTTACCACCGATATACAGCATATCAAAGGGAAAGATAACGTGGTCGCCGACGCGCTTTCCCGTGTATCGGCTATCAGATCTTCGCCAATAACAACCCATGTTCTCGCCGAGGCTCAAACAACGGACACTGAACTACAGCAACTCGTTAGGGGTGGGTCTTCGCTACAGCTGCAACAAGTTCCTGTTCCTGCGTCGGCAACCAGTATCTATTGCGACATTTCCACAGGACAACCCAGACCCTACGTGCCCCTGTCGTATCGCTTTAGCCTTTTCCACCAGCTGCACCACCTCAGCCATTACGGAATCCGCGCTTCTTCCCGCTTTGTGGCTGACCGCTACGTCTGGCCCTTCATGCAGCGTGACTGCCGCAACTGGGCACGCTCCTGTGTTCAATGCTAAAGCGCCAAAGCCACCAGGCACGCCACTTCACCTTTCGAAGCATTTGCTCAGCCCTCTGGTCGTTTTCAACACGTCTGTCTTGACATCATCGGCCTATTTCCCCCAGCCGGACCTTACCGCTACTGCATCACCGCCATCGATCGATATACTCGATGGCTTGAGGCATGGCCCCTCGAGTGAATCACCACGGAAGACGTTGCCTCTGCCTTCTTAACCAGTTGGATACCTCGCTTCGGCTCATCTCGGTGCGTCACAACCGATCAAGGACTACAGTTTGAATCGCAACTCTATGGGCTCCTCGCGCTCACCATCGGGTTTGAGCGTTTGAGAATCACCAGTTACCATCCTTGCTCCAATGGGATGATCGAGCGCTTCCACCGACAATATAAAGCAGCCCTCATGCGTCACCCCGACTCAACCTGGCTCGAGACTATCCCAGCCGTCGCCCAGGTCTTCGCGCCACCTTCAAACCGGACATTTAATCTACAACCGCAGAGCTCGTCTACGGGGAACCACTTCGACTGCAAGGGGAATTTATTAATGCTCACCATCCACCACCGCAACATCAGACCCCACCGATTTTGTCACCAGGCTCCGACGCACCATCGCCGCCCTCCGCCCGTCACCTGCAGCGCATCACCGCCGACCTACGCCTTTTGTTATAAGGATCTGGCAACGTGCACACACGCCTTTCTCCGCGACGACACCGTCCTCACGCCTTTTCAGCCGCCTTACAACAGACCCTACCAGGTAACCCATCACGACGAGACAAATTTTATCCTACACGTGAACGGGAAGGACATCCGCGTTTTTATATTGACCGAATAAAGCCAGCATCCATTCTTTCGGACGAATCAAACAAGCCCAGCGCATCCTGAAGCGTCCATCTAGAACCCTCAACATCGCAGCCCGCGCCAGTCGCTACACGCTGTGGACGTCGAATACACTTCACGGATTTTTACAAGCCCTGAGGGCTCTCATCTCCGCGGGGGTTCGAGGGGGGGGGGAGGTGATGTGGCGACGTACTATCCCCCCAATTTCGGCGCAGCGTTCTCCTCGTCGTTGTCTACTCCGGCGAAGCACGGCAGCGCGCTACTCTGCGTAGCTCGAAGAAGACTTCCAACCCAGGCACGCGATGCAACGGAACGGTCATCGACTGTCGCCACCAAGGCAATAAACCGCCGTTCTTTTCTATGTTGGGATTCGTTTCCCGCCTTCGCACAGTATCCCACAATACTTTTTTTTTAATCATGACTTTTTTTTTTAAGACCATTTAATGTGGTCACACCAGGAACTTAGGTTTCTACCGGGAAAAAAATGAAAGCCGTTTACAACTGGCAGCAGCGGCAGCGTGGTGTTTGTAACCAGCTAACATCTCCCGCACGCTACTTGCAGAATCAGTGCACTGCTACTGTCCCTGGAAACAAGGCGAGGATCTAGGCTGCATCATCATCCTGCCACGCTCCAGAATACGCCACAGCACAAGATACCATCAACGGGCAGCGCCATCACTACGGACCATCGGCTGCGCACGGGTCCCACGGAGCTACTACAAAAAGGGCAGACAAGCCGCCATAGGATCATCTGGCAGCAGCGGCAGCGTGGTGTTTGTAACCAGCTGACATCTCCCGCACGCTACTTGCAGGTTGGTTTACGGCTTTTTTACGTGCATGTATTTAACCTAACCATTGTCACTGCTGCTGCTGCTGCCATTTTTGTCTTCTTTCTGTTCACAAGTACGTGCGCGGTTTCTTTTTAGCGTCTTCATAGATGGAAAATGAATGTCCTTCGTGTTCTGAGGAATTGCCTGAAACTGGAGAAGTGCTGAACTGCTCGGAGTGCGATTACTCGTTCCACCTGGGTGCATGTTCCGGGATCAGTGCCAAAGCGTTCAAAACGAAAGATGACAGTTTTAAACAGGCATGGCTATGCTCCGCATGTAAACCGCAGAAATCCCAGACGTCCAAAGGTCGAAAGCCAAAATCTGAGGTCGACATGGCGAGCCTGCTTGCGAATATGAACACGAAACTAGACTCGCTCATGACGATAAAAGAGACGGTCGATAATATCGAGAAAACTGTCAAACACCTATCAGACGACTATGATGACCTGCTCAAAAAAGTGAACCGACACGATGGTGAACTAAAAAACATTCAAAAACGTATGGAAACGATCGAAAATCAGAATCAGAAAAGCGAAATAAAACAACTGAAACGTGAAATGAACGATCTCGGATGGAGAAGCAGAAAATTAAACCTGGAACTTCACGGAATTGCCAAAAGCGAGAATGAAAACTTGCTTCAGAAAGTAAATGAAATAGCAGCAAAGTTAGAACTGGCGCCACTCGTTGAAACTGATACCACTGCAGCACACAGATTACCCGGAAAGCCAGATAAGGTGCCTGGCATTATCGTTCGTTTTACGAAGCAGAGCACACGAGATGCCTGGCTGCACGCCAAAAAGAAATTAAACAAAGACCGATCTGGCCCATTCCTTCTTGAGAACTTAACAAGGCACAACAGAGCTCTGCTTCAAACCGCAAAAGATTGGGCAAGTGACAAACAATATGCTTACGTCTGGCATCACAATGGAAGCATTTGGTCCGCAAAAAAACGGGTGACAGAGCTATCGTTGTGAAGGACGAAGACGACCTACAGAGGATTGGGGTAAACTAGACCACTTGTAAAACACGGCGTTTCTTATGTTGTTATCCCAAAAATGGCAGATCGCATTTTTTTTTCTGCCACATGAATTATCGCGTCATATTGATGATGATCGGGATGAGTCTTTAAAATGTATTCATCTTAACGCGCAATCTGCACGAAACAAATCTTCTGACCTTGAAGTGTTTTTAATCAGTTGAATGTTTCTTTTGACATAATAATGCTAACTGAGACGTGGTACTCTGATGAAAGTGAAGTTCTTCGTCTATCTTTATATCACACGTATTTCTTAAACCGTGGCGGCGTTGCAATCTTGGCAACCAGGGGAGCTGTCTGTGAATTGCTCAGTGACTTTTCAACCCTAACAAATGACTACGAGGTAATGTCATTGAGGGTTAACAAAAATATTGTCTCTGTTGTTTACCGCCCACCCGACGGTAATATCCTGAATTTTTTTAAATTTCTGGAGGAACTTTTTGAGTTTATAAGAACAAATAGGTATAGTATCATTTTGGGCGGGGATTTTAATATCAACATGTTTACTGAAAGTTCTTCGAAAAGACAACTGGAACTTTTAATTCAAGCAAATGGTTATTCAAATGTAATTAATACACCAACACGAATCACTGAGACGTCTGAATCCTTAATTGATCTCTTTATAACAAACTTTGATTTATCTGTCGTAAAATCTGGTGTAGTTATTTGTGACATTAGTGATCATCTTGCCACATTTATAAGCATTCGTAAAGGCGTGTCAAAACAAGCACCGCAAAAGGGAGCTAGGTTTCAGCTTATAACAAGTGATCGCTTAGACAGATTTCATGCTGAGTTAAACAACACTGACTGGAGTGAAGTAACCAGTGAAACCAGCCCAGAGAAGGCTTTTGATAAATTCATAGATAAATTTAGACCACTGTACGAAAAATATTTTCCTTACAAATCTATTAGAGGCAACAAAAAATCTCGAAAACCTTGGATGACCACAGAGTTGCTTGGAAAAATTATAATAAAAACTTCCCTTTATAAAACATTTGCAAAGACAAGGAACCCAGATAAGCTAAGTATTTTTAAATCATATAGAAACAACCTGAATAAAGAGATTAGGAATGCTAGAAAAAGCTCTTACTTTAATTTATTTAATACGGGGACTAACCGTACAGATATAATGTGGAGAAAGCTTAATTCGGTACTAAATTCACAGCGTTCCACTAACGCCATTGAGAAACTGTATGTGAACGGAATGGAGTTATCTGGTCGAACTCTTGCAAATGCTTTCAACAATTTTTTTGTTAACTTAGTGGATAATCGCCACGACACCGATATCTATAGATACATTGCAAATAAAAATGAAAACACAGTCTACCTGAATCCGGTTACTCAGGCGGAAGTAATATCCGTATTTCTTAAAGCAAACAACAGCAGCAGCTGTGATAATGAAGGAAATCAAATTAGGCCAGTCAAGCATGTTATTGAAGTAATTAGCCCTTGCCTAGTTCATATATTTAACCTTTGTTTAGAAACTGCGATTTTCCCCCCGAGAATGCAGATTGCTTAAGTGACAGTTTTATATTAAAAAGGCAACAAAAATGAGCTCGGAAATTATAGACCGATTTCTATACTTTCAGTGTTTTCAAAGGGCCTTGAAAGCATTCTGCACGATCGTCTTGTAAACTTCTCAGAAAAATATAACATCTTAACAGCATCACAATATGGGTTTCGAAAAAATCGTTCTACGGAGTTAGCTTTACTTGGCCAAAAAGAATTTATACTGGACAACTTTGAAAAGAAAAATATTGTCCTCGGTGTTTATGTTGATTTTACAAAAGCATTCGATTACCTAAACCATAAACTACTCTTTCAAAAGCTCGAGACATATGGTATCAGAGGACAGGCTTTAACATTACTAAAAAGCTACTTGTGTCACCGGAAGCAGTACGTCCATGTTAACAGTTATTCGTCAGATGTAAAGAATCTAACTTCAGGTGTGCCTCAAGGAAGCATTTTAGGACCGTTCTTGTTTAATATATATATCAATGATTTAGTCAATATAAACAAACAGGTAAAATTTTGTATCTATGCTGACGACACCAGTGTCTTTGTATCTGCTCGGACTGGGGATGAAATGGCTAAGATTGCGAATAACGTACTAGCAGAGCTAGAATCATGGGCAAACGCAAACTTGCTAAAAATCAACACAGCTAAGACAAAGGCTATTTGCTTTAAACCTAAAAACAAATTTGTTGAAATTCCGACCAATATCATAATGTACTCTTCACCAATTGAGGTTGTTAGATCATTTAAAACACTAGGGGTGTATTTTTCCGAAAATATGTCCTGGGACGCTCACGTTGACCACATCACATCAAAACTAAGTCACGTGGTAGGTTTAATGTATCGGCATTCTTATATTCTTCCATTCAATGTTAAACTACTTCTGTACCAGTCATTATTTTGTTCCCATTTAAACTATTGTCGTTTGATTTGGGGGACGACCACAGGACTGTACCTTCAAAAAATACATCTCTTGCAAAAAAAAGCTCTAAGAATAATTTGAAATGTCGGCTATGACTTTCACACAGAATCCCTTTTTCGCAATCTAAATGTCATGAAAATCTTCACACTCTACAACTTTAAGTTATGCATGAAATATAAAATAGAATGCAGTAAAAATAGAGACTGTTTCATTTCTCCAGCGTCCCTGAAGGAAAAAAGCTCAAATTATCCAACTCGTAGTTCTGAACCTTGGTTCATTGAAAACTCCCGCTCTAACTATGGTCTTCAGAGAATCAAAATAACTCTCCCGAAGTTTCTAAATATGCTAACCCTAAAGCACATAGACATAACTACTCTTTCACCCAAAGAAGTGCGGTCTTATTTTTTGTGTTGCGAGTGATATGGTTACACTTGAGTTGCATTTGTATTGTACTTGCTTTGTTGCTTGTTTTTTGGTTTTAAATCCACTGTTCTCTGCATTAGCTAATATTGTATAACTTTTTATCTTTTTTTTTCTTCTTTTTAATATGTATACCCTGTGTGTGAACTCGCATTGCCGCTGCTGCTGAAACTTTTGTGGTGCTGGGAACTCGTCAAGCTGTCCATACAGCTTTTTTTCCCAGCCCCCGCCATTGTAAAAAATGGTAAATAAACATTGAATTGAATTGAACTCCCTGTAACACCGAATTATAGCGCAGCTCTTGAGGAGGAGGAGGGAAGGGTACTGAGGGTCACCTGTTCTCGGGCGGGGGGAGGGGGTGTCACGTGACCCCCAGAAAAAAATTTCCGCTAGAATTAGCGGGGAATTTTTTCCGCTAGATTTAGCGAGGAATTTTTTCCGCTAGATTTAGCAGGGCAATTTTTCCGCTAGATTTAGCGGGGAAATTTTTTCGGCTAGATTTAGCGGGGAAATTGTTTTGCTAGATTTAGCGGGGAATTTTTCCGCTAGATTTAGCGGGGAAATTTTTCCGCTAGATTTAGTGGGGAATTTTTTCCGCTAGATATAGCGGTTAATTTTTTCCGCTAGATTTAGCGGGGAAATTTTTCCGCTAGGTTTAGCGGGGAAATTTGCCCATAATGCACCGCACGGTTACGCCGACGGCGACGGCGACGCCGACGGCGACGCCGCTCAAGCCGAAAACGGGCGCCTAAGAGCTGCGCTCTAAAAGCCAGGCAGGCCGTTTTGGCAGCGAAATGAAAGCACTCGGACCTCCTTGTTTTCACTAAATCCTACTAAAGTTATGAACAGGAAATATGCGAGACACAGCATTACCTCTTTACCCATATTGTAAAAAAATAACAAAAACAGCAACTGACAGGCACAGACTTCCGTATACCACGCATCATGGAACCTTTGCTGAGAAAAGTAGCTTTGATTCACATTACAAAATAAAATGTCACATTTCTGGAAAATAACCGAGGGCCGTTTCATTTTTATTATTCCTTTTTTTTTTTCTTTTTTGTAAGAGGCAGGGGAGTGTGGGAGAGAAGGGCGTTGGGTGAGGCCTCTGCGTTGTGTACAAGGCACTGAAACGATCCGGACCTCGCAGCGCCTCGATTTCACTCAGATGTTTGTGATTATAACTTCGATCGTCTAAATATTGCAACAGAGATTCTACGGGGTTTTCTACGTTTCCGTGGCTCCAGGTGGTTCGGGGTACGGGGCAACGTGCGTCCCGTCAACTTCTTGGGAAAATATTTATGGTGCAGATGTCACGGACTCGGAGATCGATCGCGCCTGCCTAAAATAAACGATCCCCGATATTGCGTTTCCATCCCACTCAAATGCCCGCCTCGTGATGATAGAAAACATCGATGCTGGTCAGCCTTCGTTATAGGGAGCCTGAAAAAAAGCAATGGCTCGAGGCTGCCTGCGCGGGCAATGCAAATCTTCGCGATGGTCTTCTACTCTAAAAAATAATAATAAAAAAATAATTGTAGAGATATATCAATTTTGTGAAAACATAATGGCTTCGACGGCAGATTTATTGCAAGCTGAGGCACACATTTTTGAAATTATATAAAAAGAGTGGGCGAATGCCTACAAAGCCCGGACTTTAAAAGAGGTAGCAACGAAAAACAAGCAGTGCGTTTGTAATTTAATGGAGGACGCCTCCAGCGGAGATTCGTTGCAAACGAGATTGGTCGCAAGCATGGGGCCGAGAACGCAACTCCGACTTGTGTGTTTCCCGCCCATCGCCCTTCCCCTCCCCTCCCCCCCCCCCCCCCCCCCCCAAAAAAAAAAAAAACGTTTTTGATTTCTTTTTTTTTTTTTTTTTTGACGATGTTATAGAAGCATATATCAGTCACGCGGTGTCAGAACACTTGTGGTTAGCGTGGCAGACGCCTACAAAAGCGACCCTCGTGTTTGCACGTGCGTCTTTTTTTTTTTTTTTCGGAATGTTTACGACTAATTACGAAGATCGTGATATCCGACGGCATGACACTCCGAATTTTCCGACATCATGGTTGCCACTTCGGGACAATTTATGACGCATGGGCGGAATAGGACGCACAAGAGACGCGTTCCCAGGCGACGTAGCTGCAAGTTTGGTCGTGCGAGGAAAAAGGGCGCAGAAGTTGCGGGCGATCACGGCTTTCGTCGCATCCTCAAACCACGTGACTCCAATCAAACAATTCTCAACACACTAAAAAAAAAGTTTCGTCGTAGAAAAAAAAAAAGCAATAACCGTTGAGATGCCCACCTTGGGCATGATAACAAAGTTTCCACACAAAGGATGGCATACGTGCTCGTCGAAAAATGAAAACAGAAATCAGAAACTGCACACAAATTCGCAGAGAGCTTCGATCGAAAGCTTCACGCTTATTTCCAACGAGAGGAAGTGATCAAAGCTTTGCGTACACGAGGCTATATGTGGCCTACGTTGCACTCTAATCTTGCATGTTATATTATTTGCATTTTTTTTTAGCAGAGTTGAAAGTTTCAGTTGATTCTGTGCATGCCACTCGAAGATGAAAGTGTACTTTGTTAGACGACTTGAAACTGTGAGTTAATTACGTTTATTTTTCTACAAGAGGAAAGGAATTCCCAGACATTCAGTCGAAATCATGCAATATTGCCGAATGAGAAAAAGATGTATAAAATTTGGCTGGCAAAATGAAAGAAACAGCTATTTAATAAAACTGCTACAAGCCAATTGACCACTTCCGAGATCGCTCCATTTTTCATTCTTAAAGTAGAAACAAAACGCTTTCATTCCATTCCTTTGTCCCACTCTACGCAATAAACGCGATTTCGCTTTGCGTTATTAACAAGGTGGCTAACAAGATTAGAGTGAACTGCTTCGTTCGTCTGTGGTTTCCACAGCAAAACAAACCAACGCAATTGTTTCTTTTTTTTTTAAATAGTGTTAGTTAATATGCCACGACGTAACACAATTTACTGCTCCGTATCTTGTAGGTCTTTTCACGCAAGCCGCGTGGAGAACGTGCACGAATATAGAAGGTCTTCGGAAGAGAGAAGAAGCAGCCTAATTGAAACGTAATTTTGTTTTCCCGTAGGCAACTGTGAAATTAGGGACTACCTTTAGACATAGTATAATCTTATTTGTACCGGAACGTTGCCTAAGTAACTACAATTTTCTTTTAAATAAAAAATAATAAATTGCGCGCTAGATGAGGCAAGTATTAGAATTTCCAAGCGTACATACGGTGTAAAAGGAAACTACAACGTGTGCTAAAAACAGCATTTAGTTTTTGTTGTTGTTGTTGTTGTTGTTGTTTTTGCCGCAAGAAAATGCGGCAAAAAAAACAGAAGGCATCGCCGAACTCTCAGGCTCTCCTCAAATCTAGCCCTAGCCGTCCGGAACGGATACCAAGGTTTCAAAAATAATAGTTTTCTTTTTGTTTTTCTTAACGTTATAAGTGATTTATTTTTTAAACTTTCAATGGCAAAATGTCGGTTGTTCCAGGCAGCTGACATCGTTCATCTTAATGTGATGTGTTGACTTCGCCGGCAGCCATTTTCCCATTGAATATTTCCGGAAATTCTGTGACTTTTTAATCAGACAGATGACGGCGAGCTCCAAAACTTTGGCATCTGGTCCGCACCGCTCGCGCTACATTTTTAGCCTAAACTCAGCGTCTGGTGATGAATAATTTTTTTTTTTTTATCTTTGCAGTAAAAAAAAAACGTAGTTTTTATATTTATATATTTATTTGTCAGAAAGAAACACCTAGCAAGATTTTTTTTTTTTCGGGGGGGGGGGGGGGGGGGGGGGGGGAGGGGGGGAAATGGAGGGGGAGGTTTTTTTTTTTTTTTTTTTGCACGTTAACAGCATTTAGCACAAAAGACGGACGTGTTTTCTTGCTTTTACACTTCAGTTGTAGCAAAGAAGGATGAGGTAGGCTAAGAAATTAAAGAGTAGGTAAACGTAAGAAACGAGAGGCAGGGGGAACGAGAACACGCTAGACCCTTTTATGGGATTTCTTCTGTCGCTGCCACTTTCAGAACTTCATTTGCTGTCTGCCATCGCCACCGTCTCGGTACTCTTCGTGGACGCCGTGAGAGCGAAAAAAGCAACAGAATGTATGCCCAAATCACCGAGAAGAACTAGCAAATGCCAAATGAAAACCAGAGTGAAAACTCAAGGCTCACCCGTGAGGTTCTCAGCGCTTTCCTATTTTCCTGTTTCGAAGGGAAAACACCCATGAAAGTGAGGGCTTTTTTTCCTCTTTTTTTTCTTAGCTTTTTAGATGCTGAACAGTAGAAAAGAAAACATAAAAAATAGCATAACTCGTTCACGTAAACTCGAATGTAAAAAAAAAAAAGAAAGCTTGAAAGGATGACGTAATATAGAAAATATCCGTCTTAGGTCAGGTTTAACGTCTCCCCTTGTAATTGGCTAACAAGTTAGATCTCTGTGAAGACTCGGGAAATTTAAATCTTAAGCCACCTTCTTTCCGTTCGACGGTAAGTTAATTTAACCGCTCGATGGTGTCGCGCTCCCTTAATTTTGAAATAAGATCGGTTTTAGAAAAAAACTAATCAGGAATTTTTTGTCTTTTTTTTATATAAGGCTGGCGACGTATTTAACAGTATAACAAGCCTTTATGAAGTTCCATCGAGAAATATCATACCTATATACACCAACTCAAGTTTACAAACAAACCGGAGCGCCCCTAGCGGAAGCCACCGACGCCGCGCATGCGCGATGGGGGTGTGGGCAAGAAGCTCGCCGTCGCCCCTAAACAAACCATTGGAATGGGATGTTGTCGGCGTCAGTGTGAGCCCCCGCGCTGTTTTTAGCGTTGGAATTGTTGATTCTACGTCTTCCTGGCAATGTCTGACAATAGACCTTTTACGCAAGGGCGCCGCCATCTTGAATTGTCACTTTCAGTATGGGCGAAAACATTGTTTTGCCGTCGCCACGCCAGTAGAAGTAATTTAGGATATAAGTGTAACCGTCACACATTCTCGTTTTGCCTCCCCTCTGTTTTTTTTACTATTTACAGGTTGAAACGTTCAATTATTTTTTCGTCGCCCATACCGGATAGGCCTATTAGGTGGCTGGGGACGAAAGTACACGAAAAAGGTCTATACTTGAGCGGCCTCAGCGAAATTAACGAGGCTCGTTACACCGCAAAACTCGCCGTGAATAATGTAACATGCGGCGATTCATTCCGCGTGGGCACCGCAGAATGGACGCGAAAGCCTGAATCACATGGTGAGGTTATGCTCGCTATTTTCAGTCATGACGTGGCTCAGGCTGCAAAAGCCTGAACCGTAGCTGAGATGTCGAAGTCGATACTGAAAATCTCAAGCAGAATCGGACCGATTGAATCAGGCATAACAAGTCGGTGATGGCCACTGGTAACAATCATCAACTACTGTTTACACCGAGCCAACTTACCCGAAGCAACCTTTAAACTTCAATGTCTTTTGAGGTATGCACTTATTATCGCAATTACGGGGTAAACGCTTGGTCTACGGGCCGCTGTCGTTTGAACGAGCAGACGACAAGCAGAAACGTTTGAGAGAGCAGACGGCAGCTCGAACGATGAGGCGGCCGTTTGAACGTGAACACGCACTGAACGTAGTCCGCAGGTGGTCCGTGCAACTTGACGGTTTTTCCACGTTCATGTTGGAACAAAACAAATAAATCTGACGACCACACGTATCCGTGAATTCAATCCATAGTGCTTCCCGCCCAAGCGATCGTGGTCCAACGGCGCCTGTTTTTCCTTTTTCACGGCCCCTGTTCACGTTCTTGGACGAACCGAGCAGGCAGAAAACGCAAGAAAACTGACCTTCAAACCTCTCCCGACTCTTTTGGTAAAGCCCCAGTCGCGGCGATTTGACGAGAAGGCTGGTTTTTGTCCGGTTTGTTCCACAGTAGCACAGGAGTGCACGTGCCCCATGGCGGCTTCCGCCCACAGACCCAGACCGGAGGTGCGCTCGACGCGCCACCACCGCTCCGTGACGTAACAGAGATGAGTTCGTGTATACCACGGTCACTAAAGCTGCGGTCGCACTGCTCATGCATCACACAAAAGAGTTTGCAGACACCGTTTTAAGCGTGGTTCTTTCACGTATAGCGGTATTGTCATATTGGTCGCATAAGAACGGCTTCTGCCCAACGGATTCGAAGCATAGATATATGCAGAAAGCAAATATGCATTGTGCATGCTTTAGGTCTGTCCGCGTATACAAGCGCAGTCACAAAGTAACCGCAACTTAGTTCTGAGAAATCGAAATCCGGCGACAGACTGCTATACTTCCAAAATGCGGAGCGCAAGTTCGTCTGCATCTTTTGCGGGGGTTGTGGTGACGTCAGAACGCCGAGCTATGATTGGCTCTGAATAAAGGATAGTGGGTAGACCTCGAGGCAGCTTGCTTGGAAGTCTACCCACTATCTTCAATCAGCGCAAGTTCGTCTGCTTCTTTTGCGGGGGTTGTGGTGACGTCAGAACGCCGAGCTATGATTGGCTCTGAATAAAGGATAGTGGGTAGACCTCGAGGCAGCTTGCTTGGAAGTCTACCCACTATCTTCAATCAGCGCAAGTTCGTCTGCTTCTTTTGCGGCGGTTGTGGTGACGTCAGAACGCCGAGCTATGATTGGCTCTGAATAAAGGATAGTGGGTAGACCTCGAGGCAGCTTGCTTGGAAGTCTACCCACTATCTTCAATCAGCGCAAGTTCGTCAGCTTCTTTTGCGGGGGTTGTGGTGACGTCAGAACGCCGAGCTATGATTGGCTCTGAATAAAGGATAGTGGGTAGACCTCGAGGCAGCTTGCTTGGAAGTCTACCCACTATCTTCAATCAGCGCAAGTTCGTCAGCTTCTTTTGCGGGGGTTGTGGTGACGTCAGAACGCCGAGCTATGATTGGCTCTGAATAAAGGATAGTGGGTAGACCTCGAGGCAGCTTGCTTGGAAGTCTACCCACTATCTTCAATCAGCGCAAGTTCGTCTGCTTGTTTTGCGGGGGCTCTGGTGACGTCAGACTGCCTACTTCTGATTGGCTCTGATTGAAGTATAGTGGGTAGACCTCGATGCAGCTTGCTTTGAGGTCTAGCCACCATCTTTTTTTAATGATATATACACGTTAAGATACTACGAGTATGCATGTGATGATAACCAAAGTATGGCCGGCGCTATACTTCGTTTATAATCACCAATAATCTTCTTTGGTTATAATTATTGGTTATAATGAGCGATCGGTTTCCTCTTTTCGTTGCTTGTGTTGCATAAACCGGACCGTGACTAAAACCGGTGTGGCTATGAGGTGCGTTGTTCGTCAGCAGTCCGTGTGCTGCACAGTTCCCTCTGTCATGCAACCGTCTGCCTCTAACCAACAAGGCCGTTGTGGAACGCTTGTTATTAAAGCCCCTTTTACTGTCATCACGCACTCACTTTTTGTGCAAGATGGCAACGGCCACCGAAACTCCGTTATTATTTCCCGGGCTAAGTGCGATGTTTGAGCTGAGGGAAACTAAGTCAGACAATTTGCTATTTAAATGTCTGCTCTGTATACTATACCGAACCTTAAGCTGCTGTGCACATCCAGGACGTCGAACTTTAATTTGAAAAAGCACATTAAGGTAAGTTATTCTTCAATGTCACTTTTTTTTTCGTTCAAAAGTCCTCGTTAAGCCTTCTTAGCCAAAAGAACGCTCCTTTCTTTCGAGATCGTTTTGTTAGTCGCAGTTTTTCAGCTATATGTCACAATGCTCATTAATGTAAACTAGCGAAAAGTCGTCGAAAACGGTTTAAATTAGTTTCCTTGTATATTTCAGAAGGAGGGTAAATCAATCATGGCAGTTATGTATAAATACGCCTATTTGGCATCTGTTTAAGTTTGCGATTTATTCAGAGTTTTTTTTTTTTTTTCTAAACTAATTCGCGATGCAGTTTATTTAGTTAACATTTCATTGTTCCACACCACTGATAACTAGAAATTAATAGCGGTGCTTCGCGTCAGTCCTAATTGTTTTCCTTTTCCGCCAGTCCCTCCATTCTCAGAAGCTATCCGAGTTTGCGGTAAGTTCAAAGAAACGAAAGACCGAAGCTGCAACCCACTTTCCCAACACACCCTTGCTAAAACGGAGGAGCGACAATATGCATCAAGCTCCCGTTTCTCAAGAGGTGTTCGAGAATGTTGTGGAGGCGTTTGTTGTTGAAACTCTACAGTCATTTACTAACAGCTGTCATATACTAACAGTTAAGCACAAAGTAACGACAAACTAACGTAAAAGTAACGTCCGTTAGTCATTGCAAGTAACGACACCGGTATTTCGTTACATTTGCAAAATGGTAACGGAGCTCTGTAACGCGTTAGCTTTTTTCCAAGCTAACGAGTAACGCTATTTCGTTACTTATTCTCGGTAACGGGCACAACACTGTTCTTTATAAAAACGTCATAGTGAGCGTTTGATCGATTGTGGACGGACGACCACAATAACGTTTTTGGTTCCAGAACGTCATCAATAGATATTGCCGCTTGCAAGGTCAAGAAAGAACGCTACTCCGTACATCAAGAAGATTCGCGTCTACTCTTCCCCCTAAAGGCCCGTTCACACTCTTGCGACCGAGTACGACTGAGAGAGACGAGATCTCTTGAAACTTTTAAATGTTTTTAGAATGAGTGAACACACTGGCATTGTGGCGCCATCTATGTGGTGACCCTGGAACTGCATTTCACAAGAGCGAAAGTTTTGCGGGATTTCCGAGGTCAAATGTGCGTAATACCCATAGAAAGGGTCGTTTATAACATTGACAAAAGTTTTTCGAGCCAAGAAAGAAAGGATAATGCGCGAGAAATAAAAACAAATATGCCGGACCGCCGAGTTTACACTGCTTCCCAATAGATGGCGCTAGTGTCTTCTCTGGTTTAAGAAGTTTTAAGGAACCCAGGTTTAAGAGGTCGCAAGAGTGTGAACGTGCCTTAACGTTCAACGCTCGAACATATTCTAGGTCGAACATACGATATCCCGATTGCAATAGATAAGGAGGCCAACGTGGCCTTGCCCAGCCAGTCTCAAACATTCTAGGCCAAATGTTTGAGATATTGAGGGTAATATATTAGAGCCCAGCGTGGCCTTGCCGACTCAACTCCCGCTGTAGCCAGCTGTCACGCCGACACCTCACCGCTCGCTGCAGCTTTCTCGGCGCCCGAACTTTCTTTCGTTTCTAGCGCAAGTTCGCCGATAAAACCTTTACTTTCAGTTTCACGCTTGTCGAACTTTTTCTATCCTCGACAATATCAACCATGAAAAGGCCCGCTCACACATATATCACAGCGCTACCTCAGCGCAGGAAATAGCACTGGCCTTGCTGTTGCAGCGCTCACTTTGCGCTATATCATAGCAATAAAGTAATAATACAGCGTCTACCTCAGAGCTGAGTTACGTTCAATTCAGCGCTGCGCATGAACGCTATTCCTACAGTGTTGATTAATCGCTGTGATGTAAGTGTGAGCCGGCCTTTAATATAAATGCTAGCCCCCCCCCCCTCCCCCCCCCCCCCCCCCCAATTCTGGGTTGGGAAAATGGCAAATTAAACATGGCCGCAGTCATTATAAAAAACAACTTATTCATATACTTCCATAATCCTTTCACAATCTCGAGTTGTCCTGCCAAACGTGTTGCAGAAACATCTGCGACAAAGGCTTAAGCTCCAACCTCCATTTTGCTGTTGAAAGCAAGTCTCGATGGGCAAAATACACACTCGAGGCACTTTACGTTCAGGTAACAAATAAGCTACTGGAGCTTCCTTGCCCTTATCAGCACGGCGTATATTCAAACACCACAAAACGGCTCGTGAATTTTCCAGAAGAGTCTACAAAGAGTGCAGTTGATGGGGTATACCAAAAGCTCGAACTACTCCACTCCATCGAGCTCGTTCTCTCTCTTTTTCATTTTCCACGGCCGGGTCCCGATCACCGCCTAAATATTCCATTTTTTTTCGAGAAGGACGCGAGCACGACGTGCGAGCCAGATCAAAACGCATATCAAACACGAGGAAAACGCGAAGGAGAAGCAACGGACAAAGGCAAACAGCATCCAGATTTCAAAACTCACTCGTTTCTTTTCTTTTCTTTTTTACCCCTTCTCTTTCTTCTTCTGCTACCTCGCATCTCCGTTCTTCGCCGATTCGTTTTGTGAGTTCACGTTTCGTATTTATGTATTTTCCGTTTAGTCCGATATATGTTTTTATTGCCCCTATGGAACACCGGCGACATCCCGCGTCCGCCCCCTCACTTCTGCTATCGGCGCGAATGCGCGTTGCGCAAGTAAGGCATCTTCACACGTACAGCGTAGAGCAAACTAGGGGCACATTCAGCGCAGAATACGGCGCTGAATTCAGCACCGGTGAAGCGTGGCGGAGCGATTCTGAAAGGTGTACGTCTAGGCAGCGGGGAGTTAAGTCAGCCTCAGTGGCTGTATCATGTCTCCACTGAAGGTGCAAAATTTAGCTAGTGCTGTGCGACTGCTGGTCTGGGTTTTTCAAGACCCATAATGCTGTAGTAAGTACACTCTCAGAAAAAAAGGTGTATTATTACACCCCTTGTCCCATATAATACACCCCAAAACTTCAATTCGACGTACAGCGCCCCAAAGTTTACGAGGGGCTTGATAGCTGTGTTGTACAACTTATTAAGATAGCTGACGTACGGATTATTGACCACAAAAAAGATTATCGGAGTTTTCTTGGCCGTACTGCAAAAGCTCCGTGTTTTCTTTCTTTGGTCCTTGATACGTACTTTAGCAATTTAACAAGTTATATCGCACCGTTATCAAGCCCCTGGTAAAATGTGGGGCCGTTCGTTCGACTATAGGGCGCTGTACGTCGAAATGAAGTTTTGGGGTGTATAATATGGGACAAAAGGGTATAAGGTGATACCCTTTTTTTTTAGAGTGTACACGGGCTTAGCGTTGATATTAATATGGTATAGTGCCTCTCATCAGTTATATCATAAAGGCATACTCCGGCATTTTCTTCGTGGTCCCCGATTTGCCTGAACATTTGCTAAACCCACCAACAAACATCGCTAAAATACACTATCCCAAATATTAGGTAATTGTTTTTTCACGAAGTTGTAGAATTTACAATTTTGGTCCGCACCGTCTTTTTCAAACTGAAAGTGTCTACTGGCCACAACGAAAAAGGGACGCAAGTGGAAGGCATGGGTTCACTCTTCGGACTGTAGATTTTGTTCCCAACTGATTACAATTTGTTTCATGGTGTCAGATTAATTCGTTGGAAGCTCGCTCCAGTACCCGCGCACCAACGCTGAAAAAATGATTGGCACAGGTCATTTTTCGGGCAGGCTTACTCGACTGGCAAGCCTGCCTTTCACTGACGTCACGGCACTGAAAAGTGCGGGTATATTTGAATGTTGGTTTTTGCAACATTTTCATTTGACGGTTTCAAAATAACTATTATTAATTGTCAGAGTGCATATGATTCCGGGGCCTTATTCCTACTTGAGACCAGGCCAGATGGTGTGCGGAAAGAGCACTGTCAAAGCACCATACGCTTAGTCAAATTCCAACTTCTTGTGCAACTGTAAATTTCCCCTCTAACTCGCCATTCCTCCACCTCCGCGCCAACAAAGACTATCTGCGTATATTAATATTTTTTTTTCTAAATGTCTCTCTTTTTCTCTCTCTCTTTCTCTCTCTTGCTCTTGCTCTAAGCGTCGTCTTCCTCAGTTCAAAGTAATCTCAGTTTAGAAAGGAGACTCACAGACAATACGGCTGTTTTGCAGTTTTGCAACGGTTAAGGAAAAGATTTCAGCGGTGAGAGGAAAAAAACAGCACTAAAACAGAGCTAAATTCTGCGCTAATATAGCGACAATTCAAAATGTGCCCTCCATCTGCAAACTGTTCTGCGACAAAAAAAAAAAAAGCTGGGCGGTCTCCTTCTCTTGTATTTGTAGAAAAACTAGAAAAAAAAAACGGTTAAAATTAAGGCGTTTTACCTAATTAGAGGTTTTACCTTGAAACCGTTGGAGGTTTCTACGTCTCAACCGTTCTGGTTTGTCGCTCTACCAACATTTTGTGAACTAAACGAGACGGAAGTCGAAAACAGAAAGAGATGAGGACGGAAAGAGCGACGGAAGCAAGACTTTTAAAATCACAGCGTTAGTTCAGTCTGTTATTAGAAGCATGGCTCCTTCTGACTCCAGGGCAGTTTTTGCGCCACGTTCCGTGAAAGCCAAAAGCAGCAAGAGAAAGTGACATTTTGCCTTCCAACGCGAGTTTAATTATCCTCCTCCTTACTTTCTGCTCCCTTTATTATTATTTTTTTATGCAGCTAATTTTATTTGCTTTTTCTCCCCACTTTTCTTCTTCTTTTTTTTCTATCTCGCTCTCCTTCCTTCTTCTTTCGTTCTCTTAATTGCACCTGCTTAGTAGAGCTCAATCGCTGCTTGTGTGCACGTCTTTATTGTCCCTTTTTCTAAGATCATTTTTTTTTTTTTTGTGACAAAAACAGTGACGATTTGACAAGCCATAAGCATCATGGTAAACAAAAAATATATCTTTGTGTTAGCGACTGTTCGTTGAGATAACCAAATTAATTAGAGAATTGAAGGTGAACGAAAAAAGGCTGTAAGAGTTTATTGAACTGTAATATGACGTTAAGTATAAAGTGGCCAAGAAAAGACGACCTGTCTCTTTGGAGTCCTAAATATTATAATTTCGCTTTCTGAGACTAATTGTATGATTTGAGTCACGCCCTTATATTGCCTAAAGTATATTTGTAAAGATGCGATATATCAACAAATTTCATTTAAGCATACAGCCCTCTACCCCCTAAATTGCACTATCCGGCAAACCGTGTAAGAGGCATAACGCCTCTTATACAGTATAAGAGGCGTTATGTGCCGTGGTCTAGAAAAATACATGACCTGGGAACGTAAATCGGTATCCTTTAATAATTAGACCTCAGATGACCTCAGATCAAATGAAGAAAACACAGGTACTGTAGCTACTGCACGAAAATGCAAAATTATTTATACCATTCACAATATGGCTTGCACATCGCAACAAAATCCTAACGTTTTCATAAAAAAGGTCAAAAAAAATTTTTTTTAATATACGAGATATAGTTATTTAATCTCTAGTCAGCGTGGTTTCTGGACACTTGCCTGCTTTTGTCCAAACTGGAAGAGTAAGGTTTAAAAAAGCATGTGAATTGAAACCCCTAAGCCATTCGTTCCGATATTTTGATCGCAAGAATCCCCCGCCTCCACCGGCCTTCTTTCTTTTTTTCTTCTGTCGGTCCCTGAGTTTATATTTCAAAAGAAGACGCAATAAGAAAAGCGTTACCACAAAGTCAGGGGAACGCGAAGGAATGCGAGACTTATCGGCCGTAATAAAGAAATCTGACGCCGACAGGCGACGGGGCCCAAAGTGAAATTAACACCCGCGGCGCCCCGTCAGATGTTATTCGAAGTTACCCCACGAATGTCCAAATACACATATACAAAACGCGAATATTTAAAAAGAAAACCTAAACTCCCTCTGTTCCACCACATACACACACACACGCCACATCCATGCAGCAATAAACAAGTGTGACGCGTTCAAAGCATCGCTAAACATACGGGAAAAAACCTTTTCACACAGACAAACAAAACGTCGGACACCTCCCCACCGCGCACGTACGCACACACATAAGCACGAAAAAAAGAAGAAGAAAAAATAAGGAAAAACTAAGTGTCGCACGCACGAGTAAGTAGAAATGACAGTCGGACCGTCCCCTTTCCGAATCGATCTACAAATTCGGGGAATTTGTTTGTTGCTTTGTCTCTCGCGTGGCTGCTTTGCCGCCTGCAGTTTAGTTCTTTCCGCGGACACCATCTCTTTTTATTGTCCGAATGGGACGCTCTACTAGCACCGCCTCCGTGCTCCCCGCGAAAAAGGAGGAAACGCACTCTAATTAGTTGGGGTAATTAAGATTGAGTCTCTTACGAGCGCCCGGATATTCAGCGGCTTGCTCGAGCCTCCCTTTCGCAGCTTTCACTGGGTTAGACCGGCACAGGATTGCCATGCCGCTGCCGCCACTGTGGTATCTATTTGTCATTGTTTTTTCGTTTTTTTTTTTTTTTTTATTCCGTCGCGTAGCAATAGTTAAACTCGTATCTGCAAACTCTCGTCCCGGTCATTCGCAACCGACTCGTGCCCGAGGAAAAAAAAAAATTCAAATCGTATCTTTTCTTTGGCGCTGCCGCCACCGCCTCATTTCGGAGCGGGGAGGAAACAAAAGCGGGCGCGCGCGTCTCTTTCTGGGTGTCTATACGGAATCATTGAAGCCCCACGCTTGCGGAACACTAATGGTTTGCCGCCGGCTTCGATTTGATTAGATGGCCCCAGGCTGTTGCTCCTCCTCACTCTCCTCCACTCCTCCCATCACGATTTCTCTCCCTCTCTCGTTGTTTCGCTTTTCCTTTCTTTTGCGTCATCCTCCCTTTACTCGCTCCATTATGGACTTGGGTGAAAGGGGCGTATTTATTTAGGGCCGAACGCGCCTGGCTCTGATTGGGGAGAAGGCAGTCCGAGATGAAAAGAAAGGCAGTTCAGCCTCAGGCAAAATGTGTGCCGACGAAAGAAAGTTACACTCCTATGAGAACGTAATTCTGATAGCGAGCTCCTGTGACAGAGTTACGCGCGTTCGACGGATGTGTACGGACAAGAGACCGCTTTTTAAACGTATCGCTTTTGAAAAGGACCGGTTGCGAATGCCCTTGGTTTAGCAGAAGTGCGGAACGGTTAGCCGGGTTTCCCAAATGCGACGCGCAGTTACGTTCACGTTATATGCAAGAATTCGTTTCATGCCAGAAACAGCTTTACGTAGGATGTAGTTTAATGTCACCAAACAAATGACGCCCTGCGTGTCCTAAAGAACTATACCAGTCGTAGGGTGAACCATAACCATTGAAAGACCAATAAACAAGCGAAGCGGCCCTATAAAGATCAATATGTTTTGGAGTGCCTAAGTTTACCAGAGTTCCTCGTTAACTCGGATAATCTATAACTGAACGAAAAACAAAACCAAAAGAACCGTGCTCCGTTTGCCGCTTCCAAGAAAAAGATCAATATGTTTTAGAGTCCCGAAGTTTAACGAAGTTTCTCGTAAATTCGGTTAATCTACCATTCAACGAAAAAAAAAAAAACAGCGCTCCATTTGCTAGTTTCTAAGAAGTGCAACGAAGTTCCCTTATAGTTGCACCAATGCACAATGAAACATTTGCGATGATACAGTATTATGCAATGCAATGCTGTCCCAAGCAATATATCTATGTAAGTGCTCTCTACTTGACATTTAAGAGTAACAGGCAAGTTATAAAGGAATCGCCGTCTAACAAAATACGAGACCCAAGCAAAAACTAGACTGGGATTTAATTTTTCAGCAACCGCGATTCATACATGCGTCTGTCAAACTGAACAATCTCGTTTCTAAGGAGGCAAACAATGCCTACAGGACCTGAAGAATGGCTCCCATACTTGAACGATAATGTTTAAATAACATGCTAAAAATAATTATACGTATTTTTTTTGTCGTTAGGTGACGTTCAAATTTCTTTTATTTTTTATTTACCGCATGAAAAGTGTTTAAGCAAAGGAGTTATGAAAACCACGTCAAGGTCGACATCAACCTCGTCCTTCCTTGCCTTACTCACCTTAAGCAGAAACAATTGGATCATTTAGCTCTATTATAGAAAATTACTTCAAAGATGCGTGCACGTTAACTCGGGAACACTAAAAAAATATACTGTCTCGCAGCAGCCAATGCTTGCACCACGTTAATTAAAGGAAGCTGAAACGATTCTGTATTTAAAAAAAAAAAAACATTTATGTCGTGTTTATTTGGCGTCCAGGAATACGAATATCAAAATTATAGTTGAGATTGATGCACCAAGTAGCCAGAACAGCGCTTTCAAAATTGCGCCGAAGCCCCTCCTCCTCGTCGCGTTCGGTGTGAGGAGGAAATCATGTCGTATTATACAAAGGTCTCAACATTTCCGCGCTTTCCGCAAAGGCTTACCCGAGCAGTCAAAAGTGCTGCACGCGTTCCCTCACATGCGGCACGCCCGAGGCAGCTGAAACCTCTGGACGTATGACGTCACACTCAGCGGTTGGTTTCTTGGTTTTTCTCACGTCTATCGATACGTTCGGCTCAAATTCTCGTGATACTCAAATTTACGGGACAAAAATACGCAAGAATTCACCTTTAACTCTTTTTTTTTTCCAGTAACCTCTTTAGTTGCTGTTTTTGTGTTCTTTGTGTTTCTTTTCTTGTTTTTTGCGTTTTTTTTAACGAGATGAGCGTAAACATTGGCGATACGAATTGCTCTGAAGTTTGCCGAAGACTAGGTACGTTTTTTGCAGAGCTCAACGCAAGCTCGCTAATCCAGTGTTAGTCGAATCTATCGTCAGCCTTTCATGCACGTGGTATGGACCAGTATGGACAAAGGTTGACGATAGTGCAAAAAAAGTTACCTCAGTTTCAAATTTAAAAAGAGGCCAGTATATACCGAGTTCGTCACTTTTTGCGTGTGAAACGTTCGAACTTCGTACGCAATGGCCATTGTAGTTTCAAAATCCACTTTCTGAATGGCCAGTGTTTCTCTAGATACAGACCAGATATCGAAAAAATGTTTATTACCACTATTATTACCTTATCATCCTAGTTTTCCGCTGCAACCGTGGTGACCAAAATAGATGCCACGGCAACTTGTAAAGCAACTACCTGTATACACTTTAATTGAAATATATAGATAAGGGGTGGCCAAACCGCGGCTCTGATAAGCATATCCCGCCTCCCAATCAAAATAAAATACATTTAGAAAAAAGGCAGCTTCTATTTTTCAGCTTTGTGCCATCATACACACATCGTACAAGGCCCTTGCTTTACGAAAGGGGACTTGCAATAAAGAAACATACTGAGCAGTTGCTTTATGTGTGTAATTTGCCGTGACCACCAACTCGGAAGAAAACAGGGCCAGCTTGCTAGAAACACCGTCTTTTATTCACTGCCATCAAACCACATCCTCTACAGAATTCACCGGCGACCCAGCCAGCCCCATAGTCAATGTTGTGACACCTACCCATGGCCGCGTCAAACATATTGGGCGTGCCCCCTTTACCCCCCCCCCCCCCCCCCCCCTCACCCCGAAAGCACCACCTGGGAGGAGTGACTGGCGCCACCTTTATACATCGCCGAGCAGGCTCTTCAAGCCCTCGCTGCTCATGCCAAGATCGTCTCGGCACAAGTGCTCCAGGAGTACAAGGCCCTTGCCCAATCCCCCCCCCCCCCCCCTAGGAGACCTGGACCAGGGTTTCCTGTGTATAAACGTATAAATAAAGTTAATTCTCTCTCTCAGCTGAGACTGTGAAAAAGAGAGCCCTGCCAAAGCCAGCGCACGAGCTGAGTGGTACTCAAACCGCGTCTCAACACGTTCGCGCGCCCCCGCCTTTGAAGTGCTGTCTTAAACCGATTCTCAGCGCTATTTTAGCAAGCCAGCCCAAATCTAACAAAGTGCCGCCCCCTCTTTTATTGCGGATCTTTACTATTTACTTTTTTATCTTTTTGAATATGTCCGTTTGGGCACCTCTAATATAGATGTTGGTAGAGTGTATAGAAACAAAAGTTCAAAGCTCTTCCGCCTGCTTGCCCTTTTGTGGAAAGTCGAAATCCGTGAGGGCGGGAAACTCCTTTATTCTTTTCAAACTCAGTAAGAGACGGTTTAAAGTCAAGACCATCAAACAATAATCATCAGTTCGAGGAACCTTAAAGTCTGAAGGACGCGAGACCATAACAATTGGGTGGCCATGGTAGTCCTACATCTTCAACGAGTTAAGACTGCACGTGTGTGGTATAAAACGGTAATATTTTTGAAAGCTATATTTCCATTTTTTTGGCATTTTCATGAAGCCTTAAATGCGCGTTTCAGAAAAAAGCAGTCCACAACATGTCGTTTATGCTCTACAATTCTGAAGTTGCATGGCATCCTTTACAAACGAGAAGAATTTTTACGTAAAAATGGCGACCCAAGCCTATATATATAGTTTTTTTTTTTTCAGTTAAAGCTTGCCGGTGTGTGTTTATACTTCCACGAAGATCTGTTACCAAACGCGGAGGGGAAACAGGGGAAAAAAAGGGGGGGGGGGGGGGGGGGAGGCTAATTCGTTGCTGATTCTAAAATCGATACAAACTATTTTAGCTCCGTGTTGCGCGCTACCGAGCGTTCCACACCCTCCAATCGAAGGAGCGGTATCTTCCAAAGAAACAGGTAAAAAGAATCATGCTAGGAAAATAAAATATATGTCTCTCACAAATCCATAAAAGCAGACACGCGAGCAAATAACGAAAAAAAGTGTTCTTGTCATATACTTGTTGTGGCAGGGTGATGAACGTTAATCAACTACACTATCTACTTCGTACGAAGCTGAAGAGCCTCAACTCAACGATAAGTGAAATAGCGCTCGTGGTGTAAGGCCAAACCTGCTTACAGCTGCGTCTAATGCAACTTGTGTAGGGGCGCTCAATCTTGCGCATTAATCTGACAAGGCGGCTCTGATGCGTCGCTCGCTGCACTTTTCTGGTTTGCGGCGTAATCGACATCAAATAGAAAAGAAATACGTTGCATGCTGCTTGCGTGTTACATTTTTCGTTTCTGTATATTATCCTTTTTCATAGAAGATGCGACAGCTAGGGCACACTAAACAAAGCGTCAAAAAGCTAAGACTTTGGTTTCCCTTCGTTAATCTAGTGCACACTTTTGCGAACGTGTTTTTGGCAGCAGTCGGTATGTATAGGAAACTTATTTTATTGAGCACTAGGGCAGTAAAGTCGAGACTTCAAATACTAGTATTGATTCAGTAGAAATCATACGACACCACCTCCTCTGAACAGGCACTTTTTTGTCTTCTGAATGTCCAGAAATAGGCATTTAATATGGTCCTACTTGTCGATATAGGCACCGAGATATGTCAACATTCGACTACAAATTTAAAAGGTCAGTTTATCAGGGCAGCAGCAAGTACGCTGAAAGCACCACAATATTTCCTATTATTCGTTTTTAAAGTACATCTTGATGGTAATAAAAACCATATTGCATATTGATGATTGTCAATTTTGTTTACCACTATGTTTATGTTTATATCCAGGAAATTATTGCAAGGTACGTCTTCTCATTAAGCTCAGCTCTATAATTATGTGCCAAATATTGGTAATTTCAGCAACACTTTCTTTCACATCTTTATGGCTTAGCGTGACATCTATAAGTCACCAAAGCTTGCCGATTTCCAAAAAAATATAACAGTTTTATTATGGATCATACAAGGCACCCTTGTCCGTATAGAAGCTCAAAGGAGCCTAATGACAGAAGCATGAAGGTACATAGGTAGGTTCGAAAATCTTCTGCCGGCTTCATCACTGACGCAGTCAACGCTGGATTACCAGCGTTTTTATAGGGTGCGACAAGAAATACTTGACTGTAAAAGAAGAAACAGTGTTTACGCCATTGATGTCGAAGTCTGACCTCTGCATCATATAATCGTTATGTGAGACAAATTGTGTTACAGTGATTAAGATATACGAGTGGCTTAAGAAAAAGCTGAATAGGTTCTTGAACCAAAAACCGAGTTAGAGGGGAATCCTATTTTTATGTTTATCCCTTGAATCTCAATATCACGTTCGTTTTCCCCGAGGATGTAACTAAACGCGAGAAAACACGAAAAACCTCTGACCAGTAGTTACGTCATAAAGGGATCTTTTGTCCGCCAAGCACGTGCCGCTCGTGTGGGCAGCGCTCGCAATTGCAAGCTTGTCAGGTAAATTCTCCCGCACTGACACCAGTCGTGATGTCGTTTTCTGACCGTTTTGAAACAACAAGAGTGCGCGTGCGTAGCTTTGATAGGTGCTGAAGATAGGCGAGAGCGGAGATTCCGAAAACTTTGGTTATGACGTCACGCCCCCAGTAGGAGGGGCTTCAGATGTACTTTGGAAATGATTTTCTGCAGCCCCCGTGCACCAAATTGAAAGATACTCTCGATATTCGTTGTCCTGGAGGCCAAACAAAAAGGATGTAGGTGTTTTTACTAAAATACAAAGTCGCCTCAGCTTCCCTTTAAAGGGATACTGAACCGAAATCTGGAGTCCACAAAACACGGCGGCAAAAGCGTGCAACGGGATGCTACAAACACCAGAACATCACTCATACAGCGATATCTCGAACAGATGACCCTCTTTTTCAAGAAAAGGAGGCGCATTTGACAGATATGTTTACGTCTTGTTTCTTCGAGAAGGAGAGGGAACGGCCTCGCGTCTTCTCCGCCTCGCCGCCTTGAGGGGGCGAAGCGGAGAGAGGAGGAAACGGGGTATCTTGACGTAGCGCGCCTCGTCGGCTTCGTTCAATCTCAACCTCTTTTCCCAAAAATATGGCCGTCCATTCGAGATATCGCCTTACGAGTGGTGTTGTAGAAATTATAGCGTCCCGCCTACAGCTCCTGCATTGTTTTCTGAAATCCGAATTTCGGTTCACCATCCCTTTAAAGAACGACTTGGTTTGTCGGTTAAGTAGTAAAACACTGTGGAATCATCCTATGCTCAGCCACCAAACCATCGAATGATTTCAGTTGGAAGTAATCCACTGTTATATCTTACTGTACTGTATGGTTATGACTTCTTTAGCGGCCCTGTTAAAGAGGTCACAATCAGATTTGAACCAGCGTGGCACGGCTCCGGCTATTTCTCCAGCCGGAAGCATTACCTTCAGCCAGTATATTACGACCGTTCACGTGTCAGACCCCCCCCCCCCCCCCCCCCCAAAGCGCAAGTCGCCCAAGGAGGTTGATGACTAAACTAATCATTAAATTGTCAATTATCTGCTTATAACAAGTACAAAAATGGCGTGTAAACAGGAACCACAAAGCGAAATTTCAGAATATGAAAATGTATCTGAAAATTCTTATACATTTCAGAGCTGCGGCCTTCGTGGAGCCAATTCAGCACTTGCATCGCAATAGCTGGCATTCACCGAATTCCACGATTCGTTGCCCTGTTAAAAACGCATTATCAAAATAAGCGTTTTATTATTTTTTTGTCTGCTATAAACGTTAGGTTTTTCGTGTTTTTTTTTTTTTCGTTAAATAAGCGTGGCCAAAGCATTGTAAAAGCTCTCCGTCAGAACTCGACTCGGCAGCAGGAGTCTAGCTTAGGGCCACCAGTCACTGCCACAATTGTTACTAAGGGAAATCCTTGTATGTCTCATCGTTCAGTCGACCTTCAAAGCCCTTGAGCGAAAACACGTCGGCGACACGAAAAGTACGAAAAAACTTGGGCGACACGAAAGGTACCAAAAGGAAAGGTACCAATGAAACGGCGCCAAAAGTGCGTCGTCAGAGAATGCGCTGTTTTCAGAGGTTCGCTATCACGTTTACATCGGCGCTTGGGCTTTCGCCTTCAACTCGTCTTAGAGATAACATAAGAGACCTTGCAAATTTTTTAACTGACATTTGTAGAATCCTGGCAGTTTCGAGTATGTCTCTTGTGGCCGCCATGTTGTGCTACTTGAAGTCATCTGTTAGTTGGCGGCATAGGTCGGGAACACTCGCTTGTCATTTTCGCATTTCGGGTTCATCCCGTTAAACTACATTCGCAATGCAACGGTGTTTCATATTTCTAGAAACCACTCGCCTCTAACGCGACTGAAACGTTGATCAAAAGTGTAATGCATGTGTGATAAAAAAAATCTCTGCGCTTTGCGTAGCGCCGCCGAATGGCTTAGCCTTAGCAACCTCCGCTGAACCTATGACGAGGCCGAATGTCGCGCCACCAAGTCGCAGCATCAGCGGCGGTTGCATTCGAGGGGTCATAATGGTGCAATTCTACCTGAATCATTTCTTATATTTCTGTTTCCGGAGGTGAAGATTGTAGTTATACTAATTTAGTTTGGATCAACAGAACGTAAGGGCGCGAGTGAGCTGGTGTATATCAAACATTTTAGTGAAAAACCCGAGACTGGGGTATTGAAAGACGACAACAAGCAAGAGAAAAAGAACGTCTCTTTCTTGTCGTCGTCTGTCAATACCTCAGTCTCGGGTTTTTCTCTAAAATATCTTAGTTTGATGATGTTATAAACCAGCTACTCAATGCCATCAGGCTGCATAGGAATATTAGTCTATTTATTTTTTTAATTTATTTTTAGTGACCCAGAAACAACTTGACGCCTCCTTTGCGGTGCACTTATCAATGTAAGACAGTAGTCAAATTGTTCGGACACGATAAAAAAATAGAAAGTTAGGACGAAACAATGGTAGCAACACACTCTCTAAATTTCCGCTCTGCATCAAAAATATCTGGACTAATATTCACACAAATTTGTTCTAGATGATTATACGGCACGTTTAAAAGATTAGGGAAGGTGTGTCATGGGCGCTCATGGGGTCCTACGACGGACGCCCAAGTAGACGTGACAAGGTAGCGCCGGTGAATAAATTGTACTATTTACGATCGTGTACAGAAATATCAATCCACGGATCGTCTTTGTGTTAAGCAGCGTGTCCAATTTCTCGAGCTCAGGAATCTTTTCATAAGTGTAGAAATAGTTGGGTTAAAAATCGAGCTTGATTAGCACAGCAGAAAACAGCAGGAACCCTTTCTGGCAGCTGCCCGTTTGAACCTTCATCACGTTAGCACCAGTGACGCGACGCGAATAATTTTTGCTCGCGCGTGTATCATGCTCAGCTCGAGTTAATCTTCCAAAACATTCACAAACGCGCTCCACTGCGCCGTATCCTTTAAAACCGCTCGAGTCTCACAGCTCAAGCTGAGCCATTTGTCGGCACGTCGTTTAGTGCGACGGAAGTTAACAGCGTCTCCTTACGGACCCATCGCGTTTTAAGTCGCCAGAAATAACCTTGCCCCTTTCCTCGGACGAGCCCGCCCGCGTAGGAGATCGGAAATAAAGTTGAAGTAACCTCTTCCATCTCAGCCAGCGCAAAAAGCCTCGCCCTTGATGCGAGACCCAAATATATCCACGGCTGCATATTTATAGCCACGTTAAACGTAATTCAAAGACCGGTCGTTCCTTTAGAAACCGCGCATGTCTCGTAGATGGCGCGCTGGGGCGAGCCAAGAGATGAAGAGCGATGCATGGTTGGACAAGGGTGACATGTAGTACCCTTCCAGTGATCGCATCCTACCCGCTACCATGCTGGGCCGTGGAATCCGTTCCGAGCGTGAGCAGTAACCTTTTCCCGCGGGATATGATAAGCCGCGCATTAATCCAGTAACTAATGACTCGGCTTTCTTTCATTGCCTGACTCAGGTAAAAACAAGATGCCAATGAAGAGGTGTATAGACCGTTTTATTGAAAAAGGGCGAGAAAGGAGAGGCGAAAGAGTTACCGGCGCTGTATTGTTGGGTGTGTGCCTTGTCCGAACTTCGTTCGCGCTTTCTTCTCTGTTTTAAACTCCCAAACTTAGAGCAACGGGCTTCGATGGCGACAGACCTCTGGTCATCGGGACACCATTGCTCGGTTATAGGGTGCACGAATAACGACAGAAAGCGTCGAATACTGCCCGAGGACCTATGTAGCTTGCACGGAGTCCGGCAAGTGCGGCTGCAATGTCTTTAAGCTCCATCGCTTTCCACATGACCCCGAGCTCCGGCGGCAGTGGGCTGCGTACTTTTCCCCAACGCCGTCCTCTCGACTGTGCTGCGACGATTTTTTAATGGAGCGCGCATTGAACGCTGTGGCGCCGATGAACATGGTGTACGCTGGGAACATGCGCGCAAGTTTTCTCTTGAAAATTGCTTTTTCAGCTTGTAACTTTTTGTAACGGGTACAGACAACGCCGTTTTCGCTCCATAAAAGATTTAATGCTTTCGAATTAAAAAAATGGGGGGGAGGGGGGGGGCAAACACATCGTTTTGATAAATTCCTAATCATGACGACCCCCCCCCCCCCCCCCCCCTCAATTCCCTGTTCAGCTCAGCTCACTTCAGTGCCCGAATCTTGGGTACCAGCTCAACAGGCTTGTGTTTGCGTTTGCTTGCATTACTAATCATTGATAAACATTAACGACGACCAAAACAAGCTTTTATAGAGTGCACATTCGAAGGCGTGTTTTGCTCTAAATAGAACCAAAGGTAGGAGAGGTGAAGGATGACTGTAGCTGCTTTTTTCTTCAAATAGCACCTGGAAATAATTTTCTTGATTAGTTTTAATATAAACTCAACTTAATCATACCAATTACGTTGTTCAGTTAGAAGTAAAATGAAGGTATACCTGGCTCTTAATAAAGTAACGTGTACCTTTACTGCAGTTCGTTTTTTCAGTGATTATGCAACGCGTTAGAAATCGTCTTGTTTTTGTATTCGTGTGTACTTTTACACTCCTGCAAGAGCCCTGAAAGGGCTAGCTGTATAAATAAACAATAGCCATATAATTCATAATAAAAATTAAAAACAGTGATTCCTAATGACACAGCGATAAGTCAAGTTAGTCGAGTCAAGGGTGGTTCAGAAGAGGAGGAGGAGAACTGGTGCTCGGGAGTCGGGGATAGAGCCGAGATGAGAAAGAGGTCCGCCGCCTCGAGGAAACCTATAGAATGGCCTTGAAAACCTTCATCCTGGGATCCTGGGAACCTGATCTACACGGCTGGACAAAGCGGGACCAACGGACCGGGACATCGCCACCTGCTGCGATTGGTCAGCGCTGCGGAGCTGGCCAATCGCAGCAGGATTCGATGTGTCGGTCCCTTGGTCCCACTTGGACCCGCAGTGTAGATTAGGACCCTTGGTCGTTCGCGGGTCTTTGAAGTTGCTAGTTCTGTATCAGCGCAGTAGATCAGATATTTAGTCAGGCTAGTATGACATTTAACTTGAGGTATTTAACGGACACCATAAAGGAGCCAAAGCACGACCATGTGCTGACACGATGCTCATCTACATCCAAACGGGCAGGGGCGAGTATTTCTTAATTTCTAAGATTTTATAATTTCATAAGATATTTCTCAGTGCGAGTATTTATTCCAAGATTCATTGGTTCTGCAGCAAACAAGTTTAGCTTTGTGTGGTCAGAGCTACTCAGTAAGCTTGCACACTCGACAATAACCTCAAGCGGCCAGCAGAGAACTATACTTAGAAATTCCGAATCAGTGGTTCAGAATTTTGGTCGCTTTTTTTTCAAATACATTTTTAAATAATTATTTGGGTTTATCTTCAAATTGTAGCCAGTAAGGAATCAAAACCTCGGAGCTAATTAAAACTGGTGTTTTTCGGGACGTGAAGGCGCACCCGTTAAATCTTTCGCACCCCTTAAATCTTTCAAAATACAAATGTATCAGTAACTTTCCTAAGATGATAACTTTATCACGTTTGTTTCTTGTACAAGATATGAAGTTCATTATTCCCATATATTTAAATCGATTACGGCTGAGGTCCCCCAAAACTTTTTTTTTTTTGCTTTTTTTTTAGTAATGGGCGTAAACATGCGGTTGCTATTTTTACTTGCTTTAGTGTAAATAAAGATACCGATGAACAGATCACGGTCACATAATAGCCTTTGCGAACATATTACAACAACCGATATTGTTTTGGAGATATTTTAAACAAGCCAAAACTATACAGTAGAAACTTAGCCACCCGTATTTTACTTCAACAGTAGTGTAAACTTTTTTTTTTCAATCTTTTTTTACATGACGGCCTATGTCTGCGCGGTTGCGCATTTCAATGTCTTGAATATGCATAAGTTCTAAAAATACGTGATTTTGCAATTTTTTTATTAGTGTTTTACGACACATTTACTAAAATACAAAACGTCACAATATGAAAACTTAAATATGGTTATATGTGGCTGTCTGAAGGTTTGAATATGTGCTGCGTCGACCAGTAATACCGTAAAATCAGGGAGAGAGATAAAAAAAACCGAGACCAGTAGAGTTACGTTCGGGAACGTCAAGTATTTTTAAATACATTTTATGATAATAACCTAATTAATGAAAATAAAAACCGGAAGGTCCTTTTTAAACTCTTCTTTATCTCCCATCTAAAAAAACATTATCATAACGACACTTCTTACAACGTGCCCCAGAGGTCATTACACACAGTGAGTAACTGACAGGCGCTTTATTTTAATTAAACGAAACAAAAACGGAAAGCCGCATGTTCCAGCAAATTCCAGACGGTTGCCATGGAAACTCAGCCTGAATTAGCCCAAGCGCAATGTAACCACCATTAATAGTAGTGAATGCTAGTGAATAATATGGCGTCATTAGTTTTTATTTAAAAAATGGTGTCATTACTTACTTTGTAATCCGTTGTTCTTGCAAGACACTGCTAATCCTTCGTCCCGTAAATATGAGACGAGGGACTAAATACAAATCAAATAAATATAAATACCTAAAAGCCCAGCAAAACACATCGCGATAACCGCAAAGTAGGTGTAATTGACTGACTAAGTAATGACAACGAAGGCGAAGCTAGTGAAAATATAACATCTTAACTCAGAATTGCAACAAATATGTGGGGGAAAAAAAAAGGCGCCGTGTTTTGTATTTGTCTCTCCGATCCACAGTCACGGGCTCAAAACTTCTGTAAGTGTAGGTTCTGTGTTTACCATTGGGTCATTATCGATGGGTAAAATATATGCGCAAAGAAAAAACGCCAATTAGAAGTGCTTGTTTACACTCTAAAAAGAATGTGCTGTCCTTGAAAGGTTTTTCGACCGACCCAAAAACACTTTCAGCTCTTTCAAGAACGGTTTCGCCTCAAACACTCGCACCCTTGCGCACTAGAAAGGCAACTGGGCAATGAAGAATTCCTTCACATCAAAAAAGGAACTTAAGAGAACATCTTATATGTTTTTCGCGAAGATGAGTTTTCCGGCGATGTGGAAAGGAACCCAGGCCCCATGTCTCTAGCCCAAATAGAAGAATTCAATAATCTTAAAGACACTGTTACAAAACTTCAGGCGAGTCATTCTACGCTTCAGCAGGAAGTCACTCAGCTTACAGAGCAGCAAAAGCAGTACGAAGCGACCGTTTCGGCCCTTGAGGAGCGCGTAGACCAGCTCTCAAGTGAACTGAATTCCCGGAAAGAAACAGGTGATTGCGATACATCTACTCCACCTCACCTTACGGAGGCTTTAAACGAGCTGTCTAAATTAAAAGCGCGCTGCGACGACGCGGAGGGCAGATCCCGCCGTTCTAATCTAATATTTTTCGGAATCGCTGACACTGACAAAGAAACTTGGGCTCAATCTGAGGGCTTGATCACAAGCCTGTGTTCCGAGAAACTCGGTATCGAAGTTTTATCTTCCGGAATTGAAAGAGCTCACCGGTTAGGAGCATTCCATCAGCAGAAAATTCGTCCCATCATTGTCAAGTTTTCATCGTTCAAAGAAAAAGAGGGCATTCTTGGTTCTGCGCACAAGCTTAAGGGCTCACGCGTTGCAATTAGTGAAGATTTTCCACTTTCTGTAAGGCTCGCACGACGTCGTCTTCTTGATTTTGCCAAACCAAAGGGAACGCCTTTTCGGCTGCGTCACGATAAACTGTTCATAGATGGCAAGTGTTTTGTGTTCGATGACGCTATCGGCTCGGTTGTTGAAAAATGTACGTAGCAATGCCGGCGTTCTTCGCGTTTGCCCACTCACAATCAAACTGCCAAACCTCACGTTATCAACAAGATATCTTCTATTCATTCTATTTTGTTTACTAACATTAGAAGCCTAATCCCAAAGAGAGATGATGTGAATTCCTTGATTCAAACATGCAACGCCGACTTCATTGTTCTTACTGAGACGTGGTTGAATCCCGACATATCAGATGCTGAATTGTTTCCTCCTTATCCAAACTTTCGTGTGTACAGGTGCGACAGAATTACTAGAAAGGGGGGAGGCGTACTTTTGGCTATTAATAATCAAATCACGTCTCGGCTCATTCCACTTTCAACCGCACTAGAAGTCGTATGGGTTTATCTCCCTACGGCGCCCTCTGTTGTACTGGGAGTATGTTATAGGCCACCTGATAGTAATAAGGAATTCACCTTTGAGCTTAATAAGTGTCTTTCTGAACTCGCTACTCAATATCCTAACGCTTCTGTTGTACTTCTTGGGGATTTCAATTACCCGAATATTAATTGGTCTACCTTCACATCCACTTGCACTTCCTCTCAAGAATTTATAGATCTTTGCCTAGATTATAACCTAACAAATATTATCACACAGCCTACTAGAATTACCGACTGCTGCAGCAATATACTCGACTTGTGCTTAAGTCAGGATCCTTCTCTTTTTAGCAACGTTACCTACTTAACAGGAATCAGCGACCATCTTGTCATCGACATAACACTCTCTCTCACTGTTCCTCGAAAATCACATTATTGCAAATACATTCGCGACTACGCGAGGGCCGACTATGTGTCTATCAACGCATGCCTCGAAGACTTTTACCAATCATTCTCTGTTAATCTCGAGGAAAGAACCGTCAATGAAAATTGGACGCTCTATAAAAATAAGCTATCCCACTTAGTTGAGCGCTTCATCCCATTGACCCGCATCATATCAGATAACTGTCACCCATGGTATAACAAAACGGTGCATAGTCATGCTAACAAGAAAAAGCGACTTTATAAACGAGCGAAATCTGTCAACAATGCAGCCTCGTGGGATGCATATCATGCGTGTGCTAGAACATACAAAACCGCCATTGCCGATGCTAAAATTAAGTTTTATACTCACGACCTCCCCAACATTTTAACAAATAAACCCAAAAAGTTCTGGAAAGTGGTCAACCCAGCTCTGTCTCTTCCATTGCAGTTCATTAACGACAACGGCATCCCACTTTCAGACGAAGATAGCGCTCTTTACCTTAACAATTTCTTCACATCAATCTTTACTAAAGAAGACTTGCTAAACGTTCCCGACTCATGCCCATTAACTCACCCCCAGATGAATCCTATCATATTTGACCACGCAGGTGTAATGAAAGCAATAGAAAACCTAAAGGTTTCCTCGAGCTCTGGAGATGACCAAATTAATTCGAAGGTATTAATAAACACTAAACATATTTCCTCTGTTTTTCTCTGTGACATTTTCTCACAATCGCTCACGCTTTCCATAATTCCACGTGACTGGAAAATAGCTAACGTAATACCTGTTCACAAAACTGGTGATCGCCAACTAATAAGTAATTACCGTCCCATCTCTCTCACCAGTGTTCCATCTAAGCTCATGGAGCATATACTTTACTCAAATATAATAAACTTTCTTGACTCTCATAACCTTCTTTTTAAACATCAGCACGGATTTCGTAAATCTTACTCTTGTGAAACCCAGCTAACCGCCTTCCTTACTGATATTTACTCAAGCTTTGATTCGAATATTCAGACCGACGCCATTTTCATTGACTTCTCCAAAGCATTTGATAAAGTACCCCACCAACGTCTTTTAACAAAGCTTAACGATATTAATATTCATCCCTCTGTTGTTAAGTGGATTTCTGAATTCCTGATTAACCGTAAGCAATATTCCTCCGTTAACAACGTAAAATCTCCCACCTCTACCGTAACGTCAGGTGTCCCCCAGGGAACCGTACTGGGCCCCCTTCTGTTCCTAATCTATATTAATGACCTCCACCTTAATATCGCTTCTTCTGTGCGGCTGTTCGCCGACGATTGTGTCATTTACCGACCCATTCTTTCAAACCATGATCATCATGCTCTCCAGGAAGACCTAGAGTCTGTAATCCATTGGTGCGAAAAATGGCAGATGACATTAAACTTCAATAAATGTAGATCCCTATCAATTTCCCGCAGTTCGCGTGCCACACCATTTTCGTATTACCTCTCTAACACCCAAGTAATAGCATGCTCATCTTATAAGTACCTGGGTGTTCATCTCACCTCTGACCTATCATGGACTACTCACATAACTTCTGTTATTTCTGATACTAACCGTTCTCTCGGATACTTGCGCCGTAACCTTAAACTTGCTACACCCTCCGTAAAACGACTAGCGTATACTACTCTTATAAGATCGAAATTAGAATACGCCTCATCTATATGGTCCCCATGGCAGTCCTACCTTGCAAATAATCTAGAATCCGTCCAAAACAGAGCCCTTCGTTTTATTTATAACAACTACTCACCATATACCAGCATATCAGGATTACGCCAATCAGCTAACCTTCATTCACTTTCCCTTCGCCGCCGAGTATCACGCCTTTCTCTCCTCCATCGAATTTTCTATCACAATAGCCACCTTAAAGAATCACTGCTATCACCTCCCCATCGTATTTTCCCGCGTCTAGATCACCTATGTAAATTACGTCCAATTCGATCATCAACTGTTTCTCACCAGACTTCCACACTACCATTGGCCATCGAGGATTGGAATTCACTACCTCATAACATCGTTTGTATTAATGATACTACTAAATTTGTTGAAGCCATTACCCTCTTTTTATCTAACCTACCTAGCTAGCTTACAGTGTTATAATTGTGTTTACTGTTCTATTTGTTTTTGTTCTATTGCCACCCCCTTGTATAATGCCCCACGGGCCCTCAAGGAAAATAAATGATGATGATGATCCCTTTCAGGGACTGCTTAAAATAACTTTTTAGGGTGCATAATACGGGACAGGCCGAAGAACCCATAAGAATTCTTTTACGACCAGACTTTATTTTATATATTTTTAGAGTGTATAGAGACACCGTAATTTCGGTCTGCATTTCACGTATGGCGACGCTGGCTTAAGCTGTAGTAGGTAATTTTATCCAGTACAGTACGACTGCTCCTCTGGGGAGTTTAACGTGCACCACAGAGTAATGCTAGATGAATGCGCGCCGGAACGACGCTCAGAATGATCGAAATGGGCAGAAAAGGGCAATCGAACCCAAGATCCGAGCAATCCCCGCCCCAGTGCGCTTCGCGGTTCGTTTCGATTCCTGCCCTTGCCTGTTTCGCACTGCAGAACTCCCGATACCCGGGTTCTGCTGCGCTAGCTGTCGCTCCACTTTTTGCAAGCTGCGGTGAGCTATACCACACACGCCCACGCTCCAACGTCGAAGTAAAATTGTTTCCCTATGAAGAGAAGTTCGCACTCTCCTAATCGACAGGAACGTTGTCCCCAAACGCACGCGTCATTGGAATAATCTTTGAACACCGCATGCTCCTCCAGAATGAATCGCGTTCGCCGAGAGGAAACAGGTGTTTCTAGCAATCCGTCCAGAACAGAACGCCAAGACAGATGCTGGAGGCAAAAATTTCTCCATTGTGTCGAGTCCGCGGTTGCTGAGGCCATTTGTGACGCAATTGTATAAACAGGTTTCACGCAGCTCTTTATGTACTCCCTTTCCTAACGGTAGACCGCATAGCCTATATCGTCGCTTACGTAGGAAAGCAGGGGCGACGGCTGTGTGCCCGTCGATAGCTCAGTTGGTAGAGCGGTGGACTGTAGAGGCTTTCCCGTGCGGACATCCATAGGTCGCTGGTTCAAATCCGGCTCGACGGACGGCATTTTTTTTAATATTTTAAACAGTTTTAGTTGGATGAGCGAAACCCCCTAGTAAGTTAACAATTAAATACAAACGAGAGGAAATGAGGGATGACAAAATTACTCTCCGGAATGAATGATATTATTACTGGAAAGATATGAGAATTTGGTTAAATTTTCGCAAACTGACAGTAATTACAACACATTACAATTACTCCTCAAATGTAATAAAATTAGTTTTACATTAGTTTTCAATCCATTAAAACAGTAATTCGGGAACATTTGATCTAGAGTACGAGCTTCCTGTTGCATCGTCCCTGCCACATGCACCTCAGAGTGAGCCATGCAGAGCAGTCGCTTTGCTGGTGCAAACGAACAACTTTCTTTTTTTCTTTTTTAGATGTGACAATATAAGGAAACGTTTTCTTTTTATCTCTCCCATAAAGAATATTTCGCATTGGGGACAAACGTAATTACGTAAGTAGTCAGGGATTTTCTCGAATTTACCGCTTGGAAGTCATGAATTATACACATTTTTAAATTACAAGCCTGGATAAGTATTTGATTACATTACTCATTAAAACAAGTTAACTGACATACTGCAGCTTTCACAGTAGTGTAATTACAGTATTGTCATCAGTGCCACCTCTGCGTGCAATGAAGATGGGTCTACTAAGCGATGCGTAGGCATACAGAGGACGCGTTAGGAGTAACAGCATTACATTCACGACTGCTGGAGAGTCACCCTTTTGACAGGGTGACCGTACACCGATAACGCTTGAGGGTTGAACGCAGAGTGTTACGGGATTGCTTTTCATGAGATGAGAGTGGCGTCACAAATAAACGTCACAAAAAAGGTACGACACGACCGCTAAATCTACCAAGTCGTACTAATCAATAGTTATTATTGATTAATTATAAGAAAATAAATATAATCCTCTTTCTGCTCCAGAGTCTTTGTCTCTCTACTTCATCCGTACTATTAAGATAGTTTCTTTTTTTTTTCTTTCTTTGCCGAAGGTTACACTGTTTAATGCCTAACAGCTACCGTATTTTCGTTGTTATTTTAAGATTCCGTCAGCCATATTACGTTACTTGCTACCCGTAACAAAAATTTAAAAAAAAAAAAACTTTTCTTCCTCATCTCGACTCAAAAAACAAAAAAGCGTTGCAGTGCACTTCCCATAACGTCAAGTATTTTTTTTAAATAATTTTGTGGTGATAATTTCATCAATAAAAACAGAAACTGAAGAACTAGCTTCGGAATTAAGTTTTGTTTAAAAACTCTTCTCAACCAAAACATTTTAGAAGCTAAGGGGTCAATGTATCTTCCTATAAACTCCATAAAATAATGAAAAAAAAATAAGAAAGGCGCATGTTCAGAAATTTGCAAGATGACCATCAGCCCGCCAGAAGCGCAATGCACAGTCGTGGATAAGGTAAGCTAAAACCACCGAGCGACGACCGAAAGATAACGGTGGCGCTTCCCCGACAGAAGAAGCAAAACCAGTAGCGAGAGATAGCGTGTGAACGAGATTGCGGTGGCAGGCTACCTGACTCAGCCTGATCTCACTTGAAAACTACACGGTTTTGCTGCGTGTTTGCTGCTATACTGGACTCGAGGAAACTCCTCCCACCTCTTTCCCCTTCAGCACAGTGAACGCAGGAGAGGAGGCCGCCTCCTCTCCAGCGTTCGCTGTGCTCAGGTGGAAAGAGGTGCGAGCAGTTACCCATAAACTCTTAATCTGTCACCGACTACAGATATTATCACTTTTGCCTAATCTGAAACATTATGCAAGTGGCACAGGAACGAGCTGTCAATAAATCGTCGTATGTAACACTTCACCACTCCAGAATTTCAAGGAGTAAACGGACTCGTCATTTACAGGAATACAGGTATAATAAGGAATGTTTGAAGATAGGAGTGAGTAGACAGGCCAGCTAATTTGTGTTACACCTTTCTGAAAAATCGTCACCTCCGGTGTTTAAAAATGTGTAATAAAGAATGTCAAATGAGAATTTTTCGCGCACAATACGTGAGTGGAATTTATTGCCCGAGAGTGTTGTGGCCCGTAGCGAGAGCAATTTTTGGTCTTCATGAGCGCGCTTCTTGAGACTTTTAAAAAATGTGATCTGTATACGTATGAATGGGTCTGCTATTGTTGTTTGTACCAGTGTATGTTCCTTTCGAAGTGTCCTTTCTTTTTCTCACACCTATGAGAGTCCTATTGAAAACCAGTAGTATGTAAAAATAAAATAATAAATTAATAAATAAATAAGGCCGCGGCAAACTTGGGTAGGCACTAAAAATAGTAAAGGCAAGTAACATAGAAATGCTCCTAAAACGCGGGAAAAGAATAGTCAGACAGAAGTGCCCAGCATACCCTCATCCAAATACTAACTTTTTTTTTTTTTTGCTAGTACAATTTTTAGTTTTTGGTAAACGCGACTGGTATCTTCTGGTCGTTGCTTTGTCGTTTTATTTTACCTTGTCCACTCTTGAACCTCCCTAAGTAGGCCCCTTAGCGGTCAATTGTGTCAATCGTTTTTTTATTCGATGTGTAGTATTGGCAAGAGACGTATCTCGTAAAACAAGGCTATGATATATACCTTTGGAACTCAGCAAAAGCGCAACACCGTAAAATCAAGGCAGGTATGAATGACCGAAGAAATAAAGAGTAAGCAGGCAAAGTTGGTGGATATTTATAGCATCTTGAGCCGGAGACGGCGGCCGAGAGACGACAAACAAAATAGACGATTTCGAAACAATAGATAGTTCTTGAACCCGTGCCACAGGCACGGGCTCGAAAAAAATTTAAGTCTTTTTTTTAGATTTTCGCATTTGGCCGTCAACAAGAGATTGACGGCCAAATGAGCGAAATTTGCTCAAAAATACATTGCTTGTTAAAGAGAACAACTTGCCACCCTATAACTCATGATCGTGGGCAAACGTACCACAGGAAGGCACCACGAAGTGGCTGCGTAATGACCCATTGAAACAGTTTTTCAGCATTGCATGTTTATGCTATCGGATTCCTTACACCTATTATTATCCTCACATTATTTTTCCCCGCGTGAATCACTCATGTAAACTAAAACACATAAAACGCCACTCATTTTTTTATTCAAAGTCATTCATACCTTGAACAATGATCGATTGAAATAACCTTCCTGCACAAACTGCGATGAAGGTGATATAACAAGATTCTACAGTCTGATGTGCAGCGAAAATAACATCTAGATTTTTTTGTGGCTTTCTTATTTGTATTCTACTTGTGATTATCTAATTTATCCCTTTTATTGTTTGTGCATGTTTTCTTTTGCTGTCATGTCTATGGTAGTTGTTATTCTAGCAATTTTATGCATTGTTAAACTGAAGTCGATTTTGAGATTGTCCTTTTGTGCTGACAGCTCAATTTAGACTCTCTAAGCATCCCAGCAAACCCGAAGTCACAACCGTGCGTAGCTTATTTCCTCGTTAAAAGCGTGTTCAAAGATCGCGACACAACCTTTTTGGAAAGAATTTTCTTCCGAGTGAAGTGGTCGACGAAGGGCGCTTGTCGGCGAGTTGCAAGCGATGGCTTCGCCCGCGGAGAAAAAAAGGAGTCTTATCCGAATGTGTATCTATCAGACTCTCTTCGAAACTAGTTATAATAAAATCATTCGAAATCTGCGCGTATTGTAGGGCTTTCATTGGTTCACATAATGTGGTCCGCGAGAAAAAAGAGTCCACATGTTTTTCCATTGCCCTGAGATGAATAGGCGGTTTTGTAATATAGGACTTGGTATATGTGGCAACTAAGACATCTTAAAAAATATAAGAACAAAAACAACCTTTTTCAAAAATGACTTCAGTGCCCCTTTAAGTCTTTTTTTCCCCTCCATGTGATAGATCAGTTGGTAGGCATTTAGATTACTTATGAATATAAAAAAAATTAAAATATAGATCATGTTTTATACACAAAACAGCTGTTACAGACAATTTGACTAGAGAGGACGCACTGACATTTGCCGGCGAGAAAATGTCACCATTGTCATTTACGTCGAAGTTATACAAACAGGTTTCCCGCACCTCCTTTCCTGTCCTCCTTCTAACGGTAGACTGAATAACCTACATTTTCATTACTATAGATATATGAAAGCTCCAGGGGGTGTGATGTGCCCGTCGATAGCTCAGTTGGTAGAGCGGTGGACTGTAGAGGTTTCCAATGCGGGCATCCATAGGTCGCTGGTTCAAATCCGGCTCGACGGACGGAATTTTTTTATGTGGCTTTCAATTAGATTTTGGCACAATGAGTAAAACACGTCTCAGAGCTCAATAAAATACGTATTAGAGGCAGGCCTTCCTTATTATAAAGTTGTGTTTACTGAGAAACGTGGTTACTGGCAAGACGCTGTAGGAAATGTGCTAATACCCTTTCTGGTAACTGCGTTTCCTAAAGAAAACGCGGCTGAGCTTCTGCCTCTAAAGGACACACGTACTTTATTTGTAATGTGATCTATAGTTTGTGCTCTCGTGTCACTATTTCTTTCTTTTTTTTTTACATGTTTATTGTTCTATGTCCTCCTATCCTTTCCTTCCTCTTTTAAAGGGATACTGAAGCGAAACTTGAAATACACCTATTATGGTCAGAAATAGGTTCAATATGATCAATGATATTCATAAATCGTAATCGCGCGTTTGTATTTTGAACGGATGGCTATATTTTTCACCCTGATGGGCCCGATTGGGCGCGCGCTCAAAAATCGGCCATCGGAGAGCGCGATGCGTCTTGGGATATTGGGCGCATTCGTGACGTCACTTGTGCCGGTCGGGAAAGGCTACGGCGTGAATGTTGTGGTTACGAGCGTTGCCACTTGGTGGCGCGTCGACGATTTACGACCTGTGACAACGTGGCCGTTTGAGATGTGCAAGGGCTGCACGCACGCTGCACCACGGGACCACGGCCAGTCGGCAACCACGGCAGCACTGACAAAACCAGCTCTGAGGCCGGATTCTCAAAGCGAATTCACGACGAAAAAAGTGCGTACGACAAATTTGAGAGAAAACCCGTGCTCTCGAAACGAAATTGTCGTAACCTTTGCGCAGGTTACGACAGAATCCTACGACAGCTCCGAAGCTGTCTTACGCACTTTTTACGATCAAATCAACAAGGCCGACAGCGTCGCTCAGTTACTTGGTATCGGCCACCAACGGACATTTATTTTTCTTCGTGCTCTTCTCGTGCGTCCCGACTTCAACCAGCAAGAAAAAAGGAAGGAGGACTTAAAACAGACCACGCAGGATCCACAAACACACGAGAAGAGCTACAACAGCCACGATTCTGCCGACCGAGCGAGCTCGGCAGAATATAGTAGGCCTAGCAGCAACATCGACTCGGCGCACCGTTGCTCCGACGGTCCTTGGCCAAGACCGTCTGTCCATGACCGGCTGGCCTGCTGAATGGAATATGCCCGCGCGACCCTTGTGGACCCTTACCGGATGAGTAGTTTGATCCTTGAACTAAATTTCAGAGGTCAATATTTTCCCCTTGTCATCTCGATCTCCTTGTTTTCCGAGACAGCGGTGACGAACGCTGTCGTCGAAAAGGGGCTCTCATTGATTCTATCTCCTTGTTTTGTGTGATATAGAGCTCAAATAAACGCCATACGGATTACCTTGGCAGCTCGGTATGTACACTCTGTTATTAGTATGCCATTTTTATTCTGACTCGACGCTACGTCAGTGTCGAGCTATAGCAGTTCGTGGGAGCTACGCGATGTCGGTCTAACCTTTCTTTGCCGAGTGTCATGTCAGTATCGAGTTGCAATCGTAAAAGATCGGTCCAGAAGCGCTTACCGAAACGCGGTCTAACAGAGCGAATCCAGCACTTCGATCAAACGCGCGTGTCCGCTCCGAGTGTGAACAGGTATTTGGCATTTGCGTGGCTCTTGCTGACACCCTCGTAGTTCAAACATATCCTTTTTAACGTCGGCTTGCAGCTCGCGACTCGCAGCAACTAATACCGGCCGTGCCAGAAGCATGCTCGGGCCGTGTCGTGCAAAGAGCCGCAACGAGAACGAGCTCACTGTGGCCAACTACGCTTTGGCTTTCTCCGCCAAGGCTTTGCAAACGCGTTCAGGCCTAGGCGAATTCTGCCGGCACGCCGTATTGCCGCAGAACGGCGCTGCTATTTTGGCACAAGTGATGTCACGAGAACTTCCCCCCATCCACCAGATGAGAATTTGAAATCGTTTAATTATGTTTAAAATTAGTTCTCCTGTGTTTTACAGCGCAATATTTATATTTCCGAGGTGGTGCCTGTCCCTAGCCCATATTTATGCAACAAGATCGGCGCTAAAATTTCGTTTCACTACCCCTTTAACTCCCCACTACCCCCTCCCTAAAACAGAGTAGCCAACCAGGACTCCAACCTGGGTTAACCTCTCTGTTCTTCTTTTTCCGGCTCTCTCTCTCTCTCTCTCTCTCTCTCTCTCTATCTTTCTGGTAACGCGTTATTCTTATGGCTGCCGCAATTGTGGGATTTATAAATGGCTATAGCGAATACCTCATTCCCGTTGTTAGTTTATGGTTTTGTTAATTAAACTACGTAAACTCGTTACCCGCTAAGCTTTGAGTGAACTTCAAATCACACTTCGATCTGAATAAAAAAAGTATGCTTTCTGTCAAAGAAACAAATATAAAAAAGCGAGTCAGCTCAAACATATGTCAAATACGCGTATTTTAGAAAAAGAGAAATATTCTTTACAGTGATAAGACGTCACTGAAAAAATAAACACACGGGCCGACAAAACAACTTATCTGTTTTGTCCGTCCTTGTTCTCATGCTTTCAGTAACGTCTAATTGCAGCGAACGTGCTCACCTCCCAGGTAGCATAAGGTGTAGCACACATGGCCCACGTGGGCCTCACGTTGTCCAAATGAGCTGGGACAGAACCTGCAATACCCCGGCGGGTATTGCGGGGGCTATTTCGTGCCTGTGTCGGCACTCCGTGTGGCTTAAGCATGCCCATTTCGGGCCGCCCGTGCAATACGCACGAGGGTTCCTCCTCGGTTATGCGAGGGAAAAGTTAGCGTTGTGGAAAAAATGAGGGCGCGCCCACTTGGGCTGCCGACACAGTACCCCCGTGGGTCCCACCACGGCTACGCGTGGGCATGCCCAACTTGGGTGCAATGCATCTGTGGGTCCCACCTCGGCTATATGGGGGCAGAGTTAGCACACAGATGGGCTCCATAGGGGCAACGCGTGGGCATGGGTAACTTGGGCTGCCCGTGTAATAGCCCCGTGGGTCCCACCTTGACTATACAGGGGTGTGGTCCACGGGGGCATCCCCCGCTCGGGGTGCACATGCAATGCCCCCGTGGGTCCTACTTCTGCTATATACGGGGGCAGGGTTAGCAGAGAGGTTGGCTCCACGGGTGTATGCCCAACTTGGCCTGCCCATGTTGCGTATAACCGAAGTGATACCCTTTTGGGTATCACTTCGGTTATACGGGGGCAGAGTCGGCGCAGGGGTGGGCTCCATGAGGTTACCGCATGGGCAGGCCCAACTTGGGCTGCTCTTGTGATGCCCCCGTGGGTTCCCCAACTCGGCTAAACCGGGGCAGAGTTAGCCCAAAGGTGGACTCCGAAGGGGCACCGTCTGAACATGCCCAACTTGTACTGCACGCGCGATGCCCCCGTGGGTCCCACCATGGCTATACGGTGGAAAGTTTAGCACAGATGTGGGCTCCAAAGGGGGGAAAACGCGGCCCAACTCGAACTACTTGTGCAGCTCCTAAAATTGCACTTTCCGCTGATGTTAAGAATATTTACTGCACGTTCTGGACATTCAACATAAGAGCTCGGCTTAACTTCATATCAAATAACCGAGCATTTTAGCTTTAAGCGTGAAAGAGAAATCTTAGCTAACTTACTACTCAGCTTGTATGTTGAGAAGGCCTTTTTACGAGGAGCTTAATTTTTTATACGCCGAGTATTTAATTAAAGGGTGAATTTCAAACACTCTTCTGGGAATGTCGAATATGCTCTAACACTACAGTCCTCTGCACCTCAATAAGGTAGAACGAGGGTAAGACGGACCGGGGAGGAGGAAGCAGACGGAACGCTGGAGAAGAGAGGGGGAAACCTCCTTCTCTCGTTAGCGTTCCGTCTGCTTCCTCCTCCCCGGACCTACCTTCTTGAGTTGCAACGAACTATTGGGCAGGAGATCGAACTATAGGGGGCGTTCTGACCCGTTTGTTTTCCCCACGCTCGGTGTTTACTCAACACAAGGCCTGTGCACATGCCGACAGGCCTTATGGGCATGGGCATGTCATCTTCTACAATAGAGCGCGGGCACAGTTTAAAGGGGTCATGAAACGCTTTTCCAACTTTTTCCTGTTTCGCTTTCCTCCTCAACTCATAAATCGCGCATTCCACCAAACAGTTAAAGAAGACGAAAAGGGGGAGTCCCCTCTTGCTCGCACTCTCGTTTGTGTAATCCCGGACACATCCATTCTCCCCCTCGAAGATTAGCACGTCGCTCAAAATTCAGACAAAAGTTGCTTTCCCCACCCCGTACATTCCGAAGCTGACAGTGCTGTTGAAGCTACGTGCTCGTTGGGCCAGCCACACTTGCCACGTGAGCGTGGCAAATGTGGCTGCAGAGAATGAAGTCAGGTGATGAAAGGGAGGCGGCTGATTGCTCCGGCAAGCGCGTAGCTTCCACCACAATGTCAGCTTAGGGGTGAAGGGAATAAGTGAGGTCCGGTTGCGTGTGACGTCAGTTTGGACCCGATAGCGCGCTTTTGGGACCGCGGATGTATCACAGTGAAAAGGCAGAGAGGTTGCGAAGGGGAGGAGGTACGAAATAGTCCGCTCTGTTTTCAAATTTTCGCACTGAAAGTCAGCCTTTTGACTTTCTAACTTTTTTCTTTTGGTCCACTGAACGATGTGCTATTAGTAAAATCCCAATCTAAAAAAATTTATCCCAACCCAAAAATCGTTTCATGGGCCATTTAATGTAAAAAAATACTAAAAATCGACGAAGCGACGTTAAGTGCCGGATCTATCCTCAGAGAATGCGAGCTTGACCCACTTCGGCTTTTGTGCTGAGCTGGGATCGTGCACGCTGCATTGTTCATGCAGGCCGCAGTGGAAACAACAGAGGCCCTCCTCTCCCTCGCCGGAGAACACGAACTCCAGCCGAACGCTGACGCCGCGTTCGGTTATGTCGGCCGAGCGCTGCGTCGTTGTATTTATTGTCCCCATCCGTGTAGTTGTTAAGTTAACCGCTTGGGGCGTCACGGTCTGTCCTCCTCCCCAATATGTGTCTGTAGCCGGCTCTAAAGTCGCTGGATTGTAACTTCCAGATCCAGTGACTTTAGCCGGCTCGAGCTGACTCTGAATCGCGATTATCTGTCCAACAGGATTTTATATGAAAATATGCACAGTTCTTTGTTCCATTTCGTACACATACAATGCCCAATCTTGTCTTACCCAATCCGTTTTATTTATCTATCAAAATGTATCAAAATGGTAATATATATTTTATATATCTGTTGTCCGTCCCGTTTTTTTTTTTTTTTTTTTGCTGTTGGGTTAAAGTTTTAGTATTGAACCTGCTCGCTTGCACTCTTTTTTTAATGTCAATGATTTTTCCACTGGACGTACGGGAAAATTGAGGTACGCTCAATTTGGATGCACCGTAATACCCCACACAGTAGGGAAATGATCAAATGACCCCGAACGAGATGAGGTTCCCAGTGGGACATCATGTGGGCTGCCCGACGGCCCACCGTGGGCCCCGCGAAGGTGGCCCACGTGGGCTGCCTACCTAGGCCTCCTGTGGGTCCCACGAGGAGGGCCCTTATTGGCTGCCCAAGTAGACGCACTGTGGGTCCCACGAGGGAAGCACATGTGCGCTGTCCAAGTAGGCATCCTGGAGGTGCCCTGAGGCAGCCAAGTTGGGTTTCCCATGTGGGCCCACTTAAGCCCGACTTGCAAAACCGACGTGGGACACACGTGGGATGCTCGAGTGGGACACTTGTCATAATAATTTAATTTTAGTAAGTCAAAAACCAAAGCCATGTTGTAAAGCTAAAAAAAATTATGACAAGATTTCCTGCAAAGTGACCACAAAGGTGAACATAATTGTAAACCTGAGACTGGGGCAGGAAGAGGATCTCTTCCTGCCCCAGTCTCAGGTTTACAATCATGTTCAACTTACACCAGCTCGCCTGCATTCTGACTATTTTTTCGTTGACCACAAAGGCTTACGACGTGGCGGGTTCTAAGTGCCTCAATTTAAGCTAAAGTAACTAAAAACAAAAAGTCCCATGTTTACAAAAACATCTGGGCGGGCACCATGGGGTCTTTGTCTTAATCGTTCTACGAGCAGGTCCCCTGCTCACTATGTGACGTTTTTGGGTTTTTTTTCGTGCGATTTGTCGTTTTTGCAGGAAAAGACCTGCTTCCCTCTAAGTAAGTCTTTATATAAGTGCGAAACTCGGCAAAAAACAATGCAGTAAAAATTAGGAAAGCGTAAATTACTAAAAAAAATAAAAACATGCAGGAAAAGCTGGTGGATATCTAACACAATGAGCCCAAAAAGGCGACAAGAAGGTGGCAAGCAAAATATGTTGAGGTTGTCTTTTGAGCTTGTCTCCCTGTGCCATAACCAAATGCTAGAAGCTGGTATAAATGTATTTTATTATACATTTATTGATACTGACAATCTGAATTCAGGTTGTAACCGGAGTGATAGTTAATCAAAAGGGTATACATCACAACAAAGGACAAGACATTCAGTTCTCAAAAATCACATCCAAAACAACAAATACTAAAAAGCAACCCCGTAGCGCTGCAAAACAACAAATGCATGTTTAGGTTCCCGCTTTGTACCGTCCACAACGGGTTCAATGTATCTGCACCAGGACAAAAAAAAATTGAATTCACCCGAATAAAGAGAAGTTTGCACCCTCGTGATAGACAGAGGGGATGAGCGCAAAGACAGTCCAGAAAGGCTCCAAGAAGTGACGGCGTAAGACGCCATCAGAGCAGTCTTTTCGCAATGCATGCTCAGGCCACACCGCTTTACTTTTATTCAACATGAATCGTGTTCCCAGGAGAAAACAGTTATTACAATCCGACGAAACAGACAAGACATGGGCTGGCCCGGGAATATCTTTACTGAGTCGGATATGGTGTTGCTGGGCCTATTTGAGACCTTGTTAGACAAACAGGTTTCAAGCAACCCTTTACGCAGTCGCTCACCTCACGGTAGACCGAATAACCCATATTCTCGCTTGGGAAGGAAAGTGCAAGTAGCCGTTCTGTATCCGTCGATAGCTCAGTTGGTAGAGCGGTGGACTGTAGAGGCTTTCCCGTGCGGACATCCATAGGTCGCTGGTTCAAATCCGGCTCGACGGACAAAAGTTTTTTTTTTTTTTTTCTTTGTTGCAGAAGCGAAAGTCTTTGTCAGGGTGGCAGATATGACTCGTACTGAAAATGTGCTTACTAAGCTATGTGGACGGATGACAAACAGGGCCGACTGTCGAGTAGTGTTAGAACATGTGCTGTTACTGGTAACGCAAAAAATAGTTGGTGAACGCGTTGGTTAGAATTTTTTTTTTAAAGGCTAAGTAGCGCATGTCCCTTGCTATATTACCGTTTCGTGAATCAAATTACTTGCACTAATTACCCACCTCGTTCTGTGTACAATTTTAGAATATATATTTTATATTAAATAAGAGAACTTGAAGAATGAGTTTAAGATTGTAAAATTATGTTTATCTTCCTAATTAAAAAAAACAATTTATGGCGAGATTTAGAACTGGTCTACGAACGTAATAACAAAGTGTGAAAGTGACAGATTACAAGTTCAAACCTTAATTTGAACTAGAATATATAAAAACAAAAAGCCGCATGCTGAAACGAATTCAAGACGACCGCCATGTAAACTAAGCAACACTGTTGGTGCGAACAATGATCACCAGTTTTTATTCCGTTTTTTTTTTCTAACTTTAATGGCTGTCATCAAAAAAAAAAAAAAAAACTATAGTGGTGGTAAGCGCTTACTTTGTGCACTATCACAAGGTTCTAAATTTTATGCCCGATAATACCCTCATGCAAGAAAATTTGAAAAAATCGTTGACTTATTGTTTGCATTAACGCTGTCCCGCAGTCTACCGCCCGAATTAAGGCTCTCGAATGATATCGCGTCATTTTTTTTTTTTTCTTGTGAGATGTTTAGCTTTTGCAAAAAACGGCCTGCATCTCGTGAAAAAAAAGCCATAAAATATCGCAACGGTACTCAGCAAGACGCATCGCAGTTAAAACTACGTTAGTGCAGACGACTAAAAAATAATCCCTATGCAGGCAATACCGGTGACTACATAAAACCTTGAGCCCGAAAGTGCGGCAGAAACGTTCCAAGCAAAATGAACGCTGTCTTTGACGTGTGTTACAAACAAATGCTAACTGGTGCTATAAATATATACTGAATTATTTATTTTTTGATGATGCTAATCCGAATTCCGGTTGTATAGGAGTGATGGTAATTCAAAATCATACAAACCCTTGACATACGACAACACAAATACCAATCTCGAAAATCACAAGCAAAACGACGAATACCAGTATAAAGTAGCATTGTTGAGCTGCGTAACAACAAATGTGTGTGTGTATATATATATATATACCAGGACGGTCCGATAAGTACTTAGCCTCACCGCCCGATGGCACCGCTATCGCGAGACAAATTTACTATCGCGTTGTACATTCTCGTAGACGGCTACTACCAAAATTTCAACCGAATCGGACTCGTAGTTTTGTTTTTACCGCATGTGGAAGCGGGCGTGTCTGCGAATTTTAGAAAAATGGAAAAGGAGCATTATCGGTCGGTGATTCGATTCTTGTCTTGGGAAGAGAAATTGCGCAGTGAAATTAAAGAGCGCTTAGATACTGTGTACGGTGACTCTTCTCCTTCGATGGCGACCGTCAAAAATTGGTTTAACGAGTTTCAACGTGGTCGCACCTCGTTTTTTGATGAGTCACGCCCAGCTGCCCCGAAAACGGCTACCATGAAGGATAATGTGACAAAAATCCACGATCTCGTATTGGCAGACCGCCGATTGAATGTGCGCGAGATAGCTGAGACAGTAGGCATCTCAAAAGACCGCGTGGGTCATATCCTGCATGAAATTTTGGGCATGGGAAAGCTGTCGGCGTGATGGGTGCCACGTTGGTTCACTCCGGACAACAAGCGCAACCGTGAGACCACTTTAGAGCAGTGCTTGACGCTGTTTAAACGCAATCCGAAGGCGGTTTTGCGTCGTTTCGTGACCGTCGATGAAACATGGATCCACTGGTACACACCAGAGACCAAGGAACAGTCGAAACAGTGGATTTCACCCGGGGAACGCGATCCGAAGAAGGCGAAGACTGTCCTATCGGCCGGAAAGGTGATGGCCACCGTTTTCTGGAATTCACAAGGTGTGCTCTACATCGACTACCTGGAGAAGGGCAAAACGGTCACAGGGCTGTACTGTGCCGAATTATTGGGCCGATTCAACACCGATTTGCTGAAAAACGGCCATATTTGGCGAAGAAAAAGGTGCTCTTCCGCCATGAAAACACACCGTCCTACACCTCCGCTCTCGCCACGGCCAAATTGGCCGAATTGGGCTACGAACTGCTGCCCCATCCACCGTAATCTCCATATTTGGCTCAGTGCGACTTTTGCTTGTTTCCGATTTTGAAAAAGTCACTCGCCGGGCAGAAATTTGAGTCGAATGAGGAGGTCATCGCCGCCACGGCAGCCTACTTTGCAGACCTCGAAAAAACGTATTTCAGATGGGTTAAAGAAGTGGGAGCATCGCTGGGTCAAGTGTATCGAACTAAAATGAGACTACATTGAAAAATAAATCGCCACTTTTCCAAAATTTTCGTTTTTTCTTTTGTAGGCTAAGTACTTATCGGACCACCCTCGTATATATATGATTAGATTCCAGATTTTTCCCGTCCACCGGGGGTTTAATATATGCGCTCCTCGAGGTAAAAATAGTATTGTAGTTTTACGAAGAGAAATTTTCACTCTCAGCATATACAGTAAAATTTTTCGCAAGCATACCACAGGACGCCTCCACGAAGTGGCTGCATAACGACGCCTTCGGAAAAGTTTTCGAGCACCGCGTGCTCATGTTACCGGTTTATTTTTATTCAATTTGACACATGTTCCAGGAGAGAACAGACGCTGCATGCGTGGCGGCCTGGGAATTCCTTTGTTACGTCAGATTTGGGGTTGTTGCGCCTACCTGGGATGTTGTTAGACAAACAGGTTTCGGAGATCTCCTTCTGCAGGCCCTATCTAACGGCTGACCGAATAACCTATATCTCCGCTTGCTTACGAAAGCGCCAGTGGTAGCAGTGTACCCGTCGATAGCTCAGTTGGTAGAGCGGTGGACTGTAGAGGTATTCCCATGCGGACATCCATAGGTCGCTGGTTCAAATCCGGCTCGACGGACGGTATTTTTTTTTTTTTCTTAATTATGTTTTTAACAAATGTTTTAATTAGCGAAAGCGTCACGCACAGTTCGAGGAAGGCGAGGTGTATATACTAGGCCATGCGGAAGCAGAACTAAAAGGGGGGTGGTACTCCAGCAGTCTTGACAATAGTACCGTACCGTTGTCGCATTCGTTTTAGGCTGACACGCTGGTTAGAACCTTCGACGTGTAAAGTATTTTCGTTGCTATTATACCGTCTTTTTCTAATCATTTTACGTTACTCGCTATTCGTCTCACTTCGATTATAATTATATCAACATTTTGTCTGAAATAAAAAAAAAAAAATTGGTAGCAACCTTTATCTCCAAAGTCCTATAGTGTATTGAATGCGGTAATTAAGTTGCGATAGTTTAAAGTTGTTTAGAAGACATTAAACCGTCGTTTCGGCGAATCAAGAAAAGCCTTTATTGCTATCAATTTCCCGCTACTCTAAGCGGGAAAACTGGTTGCCTTCGTCTCGTGACATCAATTTCCCCGCTAATTTTAGCGGGGAAGCTAAGTGCGGCATGTCAAATGACGTCTATTTCCCAAATGACCTCTATTTCCCTGGTAGGTTTAGTGAAGACATTTTATTGATCTGTCCTTCGCGTTTCCGTACAGATGTACGTGTCAAGTGTCGTCAGGTTACATGACGTTAGTTTCCCCGCTAAATTTAGTGGGTAAACTGAAGCTGTTTAGGTCACGTAAATTTACCGGAGAATCTTAATTGTTCAAAAGGTAACGTGTTATCATGTCCCGTGACGTCAATTTTCCCACTAAATTTAGCGAGGAATCTAAATTGGTCTATAGGTCACATAACATCAAATTTCCCCTAAATCTAGCGGGGAACGTTAATTGGTGTACGGGTCCAGTAAGGTCATGTTACGTGACATCAATTTTCCCACTATATTTAGCGGGGAAACTAAATTGGAGTATTGGTCACGTGATACCAATTTCCTCTCCAACTTTGGCGGCGTAACTTGATTGGCGTACGGCTCACGTGGCGTCCAGTCACGTTACATAACAACTCAGTTTCCCTGCTAGAGTTAGCAGGAAATACACCCACAGACGGACGGATGGACGACATTTTTACATTGGGGACGTTAAAAGGCATTTCATCCATTAAAAAAAATCGCTTTCTTTCATCCGCGCACAAATGAAAAATGAGCAGTCATGTGTTAACCTATAGAATAGTCACATTCGTCAGGCATCGGCGTGCGTTGTGTTCACTCACCGTGAAGTGCGCGAACCAGAGCGTTCGGAAAAAAAAAAAATGGACATCTGACCATTGACCCCGTAAGTGATGAAGTCACAACAAGGCGATGTGCTCCAAAAAAAAAACCGTTGCTAGGGTCGTTGTTATGGGCAAATGCATGAGGGCCCGTCGCAAAGTTAGAATGTGTCTGCTAAAAAAAAAAAAAAAATATGAGAGCCGTTTACGACTAACTCTAACGCTGAATTGGAGCGCAGCTCTTGAGGAGGAGGTGGGAAGGGGGAGGGGGGGGGGGGGTCACGTGACCTTACGGTTACGCCGACGGCGACGGCGACGGCGACGCCGCTTAAGCCGGAAACGGGCGCCTAAGGGCTGCGCTCTAAAAGTGAATCATTCTTTGTAAGCATTGTTTGTTCTCGATATCGAATCATCAAGATTTCTTTTTTGATCGTCTCAGTGCCATATTCGCGACTCCAACTAACTATAGGTGGCGCCACTCATTTTCCAAGATGGCAGGTTTAGTGAGGGTCAGAGATGCGTGCCGCTGTTGAGCCTGTCTAGTGTGCTGGCTTCACTGAGCGACATAAATTATTTCTGGTAATTCGAGGAAGATAATGCTTTATGAGCGTAGGTCACCTCTTTAACCTGAAAACAAGAACGGTGTTTAGCGTATTAATTACGGAAGGATGCGCGTTTTAATTCTGGAGCGAAACCGAAACTAACCTCTATTTTGGATTTAATTTCTCGAGAGATGTCTTAATTTCGGATTCTTTCATGACTCAAGATGTGTCTCACATCGTAATTATTTACTTAGAAAAGTTGTTCGCGGAAACTTTATTTTGTGACATAGTGTTCGATCCAGGCTGATATTCGTCGTTGTTGAAAAAATCAGTGCTGATATCTGTGCGTTCTCGCTGCCTTTTTCTCGCTCAGATAATTGTCATGGGAAATAATGACAATTATACCAGCACAAGAATAAGAAAATAATTCAAATTTTTACAATATGTCCACGAAACGCATAAACTAATAAACGCTGCTCTCACTGCAACAGCCCAAGACGAAATCCGAGTCAGACGAAGTGTGTGTGTGTGTTTTTATAGCACCGCGTGACGCGTAGGACTTCATATTACATCCAGCGTTTAACTGTTTGTCTATCTTGATAACTATGTTAGAGTTTTTCATATCCTACAAAGAAAACAGATATTATACCTTTCTGGAAAGACTATTATGGTTGAATAGAGTATTCTCGTGATCTTGGCGTTAATTAGAGGCATACATTGCCGAGATTTGTATTATAATAATAGTATTAAAATTCACATATTTGAATAAGTAATTATTCAAGCTCTAATATAATTTGCTGCTTATGATCTAATTTTAAACTCGCGAAGAAATATGACAATGAAAACTGTGCTAATTATCATCACTGGTTCCAATTGCTGCATTTTAATTACAAATAAAATAAAAATAGTCTAAAATCAATGAAAACATTCTAGCTAATGTGAGAAATCCATGTAAAATTACATTAATTGTGGGTAATGTATATTGTGCTATCAAAGTCGCGACTTTTGACAATCGGCGAAACGTCCAAAGTAGCCGCCAATATACTTCCAGACCAAATGCCCAAAACTTAAAAAAAGCCTTTTTTTTAATTACTAGTTTTTTCATAACATTTATTTACTTTTGTATTTGCTCGCCGTTGTTTTGCCAATCTCAGCCTTTCCAGTTCGAAGGAACGCCTACCTGCTTGCACGTCTGCTCACTGCAGCACGTTTCGTTGGCGTTGGAAGCCGGTGAAACAGTAGTGAGTTTTAATATTGCGTATACGAGCGAACTCCAGCCCTGTGTGTTTGCGTTAGCTTTGCGCGTTCCACACTGCGCGTGCGCGGAGCCCGAAATTGCGGTCTTGGATGGCGCATGGCGATGAGGCGCACGCACAACGTGGGGCACGCAACTCTAACGCAAACGCACACCGCTTGCGTTTGCTTCTATGCGCAATATTAAAACTCTCCAGTAAGGTACAATCCCATACCGGCTGCAGCACTACGTTGGGACAGTGAAGAGTGTTGTTTGCATTCGGAAACGACATTTCGAGAGCCATGATCGCGAGCAGTTCCGCCATGCCCGCTGAGCAGGAGAATCGGGGGACCCTCACTAGAGCGCTTCCTGTTTCCGCCGCGGGAGGGCGAGCGTCGAGCTGGAGACGCGAATAGCGATTATAAAAGCTCGTAATAATGTTTTACAACCGGTTTTGCCTTGCTGGAAGGCTACACCAAGGCCCTGCCGGTACACTGGTACTTTCTGAGGGAGTACGCGATTGCGTTGAATTAAGTTGGTGACAAGCGACGAAACCTCTATTCTTGGGGTCAATTTTCTGTGGGATTTCGGAAGCGAAGAATGTCCGTACACACCTTACATCGACGCTCGAGGCGCACGAGCGCGAGAACGCCCGTAGACATTTCGCAATATTTGAAAAGGAATGCACTGTGAAGCCGAGTCACGTAATGATGATGAGGTACAACGACGACGTCAAGTGTATCAACCTCGTAGTGCAGGAGAGCACGCGTTTTAAGAAGTGACGACATCTGCGCGATCAAATGCCAACTCCGTAGCAAATACAAACTTATCTAATGTTTTTACCCAGTTCTTTCGCTATCTGGGGTCTTGCTAAAAAAAAATATTAAGCAGGATCTTTTTTTATGTGCTGCTTGCAAGCAGATACAAAACATAATCTCCCATTGCGAGCCTGCAAATAAAATTTGAGGTATGAAACCGATTATCTTAGAGTCAAAATACTGTTCCTTCATTACGATGCACGTCAACCGCAAAATGAAAAAGAGAGCCTGGCGCTGCTTTGATATCCTGTACTAAATAGATGCGGCGTATTTTTGATCCCCATAATCGTGATGACATTCGTAAACCCGTATCGCACGCAAATACAAATCGTTCTTATAAACCTGACGACGTTTCTTAGATCTGCCATGTTCCTAAGAAATACACGCTCGAAATCGTATCATTTTGCAAGTGATTCAAACTATTACATACATACAAACATACATAAGCTTATTGCATAATAAACGTCAACATGAATTATCCAGGCCCGCAAAAGCACGTGTGTGTATGTGGGTGGGATAGTGTTGCAATGGATAGAATGTTAGAGACTAGAGGTTGCAAACTTGGTTAAGCAGCAAAGTTATTGCAACACTCTCTCAGCCCACTCTTAGCAATCCTAAGTTACTGCAAATCCAAACGTCTATCTGGCAACATGTTGTAGTAACGAGAAAAGAGTCAAAGTACAGGCTAGCTGGTGGAAGTCAACCATTTCGTCGTTTACCCTGAGACTGGGTTTTTTTTAGAAGAGCAGAAGTAACAGAAAAAACAGACAGGTCTCAAACTCAGCTACACGTTTATTTCAACAACTTCCTCTTATATAGTTCGTTTTCGTCGTCAACAACCAATCACATACGACTTGTCCTTTGCACCGTGACTTTACAGGTTCCACTCTATCACAAAAGAAGCGGACACTCCCAACGTTTCCAAGTGAAAAAATTCTAGCAGAAGATATGCCTCACAAAGCTTCAAGCAACTCTTTTGTGTCCTCACAATAAACAGGACAACAGCCCACAACAACATCCCACTCAAAACTGGTCACCTCCAAAATTGCAGAAAACGGACAATACACACCAGTACACACCACAGACAATACACACCAAACGTAAGTACTCACGTTACTATACTGCGAGGTTTATGGGCGTATTAGGTATCGCCTGCACACGTTTACAGCACTCGTCAGGCGGCCAAAATCTCCAGAGCCACCGGACGCAAGCGCATCACATGATATTTCGAAGGAGAGCTACCGCGCATGCCCCAAACGCGTCTCACAACCCAGTAAAGAAAAAATGACAGCAGGCAGAAGGCGACTATTGGAATGGTCTGAAGACGATAGCACCTTTCAGTTTTTCGCCCGAGATGCTGCACCGAACAAACGCACAAATATTGCCTGGTAACGTGGTATTTCTTTAAAGAACATAATTTTAAAATGAATTGCTTCGTTTTGTCTTTAAAACGTATTTACCTCGTTCACCAGGTGAAGGAGCAGCAGATCAACCAATCACGACAGAGCCTATGTCGTGGAACTGCTACGCAGTGTACCCTTTTTTTCTTTTCGATGTACGAGAGATAAGACCTGTCATCCCCTCAAATCGTCCTATCGTCGCTAAATCCGATCAACCGAAACACCGGATGAGCACACGGAAATGAGTGAGACGATCGGTCCCCACCAATATTATCCACCGGAGATGAGCGCTTCCACGAAGCCGGGTATGCTTGGCGCGCGCAAACTAATCGCCTACGTTGACACGCGGCCGCAGACGCTTCCGTGCGACCGAAGTTAATCAGGTCGCTGCTAAAGATCGCCTGGTCGATATAAAGCCGATTAGCCATTTCCCATTCTTGATGTCGCCTACTGCTCACTTTTCTGCCACTGAAAGCGGAGGCCGTTGCATAAAAACGCATTCTTACGTGCACTAGGGTGCCTTCGTGAAGGCTCCCTAACCTGCACTCTTGTATGCTATACGGCGTGCCAGTTCGTCCGCTCCTTGCTCAGCTCGTGCATTTGTCTACCCCCCCTAAACGGGCCCAAGTGCTTCTGTTCCGCCCCGACCTCAGCCGATAAGGGAGCTCACTTGGCTGCCTCGTCATCGCGCGTTCCCTGCGCAGTTCTTCATGTTTCCCTTTTGATTGGCGCGCTTGTCCTTGCATTACGATGCGCCAAAGTCGTATTTTGGAACACTTGCTCGCCGTTTACACTCCGAAAGCCGGGGTCACACTGCTTATAGACCGGGGGTGGCCAAACTGAGGCTCGCGAGCTGCATGCGGCTCTTCGCGGGTTCAAGTGCGGCTCGCGGCTCCCTAGTAAGCGTGCCCCCCTTCTTCTCCCGTGTCCCTAAGACGAAAATAGTTCTAACATATTTTTGTTTTTAATTCAGTCTTGGCTAGTTTTGTATTACACTACAGACATACAGCTGAACTGCTTTTTGACACATAAATGTGTCAAGTGGCCCTGTTTCCTTTATTATTTTAGAAAAAAACTTGGAACCGCATAGACCCTTTTCACGAGGGAGCCGCCATTTTGAATTGTCGTCACTTCCAGTATGGGCGAAAACACTGTTTTGCCGTCACACGTTCTCGTTTTGTCTCCTCTCTATTTGCTTACTATTTACAAGCTGAAATGTGTTATCATTTTTGTGTCGCCCATATCGGATACGCCTATTAGCTGGCTGGGGACGAGAATATGCGACAAAAGGTCTATGCGCATAGCGGGCGTCAGAAGCAGTGGCTGGCTAACGAACCATGCATTCACTTTTGTTTAGTGGTTGAAGAAACGTTCTGCTGCCTGTTGTGATTTGTTGTAGTCAACAATTATACTTGTCTCCTTTGGAAAGGACTGTTCACTCGATGTCGTTTCTTAGTAAAAGTAGCCCACCACCCCCCTCCCCCAACCTTCCCCCCCCCCTTTTTTTTTTTGTCTTCGGTTTTAATTTCCTGTCACTCTGCACACCCCTGTTATCGCCCCTTTTCTTCGCATACGCCACCAGGCGGTGCTAAAGTCTTTGACGTCTCAGCGAACTTCCTGTTCGTAAAAGGAATGAACAAAGGCCACCTTAACACCGCTGCTTGAAACGTCGATAAAGAATGTAACCACCTATTTTCTGGGCGAACGCCAAAAGAACTAAGAAGCGCGAGATTTGTTAACTTTTTTCTCCTCCAAGGCGTTAAATCCCCGAAGGCACTCGCTAAATCTCCAGCTTTGTTTTCCAAGTTGTATATATGCTTTCTAGCACTGGAGGCATAATCAAGCTCGAACAGGCTCGCAAAGACGAAGCGACCGGAAGTCGGTTGGGACGCAAGCAGCGGTTCATGTTTGTGAACAGTAAAAGGTTCTTATACATCACACAAAAGCCCGTCAGCATACAGATTCGAACGCGAGTCACCGCTAGATCCTTGCTTCGAATGCCGCATGGCAATGATTTCAAAAAAGAAACTTGGCATGCGGCATTCGAATATTACGGGGACTCGGGTCTGCAGACTGCCTCCTGTTTGATGTATGAACAGCGTGACGCCGGCTAAAGAAAACTTCTGTTTCCACTTCCCCGCAAAATCGTTTGGAACAGCCAATCGCTGCCATCTACCGAAAGAGCGCTCAGAAAATGACGCCGGCTTGCATGGAATCCGACAAGGCGAGTGCTCGCCTTGCCGGATTCCGTGCATGCTACATAGGTACTCGGACAGTATTCGACACTTTCTGTCGTTATTCGTGCACCCTATGACCGAGCAATGGTGTCCCGGTGACCGGGAGACTATCGCCATCGAATCCCATGGCTCTAATTAAGTTCGGGAGTTCAAAACAGAGAGGAAAACGCGAACGAAGTTCGGGCGAAAGTCTGTGTCAGGAGGAACACATCACATGCCTTGCCCCCCCCACCCCGCCCCCTCCCCCCCCCCCCCCCCCCCCCCCCGCTCTGAGAACTGGATGGCAAGCGCCCCCAGCTTTTGAGCACCGCATGCTCATGTTACTGCCTTATTTTTATTCAATTTGACGCATGTCCCCGGAGAGAACAGACGCTACATGTGTGGCGACCTGGAAATCCCTTTATTGCGTAAGGTTTGGGGTTGTTGCGCCTGTCTGGAATGTCGTTAGACAAACGGGTTTCACTGAGCTCGTTCTGCAGGCCCTCCCCCAACGGTAGACCGTATAACTTATATCTTTGCTTGCTTTCGAAAGCGCCAGTGGCAGCAGTGTGCCCGTCGATAGCTCAGTTGGTAGAGCGGTTGACTGTAGAGGTTTTCCCATGCGGACATCCATAGGTCGCTGGTTCAAATCCGGCTCGACGGACGAAAGTTTTTCTTTTTTGCAATCAACTTTTACTGAATTTAATTGGATACAAACGGGTGCAGGCATATCATGTAGTAAAATTACGTGTACGAATGTACGGGCGACCAAAGGAGCGATGGAAAGAATTGGTTTTACATCTAAAGCGTAAAACTGTTTTTTTCCCCTCTAAGGCACTGGTTAGAATGATAAATGTCGAATGATTATCGTTTTTTCTACAACTATGTTGTGGTTAAGTCGATCGTATGAAAACATCGTTACCTGATACATTTTTACTAAAATTAAAGTCCCAATTTCGCTTCAAAGAAATAATTATCTAGTAACGTACGTGGCTGGGCTAGTTGGTTTGTCTTGTTAAACATCTAAGATAGCGAAAAGAAAAAAAAACAGGGACACTATGTAAACAGGACATGGGCTAACTTAAACTATTTTTACTAAGTAAAATGCAAAGCATATATACATATACAAACCGGCAACGCATATAGCTATCAAGTGCGCATCCGATCATGAGAAAAACTAAATTCATTTCCATAAAGCACAATTGACGTGTCACTAAAACATGGCATCCCACTTTCTTTTTGTCTTGCTTTTTTTTTTTATAAAAAAAAACGCTTTTAAAATCCACCGAGCAATAGTCTCTCGGCTTTTCCCCAGAATTCTTAACTGCTGAAGTCGCAGAACACAGCCACAAATGTTGCAACGTAAAAAAAAGAAAAGAAAAAAAAAAAAAGTGAGCCACGTATAGCTACGTTTCGCGACTTCAGCAGATAAGGGTCCTGGGGAGAAGCCGTGAGACTGTTGCTAGTAAACCTTGAGAGGTGTTTTCTTTATCAAAAATTTCGATCAGTATGTGTCAGTGATATGTCAGTCGTGCATTATAAAAATGAATTTCAGTTTTTGTATGAGTGAATACCAACCTAATAGCTGTAGGGATATTGCCTCTCTGTGAATGTAATCAGTGTCGCAGGCAACGCGTTACCGGTAACGAGTTACTTTTATCGGTAACGTAGTAACGTACTCGGTGCTTTTTCAAAACAGTAACGGGTAACGTACCTACGTTACTTATTTTGAGTAATGGGTATAACGTAGTTACGTTACTTTTTAAAAAGTCCTAAAAAAGTTACACTTCGATTTTGTTGGTGTGCTCGCAAACTGATGAGAATTTCTAACCTTTTTTTGCGTTTTTTTCTTTGTGAGTATTTAGCCGAAACCATAGAAAAGTATAAAGGAAATATGTTCAGTCTCTGCATAAACATGTTGGTTCTTGAAATATAGCACTTATGGATACCTGTACCGTCAAAACAGTAAATCGTGTTCATTTATAATTTAAAGAAGTAACGGAAAAGTAACGTGCGTTACTTTTTATCTGCAACGGTAACGATAACGCGTTCCTTTTATTTTGAGGTAACGTTGCTCGGTAACGCCTTACTTTTATTTGCAAGTAACGTATTTCGTTACTTTTTTCCGGTAACGTCTACGACAACACTGGTACGCATACAATTATGCTTAGCCTTTTCCCGAGTAAACATAGTTGAACGTTAGCGCTTGGCCTGTTTCCTTCGTGTTCCTGTTTGTTTCCGGCTATTTTTTGTTTAAATAATTGTTTTTCTGTCCACTAAACCTTACAAAAAACATGTCCCCACATGCAATTACGAAAGTGACGACGTGATGCTTTCTAAGTATCCTAATCTAAATTAAGATGTAAGGCATTCACAATATATTCTCATAAATACGCGCGTGGTCAAGACCGGATGACTCCCAGCGTGCGCTGTGGGACATCGTAAGGCGAAGCGGAGTATCGACAAACGGGTTTCACGCAGCTCTTTTATACAGGCCCTCCCCTAACGGTAGACCGTATAACCTACATGTTCGCTTGCGAAGGGAAGTGCGACGGCTCGTTGTGTATCCGTCGATAGCTCAGTTGGTAGAGCGGTGGACTGTAGAGGCTTTCCCGTGCGGATATCCATAGGTCGCTGGTTCAAATCCGGCTCGACGGACGTTTTTTTTTTTTCTTCTTTTGTTTAAATGCTCTTAAGAAATTATTGCATTATCGAAAGCGCCACGACACAGTTTAAGGAAGGCGAGATGTGTTTACTAGGCGATGCGGAAGCATTACTGAAAGGAGGGTGGTCCTCCAGCAGTCTAGAAAAAAAGTACCGTACCGTTGTCGCATTCGTTTTACAGCTGACGCGCCGGTTAGGACCTTGGACGCGTAACGTATTTTCGTTGCTATCGTACGGTGTATTCCATCAAATTACGTTACTCGCTATTTGTTACACTTCAATTATAATTATAACCGGCATTTTGTTTGAAATAACAATAATGGCAGCGACCTTCGTTTCCACAGTCCTGTAACGCATTAAAATCGGTATTAAGGTGCGATAGTTTAAAATTGTTTAGAATAGATTAAACCGTCGTTTCGGCGAGTCAAGGATAGCCTTTAATTATAAACCGCATGTAAGTGATTTGGCGAGCGACGAGACAAGCGATAACGACCCGCCTCGCTGTCACTCGGCCAGTCGCGCGACGAGGCAAACCACATGAAAGCGACGCGTGAGCAAGCGAGCAAGACGATGAGCGACGTTCTTATTGTTAATTATTAATATTATTATTATTATTATTATTATTATTATTTATTATCCTTATTTATTTATTTATTATCCTTATTTATTTATTTATTATCCTTATTTATTTATTTATTATCCTTATATATAAATAAGGATATATTGTCTGCTATACAACTTAAAGAGATAGCCTGGAGACGAAGCCGGCGCTCACCTCATAACTCTAACCTTCAAGCTGAATTCCGGACTCTTCGGAACAGAGTAAGCGCACTTATTCGCTCGGCTAAGCGTCAATATTTTCAAAAACAATTCTGCGAATCAAAGTCCAACTTTGCTAGATCCTGGTCACTGATTAATGAACTACGCGGAGTCGCACCACCTGGTTTACAGGTTGACACTTTTGGCGAATTTTTCGGACCCGATTCCCTTGCTATGGCGAATACCTTCAATGACTTTTTCGCCAAGTTTTCGGGCAAAGCCAAGCAAAGCACAACACCGCCCAGTCTTTTACCCCACTCCAAATTAGCTTCTGCATTTCTTCCACTGATGACAATGATCGATCTGGAGTCTATAATATCAAGTCTCAAACCTAGAAAATCACCAGGGTATGATGGAATTCACCTCTGCGACATCCGAAGAAATTTTATGCACATACAAGACACACTTCTACTCATGTTTAACGGAATAATAGAGTCGGGTGTCATTCCTTCAGGATTAAAAACCTCAATTGTTAAACCTCTTTTCAAGGGAGGCAAACGTGACCAGGTGGAAAACTACCGACCAATATCTATTCTTCCGTGTCTTGCTCAAATCTTGGAAAAGTATATTTATATAGTTATGTCTTCTTATATCAAAAAATATGACATATTTTCGGAATCCAAATACGGTTTTGTGCCGGGACGTGGGACACAACCTCTTCTTGAAGCATTATCAGACAAGTTAAATTTTGGTTTTGATCACAACTTATTTATCTGCGCATGTTTTCTAGATGTGAGTAAGGCATTTGACACGGTGTGCCATTCTATTTTGCTTCAAAAACTTTCCTTTATCGGTTTCCGGGGACCATTCTTATCCCTGTTAAACAATTTTCTCCAAGGTCGATCGCAGCTTGTTTCCATCGATGGCATGCAAAGCCTAAAAGTTTCCTTAAAAGCGGGGGTTCCACAAGGTTCAGTTCTTTCACCATTGCTTTTCAATATTTATGTTAATGACATGAGTTTATCTGTTTCAAACTGCACCATTTATCAATACGCAGACGATACTCTTTTGCTGACGAGCCATATCTCCTATGCCAGAGCAATGGGTTTGCTCCAAGACTGTACCTCTGAGCTAATGAACTGGTTTGCGAATAATCTAATCAATATAAATATTTCGAAAACTAAGCTCGTTTGTTTTCACAATCCCCTTAAAGTTGTTGACCTCAATATTCCTCTCTTGCTGCACACGTCTCACTGTGTCCCATGCCAATGTGTCCCAATTTTTTGTTCATATACTGTGAAGTACCTAGGAATCACATTCGATTCAGATCTCTCCTGGAACTCACACCTATCAAAACTCTGTTCCAAATTAAGAAGCGTTTCCTGCCTATTATACCATATCAAGACATTTCTACCTTTCAATCTCAGGAAGCTTATAGCCCACTCGTTAGCTTATGGTACACTCCGATACGGCATAACAGTCTTTGGCAAATGTTCTGGATTGTGGCAGGCCAAGATAAATTCAATTCTAAAATGAATCTTACGGAATGTTCAGTATAAACCTGCATCCTCAGATCACGATCTCTTTAAGGCTTTGTCCATGCCAAATCTGCAATCATTGTTTTTTGAATCAGTCGTGCTTGAACACTACTGGAAGGATGATTTTAAAACTCTTCGTCCGAATATGAGACAATTACGAAAAATATCAAAGTTTCTTGTTCCCGCTTACTATACACGTTATGGTAAGAACATGCGGTCGGTCTATGTGCCTCAAATTTTTAATTCCCTACCTCCCAGCATATGTGACTTTACCTCAAGAAAAAAGCTCAGAAGAGCGCTTCGACATATTGATATGACCGACGAACCTTTGTGAATATTTCATAATTAGTTCTTCCGATATTTTTTTTTTTTAACAAGTGCGTTTTTTTTATTTTTTTTATTTTTTTACTGTCTTATGAGTTATTTTTTTATTATCATTATATCAAAACAAAAAAAGTCATCAAGATCTTCAGTGTCACAAAAACTGGACAACAATTTCTACTACTTTCAATGGCGAACAATGGCGAAAAGTGACGCCAGTGCATTGTGTGTGTGTGTGTTTTTAATACTTTTCTGACTTGATTTTTTTTCTTTAGAAAGGGAAGGGGGGAGGGGGGAGCTTTAGTATGCAGTTGGAACTGCTGAAAAAAACTTAGTGATAATTCTGCTTTATCTTTTTTTATCTAGAACTGACTCTTTTATTTTTATTTCAATTTACATAGTTGGTTTTGCCGCACAAGCCCATGATGGCTTTGGCGAACCTGCACTTTTCCTCGATTATGTTCTTCCGTCGCAAATAAATTTATTATTATTATTATTATTATTATTATTATTATTATTATTATTATTATTATTATTATTATTATTTCAGACATCACGTCCAAAAAGAAACTTAAAAAAGCTCTACGCCATGTATATTGGAATGAAGGAGATACATAAATAATTTTTGTCTATCGCGAGAAAGAGGAGGGAAAGGGGGGGGGGGTGGGGGGGGGGGGGGGGGGAAGCGGCGTAGTTTCATTCTGGGTTAATAAGCGTTTTTTTTTTTTTTCCCTCAGCCATTTAATTCTTACTTTCGACGCTATTTGAATTGTCGATGCTGTTCTGCATCTTAAAATATTTTTTTCTATTTTTTTTTTAATAACAGACGCGTCCATGACAAAAGCTTTCGGCTTGTGGGTGTAACCTTCCTGTGACTTTCATGTGACATTCGTGTGACTTTCACGTGACTCCAGTGTGACTTTCAGTTTTTGTGAATGTTCTTTTTTTATCGTGACAACTGACGTCATTTTGCTCAAATCCTCCACTGTTTTCTTTTCGTTTTTTTTTTTCTTCTTTCCTTTTTTTTTGAGAATATTTCGTCACCAGTGCTACCATGGTTCAGTCACACAAGCCCTTGAAGGCTTTGACGAACCGGCCTTGCTTCATCACTGCACCCATAATGTACAAATAAATTTATTATTATTATTATTATTATTATTATTATACAATTTTTATGGGACCTTTGTCATGTCGCTGCCGGCAGACATGAGTAAATTAAGTATATATTATCAAAATGTCCACGGTCTACGCACGAAGGCCGACGAATTTTTTGGCAATGTTTGTTCGACAGATTTTTTAAGTTTTTTTCATAACAGACGTAGTTATGTCACGGCCACTCGATTAGGGGGATCGAGTGGCCGTGGTTATGTCCAGATATTTTATCATGGCGATGAAATGAAAGATGAAAGATGTCCTGTTCCCGTCCTCGTCCTCTCTGTTTTTATACTTTCAAGTTTTGTATCTATTAACCAACACGCTCGTTTTCAACTGTAACTGATATTTTATCAGATGAGTATTTTCCTTCGCGTTACAGCCTACATCGTAATGACCGCCGTTTAACCGGCGGTACGGCGACAGGAGGTGGTGCGGTAATTGCGCAAGATCCGTCCTGCGTTAGGCGCCATGATCTTGAGCAGCATTACGAATCAGTCAGGGTTGATTTGGAATGTAGTGAAGTCGAGAGCCTTCTAATAGGTGTCCCATATCTTCCACCAGATATGCCCCCTGATGAGTTCCAGGGTTGCCTTTCAAGCATTGAGGAGGTTCTTTGTTCAGGAGTTCCTTGCAGGATATTGATAATTGGAGACTTTAATGCACCCGGAATTTGCTGGAATAGCCTAAGAGGTTCTTCCGCCAATTCTTATGGGGCCAAGAAAGGCTGTATTTTAACCGATTTTGCATCTTTTTTTAGCTTAAATCAGTTCAGTGGCGTCACAAACTGCAAATCCAATATACTCGACCTTTGCCTCTCAGATAGATGATATCGGTGTGACTGAAATTGAATTTCCAGCGGTTCCAAAAGACAGATCTCACCATTTCCTTGAGTTAACTATACGTTTTCCTGTTGTCCTGAGGCGGATATCGGTGGCCCCTCAGACATAGGCGGAAAAGGCCTTTAACTTTGCATCGTACCGGCGTACGGTACGATACATTGTACCGGCATGCGTCGTGTATCACTACTGCGTGGTGCACGTTAAAGACCCCAGGCTAGTGGTCTATACCGCAGTAGCTAAAATTCTCATCTACAGCTGGGAGAATCGTCGCCCGTTGAGGCAGACCAAGTTCTAGGCTGTATACACCGACACGCGGGCTTGACGTCACGGAGCTGCGGCGGCGCTGCGATCGCGCCGGAGCCCGGGGGTGTGGGCAAAAGCGCGCACGTTTCGCATGGGCGTCATAGCATTTCAGCATGCCGCGAAGCTGTGTTGCCGTCAATTGCACCGAAATGTACAAGAAAAGCAGCGGAGTGAGTTTCCACAAGTTCCCGGCAGACTCTGAAAGGCATAGAAGGTGGATAATATCCGTGGATCGAAAAGAATGGTCGCCTCGCGCGAACGACCGTTTGTGCGGCAAACACTTTCTTGGAGGCAAGTGCGGCTTCCATTTCAATCTCCGTCCCGAGGCTTGCATATGTGCAGGGAAACTGTTGTCTGATCGAGACCACCCGGATTTTGTTTCCACGGTGTTCACGCACAACGCACCCGGGCACCCCCCAAGCGCTCGTCGGAGGCTCGCTACGCCCGTGCTACCGAGCAGAAGGGGATCGACGACAGAACGGCAGTGTTGTAGGCGTTACCAAAAAAAAAAAGTAACGAAATACGTTACTCGCTACTTGCAAATAAAAGGTACGCGTTACTGAGCTACGTTATCTAAAAATAAAAGGACGCGTTGCCGCTACCGATAAAAAGTAAGGCACGTTACTTCTGCGTTACTTTTTTAAAATTATGATGTAACACATTTTACGGTTTTGACGATACAGGTCATATATCAAGAAACATTATGTTCATGCATAAACTGAACATAATTACTTTAGCTCTTTTCACGGTTTCACCTAAATACTTAGGGGAAAGACGCAAAGAAAAACATGGCTTGACGCCTAAAACACGGAAACAATTGAAGTGTAATTTCTTTAAGACTTGGGAAGTAGTAACGACTAATGTAACTACGTTACTTGAAATAGTAACATAAGTACGTTACCCGTTACTGTGCCGAAAACGTAACGGATAGGTTACTACGTTACTAAAAAAAGTAACGCGTTCCTAGTAACGCCGTTACTTGTAACCTGTTACCGTCAAGACTGCAGAACGGACAAACCTTTATTGGTTGTAATGCCTTGTGGTCAAGAGGGTATGAAAAATATCATACCTTGACTTGAAGACGCTCTGTGTATTTAATCAATTAATGAATACACACACTTCCGCAGACCCACAGTCTGCTGATCCCGCCGGCAGTGCGGAAACCGACTCGATGTAATCGTAGACCTCGAGAGACTTGTACGCCTGCACCGTGTCGGCCGTGAACTGGCTTGGCGAAAAAAACTGAATAAACGACGACCTGAGCCGTTGACTTCCGTGGCAGCAACTTTACGTCGGAAGTCCAGCAGGCCTTGTTTACGGCGTACGAATCCTCGTAGGCAACGCCGTCCACGCACAGTTTGCTTCGATACCGCTACCGTTCAGGCTCGGGCAACGAGCTCAAATAGTCGGGCATAGCATACGACATACGTTATGAGGAAATACGACGCACAAATAAAGATACAAGCGTCCCTACAACGTCAACAACGAGCGCACGCCATAGAGCGCAATGGCGAAAACACGGACAGCCGGGCTGCTTTTGCCCACATAGCTACCGCGCATGCGCGGCCTTCCGGCCGTGTTGGTAAACAGAGCCGCTCCGCGTGTCGGTCTATACGCCTCGCAAGTGGGCTCATTTTCGTCTTCTGCGCATGAGAAAGAAGTGGCGGTGACGTCAGAACGCCGAGCCTTGATTGGCTGATCGCGACCCCCTATTTGAGCGTCGTCTGCTCCTTTGCAACGTCGTCTGCTCGCAACGTCGTCTGGGTCTGTCTTACCTTTCCTGCGACTTTCAGAAGTCGAGCAAGCTCGACTTCGCCTTTCAGAGAGGGCAGACGAAATAACTTGAACGGTACGTTGTTTTTGTCTAACAACTAGCAGACGTGCATCAAGGAGGGAAGTCAAATGACTCACTGGCGAGGTGCCCGGAGGCGCCGAGGTTTGTTTGCGAAGAACCGAGAGTGAGGGTAGTTACTGGTTAGTGCCCGCAAGTTCCCTCCCAAATATTTTGCCCTCCTTTCGTGTGCGGCGAGACCCCTCATTCTTTAACGGCGTCGGCGGGTCGGCGCAGTTAACGTCGTCTGCTTTACGTCTGCTAGTCAAAGCGATGGCTGCTTTACCTTTCCTGCGTCTGTCGGAGATTCACCGCTTTTTCACCGGCGAGAGTCACCGTTGCCTCGGGAAACAAGGAGATAACAAGAGGAAGAAATTGACCTGTTAATCTAATATTGAGGTCAGCGATAAAAGTATAATACGGGAAAAGTTCACAAGGGTCGCGCGGGCATATTCCATTCAGCACGCCAGCCGGTCGTGGGCGGACGGTCGCCGAGTCGCGGAGTGCCTGCTAGGCCTAACTGCCGTACTCGCTTGGTCGTGTTCGGTGGAATCGTGGCCGTTGGAGCTTTTCCCCGGTGTTTGTGGATTCAGCGTTCTTGTTCGTCGCGGTCTGTTTCAAGTACTTTTTACTTTTTTCTTGCTGCTTGAAGTCGGGACGCGTGAGAAGCGCACATAGAAAAATAAACGTCCGTGGGTCGTCGCGACCGCGACGCTGTCGGCCATGCTGATTTGATCGTAAGAAGTGCGTAAGACAGCTTCGCAGCTGTAGGATTTCGACGTAACCTGCGCAAAACTTACGAAAATTTAGTTTTGTGAATACAAATTTGTTCTTAAGTTTTGTCTTACGCACATTTTTGGCGTAAGATCGTTTCGTAAATCTGGCCTCTGCACTTCCGAAAGTCGCAGGAAAGGTAAAACAGACGCAGACGACGTTGCGAGCAGACGACGCTCAGATAGGGGGTCGCGATCAGCCAATCAGGGCTGGGCGTTCTGACGTCACCGCTACCCCCTGCGCAAGAAGCAGACGAACTTGCCCTCCGCATAAACATACACACAACAATCTGCTAGTGGTGACTATGTAAGTTTGTATGAACATTTTTCAAATTTTGACTGGTCATCTATTATAGAATCGACTCATGTAAATCTCCAGGTATCGCAATTTGCGGGAGCAGTTCAGTCAGGAATGAACATGTTCATTCCTACCAAACGGCCGGGAACCAAGCGGTCGTATTGGATCACTCATTAGTTGAAAACGTTGTTAAGGAGAAAGTTGTTTGCGCAGAAAAAATTTTAGAAGACATGATTGGTGAAGTGGGAGTAAGAATTTAAGCACTACAGGCGACTTTGCAAAAAGCAATATTTAATTGATCACAAAGAATATGTAGCCTTTGTTGAGTCTGATCTGAGCCGTGATCCTAAAAAGCTTTGGTAACACTTCAGACGTCGTTCTGGGAAAAGAACTAGGAAGGACATTCTTCTTGTCGACGAGCAAGGCAACGCCTCCTCCGATGTTTCTAATGCTATCGCTGATCATTCGAAGTCTGTGTATAATGTAAACCCTTCGAGCAACTCGCCTCTGCCACTATTGGGGGAGGGAGGGAGGGGGGTGCTTTTTCTCCTTGGTTATGAGTATGTAAAAAATTAAAGCCAAACTTCTTTGCTGGTTATGATGGGATCCTTAGTGCGCTCGTCAAGGCATATCATGAATTTTTCACCCCTGTACTTGTATCTATCTTAAACAACTCGTTGAAGTCGGATGTGTTTCCTGAGGCGTGGAAGGCTGCCGTAGTTATCCCTGTGCACAAATCAAGTAACAGAAGGGACGTCCGCAATTGCCGACCAGTCTGGCTACTATCCACCTTCTCGAAATTATTTGAAATGGCAGGTAATAAAACTGCCATTTTCTTTCAAAACTGTAATAGTGCCGGTCCAGCACGGATTCATACCCGGACGCTCTACAACAACAAAGTGGGTTGCTTCTATGTCTGCGGTCTCGAAGGCCGTGTGCATTAGGGACAGGTGGATTCTGTATATTTTGACCTTAGTCAAAATATATAGAATTCTTTTGATGTTGTTGACCACGGCATTCCGCTGTCAAAACTATCGCAGTATGGTGTATGTCGGACATTGCACCACTGGCTGCAAGATTATTTATCGCAAAGAGCATGCCTTGTTCAAGTAAACGAAAAATACTCGTTGAGATATGGTGTCAAGTCCGGGGTCCCTCAGTGGTCGGTGCTGGGGCCTATACTTTTTTCTATTTGTGTCAATGACGTATCTAAGGTTATCTCTAATTCTTCAGTTTTGCAATATGCAGATAATATTAAGATCTTTCGTGAAATTCGCAGTGTCAGTGACTGTATGATGCTTCAGGAGGAGGCCTGTTCATTCTATAATTGGTGTATGACTAATAACCTCATCTTAAATAAGGCTAAAACTAAAGTAATGTCCTACACGCGAAAAACGCACAGCATATGCTTTCCCTACACTATTCACTCAGAGGTTCTGAGTTGTGTTAGCGAAGTTCAAGACCTTGGCGTAATGTTTGATTCTTCTCTCCGCTTTGACGCGCATATAGACCAAATGATTATGTTGGTCTTGCGTACTTTGGGTTTTCCCTGTAGGATGTCTAGAGTATTTTCAAACCCGAAAACATTCTTTGTTCTCTACTGCGTTCGCTCGATCCCATCTGGAATACGCCTCGGTGGTCTGGAACAGCATCTGTCCCAGCAGCTCCTTCAGGCTAGAGCGAGTGCAAAATAAATTTTTGTCAATCTATAGCCAGAGGTACTTTCGCGATAACTCCTCTTTGTCACAAAATGATTATTTAATGAGCGCCCTACATTCTTACATCCACGCCGTGAAAAAGCTGATCTTTCATTTTTGTTTAAAGCCATTCACGGCTTTATTGACTGTCCTGACTTGCTGGCTCAGATATCCCTTAGGGTTCCACAGACGGCTACCCGTGCGCCTATGTTTTTTTATGTTCCAGTCGCGTCAAGTGTACACAATCCAGTGTTTCGTATGGGAAAGACCCATGCACAATGGTCTTGCCACTCACCTGAACATCTTTTGCGGACGTAAAGATTTTTTTTTTAAATTCTTGTGTCTGTTATGTGACTTCAGATAATACTTTCGTGGACGTTGGTCGTTAATGCTGATCTTATTTCTTCTGAATATGAAAGTGTCGCTGTCTTTTCAGGCACATATCTCTTCACTGATTGTATTGCCGATGTGCAACTTTACTTCATTGTGAAAGTTTTTATTTGTTGTCCGAATTTTTTATTGGCTTATGCAATTTCCACCTCATGAGTGTTACATATAGAAAATATTTGGGTGTGCTAGTAGTAAGACCGAAAGGTTGTTCCTAGGCACCAAATAAAGCCGATTCTTGATTCTTGATTATTATTATTATTACGCAACCTCTTACCCTTGCATTGTGTAGACATGCTTCTAGTGAAAGTGTGTCTTTTGTCACCGATGTTCATCTTTCATTCTGTGTATGTGTTTTTTTAATATTCTATGCCGCTGCAGGGCCCAGCCCCACAAGCCGTTTTTGCCTTTTGACGGGCCCACGTTCTCATGTACTGATATGGAATATGTTTGATAAATATTATCATTATAATTATCATTATTAATATTATTAGCCACGCTGTACTTTTTTTTAAGCTGTCAGATATTGCATGTAAAGTTACATGCCACAATGCCATAATCTGGTGGAAGAAAACATCGTGATTTGATGCAACTTAGACATTAATATATTTGTGCGTGGGTGGAAAAAGAAAGGAAAACATTAAACAAAAATCGAGGCATCTTCATTCCGTCGAGACCTCCACAGGGAAGTTCCGCAAAATGCCTGTTTCTGTGTCCGTTACTTTAGCCAAATACCTGTCGACTTTGCTAAGCCTCAGGAAATGGGACCTTCTAACCTCGAGGGAAGTATGTGCCTCAGAACGGCGGAACTGTGTGAATATAAAAACATCATGGGGGGGGGAACTTAAAAGCTGATCCCAAAATGTGTGCTTAGTCATGGACTTATCGAGGGAGGTTAAACTGCTATATGCATATTTTTCTCTATTTATTTATAATCGCTTCTATTAAATGTTTTCGTTTTTTTTTTTTTTACAGTGTACTTTATTTGCGGCCCCTCAATTTTCATGCAAACCAGTTTCCCATTTAGTTCCTCTCTGCGCAATGACCGGTGGCACAATTATCGTAACGGCAGGATCTGTCCAGGAATTTGAAGCGATCTAAGGGCGCTCCGCGATTGTGCTTTCAGTCAATGGTCGATCGCTGCGGCCACGAACCAGGGGTTTTCCCAGGAATCGAAATTAGGGGGTGTCTAAATTTTTAGGGGGGTGATGGGGGTGGGGTTTAGGGGCAGGGGGCAATGAGAATAGAGGAGTCGTTGCGAATTAAGGGGGTGTCTTGGAAAAAACAAAGGAGGTGCACCCCCTCTCCCCCCCCCCCCCCCCACCCTAGGGTATGTGGGGAAATCACTGTCACAAACATAGGAAGAGATAAAGTAGTCATAACCCTCCCCATACACACAACAAAAATCTCCGCGATATGAATGCCAAAGGAGTGCATTAATTACATAGCCATTAGCTTGAGACGCTTTTTCTTTTTTTTAACCTGGAAAGAGCGCAATTCATAGCTGTATGATATTTGTTTGTGACAACATACGCAATAAATTATCGTCTTCGTTACACTAATGGAAGTCGCTTGACTGGCGAAATAGGTGCCACCAGGTTAAGTTTTGTTCTTGCACTTATAACGGTCGACATGATCGAAAGGACACGCATTTCTTAAATTCCCGTTATAATTTTTTCTGATGAGATCGTTCGCCAAAACTAAGACGTTTCTTGTAGAGGTGGCGTTTTTAAAAGGCCTCTCTTTCTTCTTTCTGGATTGAATATCCGCCGTATATTGTTTATACAACAAAAGTCCGCAGGCACAAAGTGAATTACCGAATACATTAGCGAACACAAAGTTCAATGCACGCCAAAAAAAACGCCTATTTCCGTACAAAACTTTGTAGGACGTCAGAGGTAAACGATGCAATTTATTATTAAAATGTCAAGTGTATATCTATTTGTGCACAATATTGGACGCCAGCGATTGAGACAAACAATAGTCAGAATGCAGGATGTGTGAGTCTAAGAAAAAACAGTCGGAAAGAATCACTCGATTGCATACATAATTCATCCACCTCTCAACCCCCTGAAGCTGCGAGTTTATACTCCATATTTCTCGCGTCTGTCGGTGCCGCCTCTTTGCCTTACTGCTTATGTGTGTTACCGATTTTTGCAGAGAACCGGCGCCTGGCTCTTGTCTTTCTAACTTTTTTCCTTAAGTCCATCCTTCGAGCGCATGTCCCTTAACTGGATTCGTCATAAATTATAGCGCCAATCCGCTATAAAACGAGATTTCCTTTCCCTTTTTCCGCTCCTCTTCTCCGCGTCTTCGGGGTCGTTCGTGCTATACGGTCGCGCAGCTAGAGCCCGTCGCCCCACGCACTTGGTTCCTAGTCGAATCGCTTTGCATCCTAGCTGGTCGTTATGTTATAAAACAAGTCATCTAGTGCCTTTCGCGGGGGCCGTACCCCTACACAAGACAACATATCCCGTTGCATCCTACACATTCTCTATATCCTTCTTTTTTCTTATACAGTATATAGATACGTAAATGCTCGGACCTTCGCCGCCTAGAGCCGTAAAAGCAGCTCGTACGAGCCGGAATCCAATCAGAGTGCTAGGCGCGAGGAGCGACCTTCAGCCACCCGAACCGCTCCGCGACAAGTTCCAACGAGGAACGCGGGGAGTCAACGCACAAACAAATTACGGGGTTCGGGGTGTCCCAAATAAGGGGGAGATAACGAGAACCAGTCTAGCTCCCGCGACAAGACAGCGATAACGAAACGAATGGTTGTAAACGGAGCAAAAACACGCAGAAGCACACAAGCAACAGTTGAACCCAAGCGGGGCGCCTCGTTTGGGGGTTCAGAAGTACATCGCGCAAAGTGGAGTGCTGAAGGCGTTGCATTTAGCGTTGGCCCGAAGCAGCACTTAGTGGTGCTGCTAAATTGGCAGGGCCCCTGCCAGTCTGGCAGTGGTGCTATCAATTTGCATTCAGCTGAGGTATTGGCAGTTGCTGGCGTTGTATTCAAGTGAGGTATTGGCAGTACAATGGCAGTGCAAGCTCCAGGCTGCCTTCGTCCACACAAGCGTGTGTTTGCATCGGCTCATATATAGGGTGGTTCAGTCACCAGGCTCGATCTAAAATGTGACGTAAAAATCGACGCCTGCACGTAGCAATCTAAACTTTTCGCCAAAGCTGTATTTCACAGGTCGGTTTTCTCTTCTAAAATTACAAAGCGTAGTTTTCTTTCTGTAAAAAATAAGGGCAAGAAACTAGCTAGGGTCTACGGCGGGCAGCGACGCAGACGACAGGAGTTCAGTATCGCCTGAAGAGAATGTATACTTTTTGCTTCGACACGCGCAACTCAGTTACGTTTATTTATTTATTTATTTTTTCTTCACACGCGAAAGTAGCGCCATTTTTCCTTCCGCATGACAATCTCTCACCGCTTTGTTCTTTCCAAGAGTTTTCTTCATTCCATCCTTCAATAACTGCGCTATCTTTAGAGGTTTCGGCGCGGAGCGCGCCGAACGGTGGAAAGAAGTGGCGTCTCGAAATCAACGTGGAATTGGTCGAGCCAAGTCGATACCGCTCAGCAAGTAGAGCCCTTACGGTACGGGCACTTGGAAGGTCTTCGGAACGAACTTTTGTAAGCAATCTAGACTGCGAGTTGATACTCTGATTCGTTAAAAGAGTTCGTTCTAAGGAGGCTATGCAAGATGGCGGGACGAAGAGACCGTAACATCGCCGCCTGCTGCGACGTGGCGCTCACCAATCGTAGCAGGCGGCGATGTCCCGCCGTCTGCTATACAGGAGGCCATGCTGAAACACGAGCATCGTGCATGCGAGGGTATCTTCCGCAAGCTTGCAATCACTTCATGAGCACGGAACGACTAAACGCCTGCCAAAGGTACCATGGCGAGCATGCTGCATATGTTTGAACCACGGTGGAAGAAATACGTTTAGGTGATGACTCTGGCCGCTCTTCCCGCGGAGATCGAGCGACCAGATTGTGTTCGGAGCTAGCCTAGCTCGAACCAGGAGTAGTTAGTTCCGCGCCACCGCGCAGGGGGCTGAGCTATGGGCACCGTGGGTATACGAGGTCCCTCCTCGGCGGCCACGGTATCGGCGGCGTAGCGTGCTCGCCTTTTTCGCGGTTTGGTGGTGTGGTGGTGGTGTGCGGCCAGTGGCTGGCCTCGTGTTTGGCTTTGGTGCTGTGTCGATCACAAGTGCCACCATTGCGCACGAAGGTGAGCCTTATAAACCGAAGAAGTTATGCTATAAGGAGGGGTTGCTTCGTTCCCAACTGCAATTCGGGGTACCGGAGCTGTGCAGAGCGAGTGTCCTCGTTTAAAGCTCCATCGAATGACGCTCGCCTGGAGCAGTGGCGTCGTGCAATCCCGAGGGCCGATTGCAAGTTACTACCTAGTGATCTTGTTTATGCCAAGCATTTCCCTGGCGAACTGACATACAAATGGTATCATGCGGAGTTCGGAACCGCGGGCGAGAAACACTGGATTTAGGAAATTGCGTTCTTTGGTAGTATGCAGTGATTTCAGCTTTTGTGTACATTTTAAAGGGAAAATATTTTCAGGTATGTTTTTTTCTTTACCTGTAAGACGGGGTGACACCATATTGTGAGAGTATACATGAAAAGTGATTTATGTCCTATAACCACTAATACTGTTTGACTTTCAATCACTACTGTGTCATCATTTCAGTCAGCATGGCATTATACTGCGCCGTCATTTCTGTCACTATGTCATCATGAATAAAAATGTTTTCTGCTCACGTGGTTTGTATGCACCACAGTACAAGTTAACATCGTATGTATAAACCATTCGTAATGCTAATACCTTTCTGCGCATGTTAAAAACTATTTAGGCCCCACTACGTAACATTATTAAAATTTATTGTTTCAATAAGAAAACAGGAGCAAAATAACAGGCTGAAGTTGAGCTAGTTGTACATAATACAAAAGTAAACCGTCAGCTAGAACGATAGGGACAAAACACAGAGAGGGAGAAACAGAGACATACACACCGCTGACTATCAACTAAGACTTCATACTTCTTCTACATCACTTTGATCCAAAGATTCACACCTAAAGTAATGCACAATAAATCACCCTAAATCCTTAATTTACACTACTAAACTAAGAAACTAAATAAAAATTAAAATAACATTAAGGATTTACATTAAATTACTAAATTTGGCCACTAGCACCTCCCTGACCCAACCCACAAACCACCGACCGACAGATATCCCTCTTATCCCCTTTCACGGGGCCGTGCCACACTGCAAAAACTGCCTTTCTCTCTTTCTGAAGCCTGGTTCAGACAGTTGCGTTTGACTGCGTTTGACTGCGCTGCGGCAGCGAGAAACCGGGATATCCCTGTTTCTTATGTCGCGTGTTAAGATGATTCCTTGAATTGGAATCCACACTTCATACGAAGCACAGGTGTGCCGGTGACTCGCTTTCCGTACTCGACGCAACGCAGTCAAACGCACTCAAACGCAAGTGTCTGAACCGGCCTTGACTGTTGTGGAGGGCATGCTCACGCAGTCATCGGCGGTCATCGGCGTTTTTCTCAATGGCCAGGGCCTTGAGAATCTCGCGCGCAAACGCTGCTAAAACTTCGCCTGCACCCGCACTTGCGGCAAGGGGCTGCAAGGTGCCCAGCTCCCGTGCCCTGCACCGACGTCGCGTGCTCCCTGACTCTGTCGTTAAAGGGGCTATGCAACGACATTGGGTAGGAATATTTTTTACGTTACACCAGCTTCCTGGCACTTGTGGGACCCGAGAACACTCGAACGCAACACCACTGACCAGGAAGCGTCTTCGTCGCGGCGGAATTCAAAGGATGAAATCGGAGCTTTTCTTTCAGTCTCTCCTTCGCGAAATTTGATGACGGAGCTGTGGGGACAATGACAACAGTACGATCCCCGGGAATGCGTCATCGAGCGTTGCGGTGACGATATTTAAATGCTGCTCACACAGTGGACGCGAAGACTGCGTACGCATTCGATCTGGGGTCGTGACAATCGATGCCTCGACACGCATTCGGGTAGTGGCCCGTGTCCAATCGCTGCAACGACGACAATAGCCGAGCCATAACAATGTCTGGAACTCAGCGCGCGTCCTGTGCTTTGCTAACCCCAGAGCCGTATATGTAGAGAGTTTGGCCATTCGTTGGGAAGTATAGGAGACAAATGAAGCGGCGCCATTGGCCGAAAGCGGGCTGGGCGTGTTCCAGGGCGTCTTCAGAAATTCGAATGTGACCAACCAGAAGCCGGAAAGAATACCCTGGCGGTGGTCGCGAGAAACAAACCTGATAACTGCATTGGAGTAACTCTCGATGGCTGAAAATATGGTACACGTGATGTTTCAATCACGCTCATCTAAAATGATGGTGGAAGAGTGCGACTAGCGGAAAGATCGACATAATCCTTACGCCAAACGCCGAGCGCCGGGAATCTGCCATCAGAGCGGTCACACTCTGTCCGCGCAAAACAGAGTTAAGCGGCGCATTCGTTTCTTACATCTTTCCGCATGATCATGATGAAACAACACGTGCACTCTATTTTTAACCACAAAGAGTTACTACACTTCACTCTTACGCACTTATTAAAACCATATACGAACAGAGACCTTCGATGATCGATCGGCTCAGAAATGTTTCTCGCTACCACCGCTAGGAGATTCTTTTCGGCTTCTGGTTGGTCAAGAGAGCATGCCAAGCCCTTTTTCTGAGTCTGCCGCACGCCCTGGCTCTGCCCGCGCCTCCCATTGACCAAACTCTCTACATATACGGCTCTGGCTAACCCCAGCGCGTGGCTATGATCAACATTGGCAGCATATAATCGGCTACAGATCACGTGGCCGCTTGTACTGGCTGCAAGTAAAAAGCTGGAAGTTGAGGGGGTGAACGGTGCTCGTTTTTCTTTAATTTTTTTCTGGAACTTCTATTGCGTGGGATGAAAAACGAACGCGTGTTTCATAGGTCATTAACGTTAGGGATCCGTTTTAAGCGGTATTTGCGCAAAGCACAAAAACTGTTGCATCGCCCCTTTAGTGCAGCATCCCGTCTGCCCAGTGTAGCAGCTCCCACATGACATTGGAATCTTGTGCACAACACCGGTCTGGCACATGGCGTACTTAGTCCTGTGCGCAGTATTGCAGGTTGGCTGGCGGTTCTTGACCTGATTTATCCTGCGGCACATAGAGTTTCCTCTGCTTGGTGCCGAGATCACAACCCTGACACTTCGTCGTGCAGCAAACTTTTTGAGTCGGTGGGTGACACCGTGGATGTAGGGGACTACCGCGAAGTCTCAATCTCTCTCGGTACTTGGTGATCCTTTTGAAAATGTTTTGCATATCGTTTCACATATGGCTCCAAAGAGGACATCTGGATACCCAAAGTCACGAAGCCGGGCCATCTGTTTCTGAAAGCTACCGTCAGCTTGATGTTTGCATGACTTGCGCAGCGCTGATACGAGTGCCGTGTTGGCAACACTTCGCTTGACGGTTTTCGAATGGCAAGATGCAAACAGAAGAAAACCTTTACTTGAACAACGTTTGTACCTCCAGCACACATGTCCATCCTTAAACTCAAGTGCGAGGTCCAGAAACTTAATAGACATGCCCACGGGTAGTTCGTGAGTGAAGAGCAGGTCAGGGCAACATTCTTGGAAGGTTTTCATGATCGTGCTCCAGCATCCGTTTTCTTCACTCTCGATGTCTGTGCTGCACAGGATTAGGAAGTCGTCCACTTACCTAAAGATGGCTTTAACTCTAGCATCGTTCAGTGTGGATTTGATGTGCCTACCACACGCCACCAAGAACAGATCGCATAGATGTGGCGCCACCCTAGAAACAATGCAAATCCTACTTTTTTGGACGTAGTCTAGACCTTGATACGAGATCACGGTCGCCGTTAAATATACCCCGAGCAGTTCTAAGAAGGCGTCTATGCTAGTCCCTGCTGCGGTTTGAAAAGGCGTTACGCCGTGTTCCTCGATGGTCTCTCGTAAAATTGGCATGAGGCTGGTGCGGGGAATAGAATAGTACATGTCCTGGATGTCGATGGAAAAACCAGATACTAGCTAGGATCCATGTTCTTGAAGATAGGCAATAAGCTCTTCTCAGTTGGGAATTTTGTAGAATTCTGTACGGATCATCGCAATGCACCTGGGACATGTGCTTTGCAAGATAGGTTGACATATGAGCTTGCCAGGTTTTCCTCTCGGAGGCAATGGCACGAAACGGTACCTCTACCTTATGTGTTTTGGCCGAGAAAAAAACGTCAAGGTGTCCGCCCTTCGCAGGTTTCACTTTGGTGCCCAGGCTGGTTAGATTCTGACCAAGCAGCCGCTTAATGGCAAGCTTCGTTCTTTGGCCTCGTTTCCCATCAACCTGGATGAAGTTTTTTGCTACGGCAGCAGTGGCCTTCTCTCTGTATGTCCCAGCATCAAGGACTACAAAACCTCCTTCCTTATCTGAGACACAAAGCCGGAGATCTTTACTTCGTAGTTCTTGTACCGCACTGCCAAAGCCCAAGCCTGGAGGCGCCGGGTACCTTTGGGTTGCAAAGCATTCAATGCCTTCCGTGATAATTTGTGATTTCTGCTCTTCCTGAGCTCGGGACGCAATGGTGCGAACAAGAGTAACCTTGTCTACCGCCTCTAGCTGTGGTGGTACAGCATACTCAGGTCCTTGTTCGAGAATGGATGTTGTCCTTTCTCAGAGATGGACATCACCAAAGCTGCGGAGCGGCCACCGTTTGGTGTGTTCTTTCACTGCCACGATCACTGCCTGATACATTGGGCAGAAGGGACGCTGCATTAATTACAGAGTCAGGGAGCACGCGGCGTCGGTGCAGGGCACGGAGGCTGCGCACCGTGCAGCCCATTGCCGCACGTGCGGGTGCAGGCCAGTTTTAGCAGCGTTTTCATTATTAAAAGACACAGAAATGCCTTTGCGCTCGAGATTGTCGAGGCCCTGGCCGTTGAGCAAATCGCCGATGACTGCGTGAGCATGCCCTCCATAACGATCAGCAAGAAAGAAAGGCAGTTTTTGCAGTGTGGCATGGCCCCGTGAAAGGGAATAACAGGGATAAGTGTCGGCGGTGGTTTGTGGGTAGGGTCAGGGAGGTGTTAGTGACCAAATTTTGTAATTTAATGTAATTTATTTATTTTATTTAATTTTAATTTTTATTTTGTATTTTAATTTAGTGGTTTAATGTAAGGATTTGGGGTGATTTATTGGCATTACTTAAGGTGTGAATCCTTGGGTCAAAGTGATGAAGAAGAAGAATAAAGTCTTAGTTGATAGACAGCGGTGTGTATGTCTCCGTTTCTCCCGTCTGTGTTTTGTCCCTTTCGTTCTAGCTGACGGTTTACTTTTGGCAGGAGCAGGGTGAACAAAAATCCCCCGACCTCCTAGAATGCCACGCAATGTGTGTAAACAATTTACGGAACTGTTACCAAACGTTCTGTCGGACAAAACAAGCGAGCACCACCCAGCTGTTCAACGGAATTAGTTTAAATTACTCTAAATTATTGAAAGCCCAGTAGATTCTGTCGGGATGTTTTGTATTTAAACGAGTATTTTTGTCCGGAAAAGGCAATTAGTGCCAATGCGCCAACATAAATCCATCATTTCACAACGGAGTACACAGGGACCGAATAAATAATGCATTATTTCCCTCATAATCCCTCTATACAAGCCTTCACAAGCCCCGCTATACTTGGGCGCCCTCTAGCTTCGTGAGAGTGAAGCGCGCTTGGTGCGGCGCGTCGGACAGAGAGTCATCATCTAAATGTATTTCTTCCACCGTGGTTTGAACATAGCCTCCTCTATACTCACAAATCCTGGCAGTTCCCGAGTGTAGGTGAGGATCTGGTATAGCACAGAGAATTTCTCGGGGAACCTGGACGTCAGCTCACAGTTTTTGCAGCGGCGAGGACCCGAAACATGGTTTCCAAACCCGACAAGAAAAGAAGCAGTAGCGCGTGGAACGCGAGGAGCACGAGCGGACATTCCATCGCTTGGGACAAGTGTGTTTCGGCGTCTCGCCGCAGCGGGGCGACCGTCACGTGGCTCTCCTCTCATCCGTTGTCTGCCGCTCCATCTTTTCACTTTCGGCGGCCACTTCTCGTGGCGATCTGCCAGGCATTGTCAGCATAGGGGAGGCTAAGTATGAAGCTTGTCGCTGTCGTTTGTTTTTGTTTGTCGCTCTACTTGGGCACAAACACTGCACGCCGACAAAACAACCTTACTGTGGGCAGCCTTGCACGGTACTCATTACGTGTAATCAAGTGACTCGTAATTGATTAATTTTTAAATAATGTTGAAATAATTTGAATAGATTCATTGGGAAGCAATCACGAGAGTAAGCTTATATTACTTTTGGAAGTACTAAAATTACTTTTAACCGTGTCTATGTTTCGCTTCCCGCGCCCTTTGTTTCTTCTACAAATTTGCTGCCAAGAAATCCTCGAACCAAGTCTGTGGCAGAAGGATGGTTGACCGAGATTTGTGGATTTAAAAGACAAGTGGTTTACAATTTGGTGATTTTAATCCGATAATAGGCAGTAAGAAAGACCCGTTTTTAAACCGGCGGAAAAATTTGTCGTTTTCGAAAATCTGTAATCGTAATCCCTTTTTTCTTTTTTTCAAGTAACGGACAACTTTTCTACTTTTCTTTTTAAGTAATCAAGTAATCTGATTGAAAGCTTTCCAGTCAAAAGGTATTGTAATTGTAATGAACTGCATTTTTCACCTCGTGCTCTACGCTTTTTGTAAACTCAGTTTTGCCAGTGCCATATTTAGATTTGATTTATTTATATGATACACTTTGGACGCTGACCAGATGTGATAACAAACTATAAAATGACACAGCCCTGCCAACGTGCTTGCATTTTTAAGAGAACAAGACAGCAAGTACTCCGTCGCTCCCGTTGCTCAATTCACTCAGGAATTAAAGCAGCGGTGCGACAATATTCAATTGGAATGTTTTTCACTTTACACGAACTTACTGGCACTAGTGGGACACAAGGATACTCGCACGCAACGCCACTGGCCAAGAAACTCCTTTGTCGCAGTGCAATTTCAAGGACAAAAGCGATCATTTTCATTTTATCTCTCCTTTGTAAAATTTGATAACGTAACGTGGGGATCGTAGTACACCCCAATGACGATATTTGAATGCGGATCATAGATTGGACCCGAGCATTGCGTGGGCACTCGATTTGGGCTCGTGATAATTACTAGCTCGAGAAGCATTCGGGTAGTGCGCCCGTGTCCAATCGCTGCAGACAATAGCCGAGTCAGAACAATGTCTGGAACTCAGCGCGTGTCCTGTGCTTTGCCAACCCCAGCGCGTGGCTATGATCAACAATGGCGGCATATAATCGGCTCCAAATCACTTGGCCGCTTGTTCTGGCTGCGAGTTGAGGGGGTGAACGCTGCTCGTTTATCTTTAATTTTTTTCTGGGACTTCTATTGCGTGGGGTGAAAAACGAACGCGTGTTTTATAGGTCATTAAAAGGGCGATGCAACAATTTTTGTTCTTTGCGCAAAAACCGCTTAGAACGGACCCCTGACGTTAATGACCTATGAAACACGCCTTCGTTTTTCACCCCAGGCAATAAAAGTCCCAGAAAAAAATTAAAGAAAAACGAGCAGCGTTCACATACTCCCTCAACTCGCAGTCAGAACAAGCGGCCACGTGATCTGGAGCCGATTATATGCCGCCAATGTTGATCACAGCCACGCGCTGGGGTTGGCAAAGCACAGGACACGCGCTGAGTTCCAGACATTGTTATGGCTCGGCTATTGTCGTCATTGCAGCGATTGGACACGGCCCACTACCCGAATGCTTCTCGAGATAGTAATTATCACGAGCCCAAATTGAGTGCCCACGCAATGCTCGGGTCCAATCTATGAACCGAATTCAAATATCGTCATTGGGGTGTACTGCGATCCCCACGTTACGTCATCAAATTTTGCAAAGGAGAGATTGAATGAAACTGATCGCTTTTGTCTAGACCCTTTCCGAGATTCAGTCTGGCCACTTTGATCACCATCATTACCGGAAAAATGGCATATGTGCCGTACTATACTTCGTTTCACCTTATGTTGTACCGAAGCGAAAGCTAGAAGCGCGAGCTCATAGCGTTGGCAGCTGCCCTTGGTGCACGAGAGCTTGTGCCGCCGAGATGTGCCCTAGAGCAAGGAGCTCGAGCTTGTAGCCTTTCCTGCGGTACAACACAAGGTGAAACAGAGTATAATGGCGGCCTTCTGTTTACTAATGAACGAAGAAGTTGAAGATGCTCCTTAGCAGATAATTCGAGGCTTATACATTCGTGACGTTAGCACGATGCGAAGCAGGAATTGGAAGCTAGATTTGCGTAAGCGTTCATTTCTAGCTCGGGCCCGGCCAATCTGTTTGTAGCATCAAGGTGCTCGAAAGCCCCTTGATTTGTAGAACTTTATCAAGCCGTGTACGTGGGTTGACGCTTCGTTCTGACTGGTTGCATCTTCGTTTCTTTCGTCACTGAAAAAGATTGAGAAGGAGATGTACTGTGAAGCGCACACTGTCGTTTGCCGTTGACTTGCCAAAGTGACGGTGCCCGATAAAATACGGCAGACTTCATTTTCATTGCCGCCATTAGTACGGCAAAGGTTAAACTGCCATTATAACCACCACATGTCACTGAATTTCGGGAAGGGTCTGTTACACCGCAGCAAAGGAGTTTCTTGGCCAGTGACGCTGCGTGCGAGTAACCTAGAGTCCCACTAGTGCGAGTAAGCTCGTGTAAAATGAAAAACATTCCAATTGAATATCGTTGCACAGCCCCTTTAACGTCAGGGATCCGTTTTTAACGGTATTTGCACAAAGTACAAAAATTGTTGCGTCGCCCCTTTAACCAGGATTAACATGCATCTAAAAAATAACAATCCGTTTTTAACAATTCTTTCTTTTCTGGCAATTTCTATTACAACACCTATACTTAACTTTTAATAGTTTTTTTTTTTTGTTTGTTTCTTTTTAAAGGGAAGAATCCCCAGCTCGTACCTTTATCTTCAGGAGTAGCTCCTACTAATCGAGAGTTCGCGCAGCCGAAATGCAAACTTCAACAAAAAGCTCGCGCTTGCAGCCTGTGTAGCGGAATTGTTGTACGTTACGAAGAGCTGGGAAGCAAAGATATAAAGCGAAACAAAGGGCAAGTGAACACAGATAAGTAAAAAACTACGTGAATACGTTAAAAGAGCGGAGCGACTTTTCGAGTGAAAATGAATTGGCGAGATGAGATCAAAAGGGTGCATGCCATTTCTAGAGCTCGAGACATGGGAACCAGGACTCGTAGCCGGTTGCCTTCGGGCGGCATGCGGCCCGCATGCCGCGTGTTTGAGACCCCTGCTCTAAGAAATGCCTGCGCGTCTACTTACCCGGAAAACACTCAAAGAGCCTCTCTTTGCGATCTAAGAAATCAGCTCAGCGAATGATGAGGCGTAACATCTGTTTAGACCTCAAAATGAAGTATGCGCTGTGGCATTACGCAATGCAAAGCGTCATGCTTCCATTGCGTTGCGTAATGCCACGGCGCCGACTTAATTTCGAGGTCTAAACAGATGTTCCGCCTCATCATTCGCTGAGCTGAATTCGTAGATTGCAGAGATTGGCTCTTCGAGTGTTTTGCGGGTAAGTAGACGCGCAGGCATCTCTAACACTCTAAAAAAATGTATGTGCGTCTACTTTTACGCACAAGACTCGGAGAGCCAATCACCGCAACTTACGGAGGCAGCTCAGCGAATGACGATGCCTAAATATATGTTTAGACCAAAAACGCAGTCTGACTTGTGAGATTAAGGCATGCAAAACGTCACGCTTGCATTGCTTAATGTCACAACTCAGACTGCGTTTTTTGGTCTAAACATATGTTTCGGCATCGTCATTCGTTGAGCTGCCTCCGTAAGTTGCGGCGATTGGCTCTCCAAGTGGTGTGCATGAAAGTAGACGCACAGACATTTTTTAGAGTGTAGAGGTTGAAGGGATACTCAGACCGTGGGTTTGAGTATCCTTCAGCCTGCGCTATCTCACTAATATGAGCTGTTTTGTAGCCTGCTTGTGACACTCAGGCGTAAAGTAAGACTGGACGACAGCAATGTATATACGATATGACTGCGGCTATATTTATTCTTTGTTTGCTTACGTGGAACAAAAAAGAAAAGAAAATCGTTTCTGCTGCTGTCATGTTTAGCCTCGGCAATCCTACAATACGTCTTCGCTTTTTTTTTTTTTCGTGGCTTACTTCTTTTTTTTTTTTCGTGGATTTATTCTTTATTTCTATTAAAAATTCGACACAGAACAAAGCGAGCCACTTTTCGTTTATTGCAATTACGCAAACACCTTGAGGTGGAGGGATGATCGGATTCGATCATGCTGATCTTCTTAGTTCGGTTCCTCCTTGCGCGAGTGTGATCATTGCATAAAGAATTGCGCGGTACCACTCCTGATGCGAATTTGCATTGTTGTTGTTACGTGGCTGATCCAAAGATGGGCAGACAGTCGGGCCGGGTAAGGGATATTTATAATGAATGTTCACACGCGCGTTTACACACACATGTGATGAGATTCGGCTATCTTGGCCCCCCTTCTTTCTTGTTCAGAAAAGGGCGCAATTATTCGTAACTTGGTGTCTCTAAGCAGTACGCCGTCTTGCATTTATTGCCGACAACCCCAAGTAATAACAAGAAGTAGGCAAAAAAAGATCACGCTTTTCGTTTGTTTGCTAAAGTGCAAAGACCCACAAGTATATACGGGTCGAAATATTACTGATCGAGGTGTACATATTTTGATACAGCTACATTGTAACAATGCGTGAAAGCTGTTTAGGGCCTTATTTTACAGCCTTATAATTCAGTAATCAGGGACCTGATTTTGTCGCCATAAGCAACCTTCTGTAGCCATTTCCGCAGAATTGTTTCTTTCCGAATTGGTACAATAGATTTTTTTTTAAAGTGGTCAGAAAATATGTGTTGATATTAAACCTCAGAAAGATGTCCCCAGAAAATGACAATGGCCGAATAGGCTGTCATCTCAGTAATAGTTTGTTCATCTTGCGTACTAAGCGATGAGTTGAACCGTGGAGTGGATTGTTGATGTATGATTCTAGCGTAATTATGGCATTTTCACTTACAGTGCCTAGTCATTACTGTAATTGACTATATTCGAAGACTAAACCTAAAGGTTGGAATTAAATCGAATCTAAATAAAAATAAAAAAAATTAAAAGTATCTTCTATTTCTAAACTTTTAGAGGCACCACACGGAATATGTGGTGCATCACTAGTACCCTCGTATCTTACAGAAATCTCACTATTTAAAAAAAAAAAAAAAGATGCCGTGAAAATACCTCATATATCTACATAAAATGTTTGGAAGGTCTAATAGTTTCTTCTGCTGTTACTGAAAACACGGACACTTTGATTAAGGTTTTGCCTTCATTTCATAGCTAAAAAGCGCTAGTAACTCTTCTCGCCAGATGTACAAACATCTACTTCCCAAGAAAAAAAGAATGTAATAGAAAAAGGGGAATAAAATACAAATGGCACACGATCTACAGCTCACCTACTCGTTCAAAGGTAGGCTCCCCGCGACTAAACAAAGTTAACGTTAACAAACAGATCTGTGAAACAGACCCACAAGGTCTAAAGTTAAAGTTCTACAGATGTCATCCCCAGGTATACGAACGCAAATCGCTACCACAGTTTTCCATTAGGGCAACATGCTCACTTTGGCAAACGTGTAATGAGGGCCAATGAAAACGAGAGTCGAACACAAAGAGATGCTTTGATCTTTTCTTCTTTTAGGGTATCTTGTTTTTTCGTCCTCATCTTGCGTTCAGTTAATGAGCCCGATTCGTTCGAGATTCCTCCGAAATCATTGCTGCTTTAATGCGACTCAACCCTAGGTATTTATGGCGCTAATGTGCATCGTTAATAAAACCGTCGCGTTTCTATACTTTCGATTCGTCAAAGAGTATTATAATGGAAACGATGGAATCTTAAAATGAAGACAAAACGAGATTCAATTTGGCAAGAGATGTCAGTTCTACTCGATTTTATTTTTCTTTCTCGTTACTTGAACAAACCTTGCGCCAAGCCACCATGACTTGCGCATATAGATGTGCGTATACATCAACACGGTGCTTCCAAACAAGCCCGTGTTTTACCACACCTGTCGCGGACACTGCGCTTGCGCGGAAACCCGATTCCCGCCAAGTCAAGCATTTGCGCATGCGCTGTGCTAACAGCAGCGCCACCACGGTGGCGTGGCCTCACAGAGTTGAGTTGGGTGTACAAGGCACTGCAATAAACATGCGTCCAGTGCTCCTAAGGAACCACGAGGGGTGGACAACCAAGGCCAAGATTCAAAGCAAGGTCGCGCACCAAGGTCCTGCGCAGTCATCACCGAAGACGGACGGGAGCTGCGTCGCAATTGCCGGCACCTCATCGCAACGCCTGGAGATTTTGTCGTTAGTCCCCATCTCGATTACTATGACGCACCCGTGGCGACGACTCTTCAGCTACCAGGAGCCGTTTAGGGAACGTCTAATGTATACCAAGCCCGACTGTACAGCTTCCAGCAGGATAGCTCCGCGAACCGCCAGTGCTCCAGCGCTAGCACAGACCTTAACGGGGTGGCGAAGTCCCCCTCATTGAAATTCTGTACGATGCTAACCTTCACCAACTTCTCTAACAAGTTTTTTTTTTTTTTTTGCAAATTAACAACAAAAAAATGTGTAACGCCTTACGAAATATCCTTGACGCGAGCCACCATGACTTACGCGTATTGATGTATATTTAAGGCGCTTCAATAAATATGCGTCCTTTTCGCCTCTCGGAACTCATCCATACTGGTCAGAACTCCCTTATTCGTCGTCGCAGATAGACACAAATTTCTTTGCACATCTGATGTTTTTTTTTTTTTTCTTTTGTGTTACGAGCACATGCAGTGACAGGCAAATACCTGTTCGTGTTTTAGGATACGTACATAGTCTAATTCACAGCGCTCATACTAAAATCTACTTGGAGAGGTACTGTAAAGGTTTGAGAATGGTCAAATCGTCCAAGCAACTTCACTCGCAGGAAACTCAAAATTATGAAAAGTAACAGATTGAACACCATTCTTTCCCCCTCAATTTCTGCGATCATGTACTATTGCTGACAATATTGCCGCGTGCATGCATGGTCGAGTTGACATAGAGCGCGGCTCCCACGCGAAGGCACGAGGTTTTTAACCTAACCAACCTAATTCGCTATTTCATCTTTTCGTTCTAGAAGCTTCTTGTGACGCATTGCTTTTTCCGGTTCAGAATGTTCTAAAAAGCGCGAAAGAATGAATAAAGCACTTTGCTGGTGGGGTTCATACCCCGTGTCGTGGCGTAGGAGTCACGCGCCATGCCACTCGGCCATGCACGCCTCAGTATGTGCTGAAACAATTCTTCGTGCTCTTTTGGCGTACCTTCAAGCTTTTGAGCTCCCAAGCTTCTTTTCAGAGCCGAGTGCCGGAGCAGGAGTCGCCACCCCCGATATGGCGCAGCAGCAGGGGCCTCAAACACGCGACCCGCGGGCCGGATGCGGCCCACGACTCTCTGTGACGCGGCCCGCGAGTGCCCCGTGGCATCTTCCGCTGCATCTTGGGGCTCAATATAGCCTTGTTAAGTCTCTCGCTTATCCGGCCTTAAGATGCAGCGACAAAAGGAGTCCCCCCGCCGTCAAGTTAAGAGTGGGAGATGGGAAAACGGGAAGAGTGGCGAGGAGGATTTTCACCCTGGTTGAAAAATATTTTGCGGGTCGGCCTTTAAGGAGATCCTTTCCTCATCGGACACGCCTACATCAAACACCATCACGTCGTCCTCTCTCGTCCCCGTCACCACCGCGCTTTTTCTTTTGCCGCCCAAGGCGCTAACATTTCGGAGAGCGGGCGAGGCGAGCCTCGGCAAACAACCTGGAACTAACTTGGGGCAAACCAGGCGGAGCCGAAGTCGGCCGAGCCAAAGCGAGTCTGAGTGGATCTCGGAGCCCATTTCTTCGAACCCACCGCGCGTGTGCAGAGCTTCGCTTCTACACCACCGCAGCTTAGTGGAGGCTTACGAAGGTCGACGCTCGCTCTAATGCCACGTCCCGCAGCGCTGCTCTATGGAGCACGTCTGGTGATATTCTCCGAGACCCGACACTGAGTTAACTTGCAGTCACTGGTGCTGTTTCGCGCCGACATAAGTTGTTATTTATGCACAGAAGCCAATCCCACCCAGTAAATACACCGCAATTCTGCGCTGTCCTTTTTTCAGCTTTTTTTTTTTTTTCAGGATTAAACAATTTTAGCTTTTTTAATCGCTGAGTTCCTTCCGTATACTGCAGCGATTGGTTCTCCCATGTGAATGGCGGGAAAGTTGTCACTTCATATCTCTTGGAGTGTAAGTGCCAGAGCAACTTTGTCGCGAAGTAGATTATGCGGCGACACCTTGTTTCGAAGTTTATATATGTAGTCACACACGTATCTTTAAAAGAAACCCGGGGCCTGGCCTATGATAGTGTGCATAGGCTTCTTGCTTCGTAATTTATGTATTTATTTAATTATTCGGGAGTCTACATCACCCGATTCTGGGCATTATAGTAGAATAAAAGGGGCGGGGGGTAGGGGGGGGGGGGGGGAGCAATGCAAAAACAATAGACGAAAGAAAATACAAAGGTGCGCACTAAAATTGTGTGATGCAGATGGATTCACGAAAAAATGGGATTGAGCGGTAATTTCAACGGAGGAGAAAAGAAAATGGGCACCATTAGGCAAGCCAGGCAATAATTAATCCAGCAACAACTTTTGCGGAAGAGTAAAAAAGAAAGGATGTAGGAGCTCTAGAGACAACTTGAGCGTTCTCGTCTACAAATTCGGCAATCTTACTGGTTAGGGACCGATAATTAAATAAACAAAACTCGCCACGCACTACGTTTTTTTTTTTTCGGTTGTTAATGATTATTATTGATGTTTACTGTAGGCTGGATTGCGGATCGAGTCTTGACTTACTGGGGTTGAACGGCACCACCGGCAGCCATCTCTTGACACCAGCTAATGCATGGGTCTCTACGGGAGAAACGGGGAAAACTGCAATTTCTGACCTTTAAAGGAGCTGTGCAACGATATTCAATTGGAATGTTTTTCTCTCTACACTAGCTTGCTGGCACACCTCGGACTCAAGGATACTCACACGCAACACCATTGGCCAAGAAACTCCTTTGTTGTGGTGTAATTTCAAGGACAAAAGCGATCATTTTCATTCAATCTCTCCTTTGCAAAATTTGATGACGTAACTCGGGGATCGCAGTACACCCAAGTGACGATATTTGAATGCGGCTCATAGATTGGACCCGAGCATTGCGTGGGCACTCGACTTGGGCTCGTGACAATTGCTAGCTCGAGAAGCATTCGGGTTGTGACCCGTGTCCAATCGCTGCAACGACGACAACAGCCGAGCCATAACAATGTCTGGAACTCAGCGCGTGTCCTGCGCTTTGCCGACCCCTGCGCGTGGCTATGATCAACACTGGCGGCATATAATCGGCTCCAGATCACGTGGCCGCTTGTTCTGGCTGCGAGTTGAGGGGGTGAACGCCGATCGTTTTTCTTAAATTTTTTTCTGGGACTTCTATTGCGTGGGGTGAAAAACGAACGCGTGTTTCATAGGTCATTAACGTTAGGGATCCGATTTAAGCGGTATTTGTGCACAGTACAAAAATTGTTGCATCGCTCCTTTAATAGGTTACTCTCGACGATGAAACGTGCTTTTCGGGAATGACAGCAAATCTGGGCGCACATATCGAAAGCGTTAGAATACCAGTCTTTTATTTATTTTGTGTGTCTGTGAGTGTGCGTGCGTGTGTGTGTGTGTGCGCGTGCGTGCGTGCGTGCGTGCGTGTGTGCGTGTGTGTGTGTGTGTGTGTGTGTGTGTGTATGTGTGTACTGTGGTTGAGAGTCGACGTTTGTGACGTTGTTGGTCATAAACTGCTATGCAGTTCAATGAGACAAGGGTTGCGGGAGTCAATGTGGAGTCGTTTTTGATCTTGAAGTTATCAGCGCTTAGCAGACGATAAGCTAGAAGTCCTTTACTGGTGATATTCGCATCGTTTCAGGCGCCTGTATAGAGTATTCCTGGTGCAAGCTTTTGTTTTGAACCGCATTGAGGTCTTCTGTGACGAAGTAAACCTCGGAACGTGTCGTTCATTTGTTGCACGTGTCATTTATTCAGACACGCACAAGTTACCCCAAAAAAGTAATTTAGTTAAGTTACTGAGTATTGGTCTCAAAAGTATTTTGAGTAGAGTAGAAATTACTCAGATGAAAAGTAATTTAGTAAATTACTAACTACCGTAAAAAAGTAGCGAATTACTTTTGACGTTACTTTTATATTTTTATGGTAATAGAAAGTACATAGGTTTCGATCTGTTAGGGAAATTCTGCTAGCCAAATATAAAGCAGCTTGTGTTTCCACAGATCGGCTTTAATAGCTGGTTCTGCTTCTGCGTGCCTGATTGTTCTGAGCTTTTTTTTTTTTTTTTTTTTTTTTTTTTTGTCAACGATATGCTGCGGATGTATCCTTTCTACTTTGAAGTTTAGCACTGCCTGAGCTTGATTTTGCAGGTAGTGCTTGCTTGTTTACAGGCTTGCGTAAAGTACATCTAACAAGCGCTTGAAGTAAAGTACAAAGTAAAATGAGAGGTTATGTACTTCAAGTAAAGTAGTAAGTACACCTGGTGCAATGTACTTGAAGTAAAATTTTATAAATAAAATATACTTTCAATGTAAAGTACAAGTACATTTAACACAATCTTTCATGATGCCCTTTCACCCCCTATGCAGTTTTTTTTTTTTTTTTAACTGATGTGCATTACTCCAGGGGTAATCGGATGTGCATCAGTTTTGTTTCGGAAAGTATGGGTCTGAAACGAAGAGTAAGGGAATAGCTATGGGTAAATAGGCCTTAGGGTCTATTCCCCATTGGCCAAAAGCCAACCCACACAGCTCAACGAGAGAAAAAAAACTTTTTGTTGACGGAAATTCGTTGGGCTGTTCCTTGTTTCGAGATTCGTCCATCGGGGATCTTATGGGTGAATGCGGCAACCTCATTGGCTGAAGAGCAATAATGAGAAGCTAAGGAGTCGCCTTGCCCTGCGTATATTAAGCTGTCAGTAACCATGAATTATCGTAAAATTATGCATTATAATTTTAAAAAATCGACACGTCATTTTGCAGTGATGATTGACCGGCATAACGTGGCTCGAGGCCCTTTCAAGCAGTCAGAAGGCATCAAATAAATTATTTATGTAGTAGGTTTTGCTTTATCTTTGTAAGCCATGGGCGTAAAAGCCATTTGACTACTTCATCATTTAATGAAAAGTGTGACTCACGTTATAGTTCTTTTACTAATTCCATTGTCTTTGTTTAATTTATTTTCATGTTCGTGCCATCTCATTTCGAGTGTGTTTGAAATAGTGATTTTTTTTTTTTTTTTACATCCCATTTTTTTGGTTGTGCACAAGGAATGCGAAGAAAGTATAGTGTTAAGAAGCAAAAAAATTAAATCCCGAAGCTTTGAGCTCGACGTGCGGAACATATCTATGCGTTCCGCACCAAATCCGATTGTTCACTATACGATCTTCCGATAAAGAAATGGGAAGGCAACTTTTCCCTTGGGCGTTCTTTGGTGATTCGCTTACTTTTGTTAATTACTTTTTCATTGGTTTTATTCTTGTTGGTTTTTGTTACTATATTGCTACTGTTTTGTCGCTTTTCTGTTGTTGTTTTGTTTTTGTCGGTTTACTTTGGGTTTTTATTTTTATCTGTATTTTTGTTTATTGTTGTCCTTAGTTTTGTTTTTGTTCACGCGCTTGTTGTTGCTATAGTTGTTTTTCGTATTGGATGGGAAGAAGAACACGAGTGTGCCAGCGCGAGGCAGCATTCAGTTATTCTTTTATTTGTTTTGTTTACATGACCATATACAACTAAGGCCGTAATGATGATGCACTGCGGATAAATAATATATTACTTTAAACAACCTAAATTTTACAAAAGTTGAGTTAAAAACGTCAGTATCCGCGAGACAAGACACCTATGGAAGATAACAAAATTTCTTTAACAAAGAAAGAAAAGTACTAAACCATGAAAATTTCAGCGATATAAATGTCAGAACAAGAAAACGTTGCAGGAAAATTCTAGAAAGAAAAATAGCTGTCGTTTTAATGAAGATAGAGTAGTTCGCATGGATTGATGCTGGAAACTGGCTCCCATTTTTTGCCGATGGCTCTGAACCTGAAAGGTGTATTCAGGCACGAATATTGGCAACAACACTGGAATGACTAATGGCACCCAACAGCACTAGATAAAAAAAAAAAAACTTGAAAAAGAGGAGTCAGTTGGGAATCGTCGACAGCCTATTTTAAAATCTGTAAATAATGTTCACATTCTTTTTTTAGCGCAGCAATGTCAACATTTGGTATTCCTTGGCTATACCAAGTGTTGGTATATCATGGTTATGAGTAGAGTTTCGTGTGTTTGCTAAATACCGATAAACATGAAGAAAAAAAACACCGAGTCGGTTTTCTCGTAGTTCGGGGAAAGCCAAAAAGCACCCTAATTTGAAGCTGTCCTTGAAAAGAAAAAAAAAGCTCAAGGTACACCTAAGCACTTCTTATGAGTTTGGAATGCGAAAGCCTCCAAGCCGCTCGTCCACTCCCTTTGTCGTCTGCTGCGGCCAATCGGAGCCCCGTCGACGCGCGCCAGCCAATGGAACCGAATGCAAAATCCATCAGCTTTACTTCGCTCCTTTGGGTTCGGGGAAACTAGGTGCCGTTTTCGCCCTTCAAACGGATGACGTCAGCTCGCTCAATGGGACAGTTAATGCTTTCGGATAAAAAAATTCAAGCTTTATTGGTCTAAATCTTTGTGTACAGCTTTATTTGGTGTTGAGCCAGAGTACAACTCTCACTGAACAGTCCATGAAGTTGCTTCTTCCTCCGGGAACTAGATTGCCTATCTCGTTTCCTTTTTTTCCCGGTACCATGCGTTTTCGGCGAATCTAAGATAAGCGCGTGTTCCTTGGAGGACGGGGCATCCCATATCCCTTGTCCTGTTTTCCTCAACATAAAACCAGTTAAACACCGATTTTCAAATACAAATTCTGTATTGATCCCTGAATCAGAGAAGGAAGGCAGAGAAAAAAGCAACTGACACGCTGCTTGCCTCTTCCCCCCGTAGCAGCCCAGGGAAGAACAAACATAAACGTAAAGACACTAGCATTTGACATATTCATTATAGCATGGGAAAGACAACATTTCATTTCATCATTTCTCGTCGGACACCCAAAATTGTAACAAAAACACCGAATTTCTGGAAAACAATACCCCCCCCCCCCCCCCGCCAATTAAGAAAAAAAAAATAAACCCCGGACACACGGAACTTTAATTATAAACGTAAGTGGCCTATGATATTAACATTAAATGATATCATGCCTTCTTTATTTTTAATTATGAAACAAGCAGGGCATTTGGCGTTTAGACATTGCTACTTACGAGAAAATAAAGCATCTTCATTGCAAAATAACTGTCCGACGAGTCAGCTAAATTTACCGTGAAATCAAGTCTGTCTTTGAAGCCTTTCATCTTTGAAGCCTTTCATGGTTCGTTGACTTTCCTGGCGTGCTGGCACAGACATTCTTAATGGATCCCAGCATAAGAATCTTTGTGCCAAGCTTGTTTTGTAAGTGAGTGTGTTCTTTTTCAGTATACTACTATTGGCGACGAGATGTTTCGGTGGCGCGCTCTTATGGCTCCTGTCCCTGACGTCAAAACCTAGAATATACAAGTAGCGAGCGACAAGTTCGTTGAAGAGTAAAAAGCGCGCTGGAAGCCTGCTCATCGCGTTCCTAAATCTAAACCACCAGTGTTAAGACCATGACATTGCTCTTATTTCGGCTGATGAGAGCAAAAAGGATCGTACTCTAAGGGTTAGAGCGTATGGCCAATTATGGAGGGCCGATCAAAGCGACGCTTTTGGCCGCGCACGTCGCCAATAGTGGTCACGATCCAGCTTTCCCCATGAATGGCAGCCATACTTATTACAGTGACGTAACTATATTGTTTATAGATCTAAAAACGTCTTCATCATGTCCTTCTGTGGGCTTCACGACCCAATAAACATTTTACTTTGAGGTCTGTTCACATATACATCGCAGCGCTACAGCGCTGACTTAGAGTGACTGTATAGGCTCTGCTTGCAAAGCCAGAGTATCGCGTTCCTTTTTCTTTTGCCGCTCACTCCGTATTGGCGGAGAAGCGGTCACGTGCACCAAGCTGAATCCGACCTCCGTACGGGAAAGCGACTTCGCAGGCGCCGATTTTCGGGCGGATCACGTTCTCTCTTTGCGTTTGCGAAATATACGTCCTCCAGTTAAATAAAACATACTGGAAGGTTTCTTGACCATTCAACATTATGTGTGCCACTGGATACCGCATAATCGCGTTGTTTCATAACGCGAGCGATGTTTTAAAACAACTTCTTAAAGCCTGGGAAGAAGATGGCATGGAGGACGATCGCGTAGCTCGCGTCTGCGGCGCTCCCGCAGTGATACGCGAGTGGCACTACCGGGCATTTCGGACAAGACAACAACGCGTAACTATATATGGCTTGCGAAAGGACAACGTTTGGTCGGCTACTACATTCTACTGAAAGCATACAGAGAAACAGGAGACAAATGACGAGACGACGGCGCACGCAAGGCGTGTCGCCGCACTATATCTTCTCTGCTCCACACGCCGCAGCACGCCGCCTCACAGCCACGCCATATCCGAGCATCCGGGGCTCTTGCAGAAGCAGAAGCGACCGTCGCCTCCCGCAGTGCGGCCTTAAATCCAACATGGCCGCCTTGGGAGCACCATTTCGGTACTGTGATACGCCAGCGGAGCGTATACAGTTTCTACGCTGAATTTACGCTAAGCGCGTGCTGACGGGAGCGTTCACCAGGTTGTTATCGCACCGTCCAAACGTTGCTCACGGCGGACGATAGGTATACCTGATGACACGTGAACAGCGCTGTAATAGCGATCCACTCCGTGTGGGAACCGGCCTTTATTGCGTCTCTCTTCGGTGAATAGGAGGTATTCACTGGACGCCCTATTTGAGGGCGATGTTTAGAGCGCATGCTCAGAACGAGCTCACATTAATAGCCTGCTAAGACCGGCAGCCTTGATGGTGCTAAATGCACGGTCTAAAAGGACTGCGGAAGCTCGTCGTCAGCACGCGCTCAGCAGCAGCGCACACGGATATGGCCGCCAGAGCGCACCTTCGGAACTAGCTCCCATTTACCGTCTTCCAAGAACAACTATTCTGATTGTGTGGAATGGACGTTGTACGCACATCCTCTTGCATTCCTCGTAGTCCGTGAAAGCAAAGCTACTGGTTCTCGTATGTTCACAAGGCTTGAGCGCCGATCAAAGCTTTGCTCGTGCGGTGCTCGCTTCTTCTGAAATGCCAAAGAAAGGTGCCTGCTAGCATCTTTCTGAGCATCCGCTGCGAACAACGTGCAACAAAATGGCGTCTCGTGAATACCCCGTATTCAATCTTGTGGTGTATATCGTGATGCGTGTTTTTTTGTCATTTTAAGACATTCGTTTCTTCAGTTGTCTTTCCTTCTTCCAACCACCGCCACCACCTACGTGCGCGATAACGCTTTTCTTTTTATTTATTTCTAGTTAATTGTTTTTACCCTTTTATCTTAAAGTTATGCTGTACTTTTGTGTTTGAGTGCGCCGGGGTCAATACTGCGAAGCAAGGGTCACACTGCCCATACATCATACAAAAGACAGCCTGCAAACACGAGTCACCGAAATATCCGTGGTTCGAATGCCCGGAGCCAAGTTTCACCCTCGAACTCATCGCCCTCCGGCATTTAAAGCACGGATCTCGCGGGGAATCGCGTTCGAATCTGTACGCAGACTGGCTTTCGTATGATGTATATGCAGTGGGACCCCGGCTTAAGATTTTTCGTAAACACCGTATAATATATTGACCACAGTGCAAAACAATTAGCGATACTGCTACTATTATAATTAGTATCGTCATCTTCATTGTCGCCGTTGCTGTCGTCATCATCATCATCATCATCATCATTAGTAGTAGTATTTTTTAGTATGGAGAACAACAGGGCGTGGTTGACCATAACACCCATCGCCGTGCCTCCTGCTTTCTGTTTCTGGCCAGTGCGAGTAGAAAGTGAGAGAGTAAGAGAGGGAGAAGGAGACTAGAGCGCGGGGACGTGAGAACACCGAGCACTGGTTGGAAGGATTAGTGGGTAGTCGCAAAGCTAGCTGCCCATTTCTGTACTCAATCTTCGAACGAGTTCGAATGCGATCGACCGGTGAGTAGAGACAAAGGCACGTAGCTTTCTGTCTTTCCACTGATTTCTCAAACAAGAGCTCGGTGTTCTGACGACCCCCCCTCTGGTCTCCTTCTCTTCCGTAGTTTTACCCGGCATACAAAACGTCAGTAAACGTACAAACCTACTCCTACTCCCCCCCGTCCCCCCCCCCCCCCCCCCCCTTCCCAAGGTGACAAGGGCCGTGTTCCAATATTTACTCGATCTTACTCCAGGGTAAGGGTTTTGTACCTTGGCGTTCGAAAACCTACCCGCGTCCAGCGCTTTTCAATCAGTATTGTCACGTGACACGTCCCGCCGGAGTAACTGGGATCTATTTGAGTAAGATTTTGAACACAGCCAAGGAGTCATACAAACCAATAACGGCGTGCATGACCGAGAAGGAACACTTCGCCATACATTTTCATTTCACTTTATTCATTATTCCCTCGAGGCCCGAAGGCTTTACAGAGGGGGTGGGCGGTTATTCAAAACACATAAAAGTAACATAGCTAGTGAGGCAAAAAACACGCGCTACGCAAGCTCCGTTATAAAGTTCGTAACCGCATTTTTTGAAATCAGCAGTGTTAGTTATTAAGATTATATGTGCGGGAAGACGATTTCAATCAATGGAAGTTAGAAGCACCTACACGATTCGTGTTTACTCTTACTCCGAGCGTAAAATATAAGGAAGCCAGATTAACCTTGCCTAGTCAGTCTCGACACCTCAATCCCAAACATTCTATGTCGAATCTTTGAGATACCAAGTATAGTAGAGGAGCAGCCGAACGTGGCCGTGCCGACTCATTCAGACTTTCCCGACGACGACGCGCACTATCGCCAGCTCTCAACTTTGTGTTTCCGCCGACCCCGACGTCCGCGGCGCTCTCTACTTACCTTCCCCAATCCCCTTTTGGTTGTTCGTTTGCTTTGAGCGCAAGTTCGCCCCATTAAACATTTATATCACTTCAATACTCATCGTCTCGTTGCCTTCATCCGTGACACCAAGTCCCCATTCGGCTGTTCACGATATTTAACCCAACATTTCTGTTTCGACATTCCAAATCGAGGATTGAGTTGAAAATTTTCTGCAACGATAAGTTTCTCTTAAAATCACGATCGCCAAGTTCAACGGATGCTTTGAACTATTCCCATGCTAATACTTGCTAACAACTTAGAGGGGCTCTGCAATCATATTTAAGCGTCTAACTTTTTTGCGGTTTCCACGTCTCTTGGGGTTCGGGTAAGCCAGCGGGCACGGAGAGAGTAACAAAATATCAGTGCGTCATATTTTAACCGGACGACGGGGAAACCTCCTCCACCTACGGGGGCGACCCGCGGTGCCGAAAGCGTGCGATATGTGAGGTCTCAGGTACTGGGCTTACTACAAGCTGGTCAGAGCCGCTAGGAGCTTTTTTAGTCAAAACACAAAATATCAATGGCGCGAACCGTTTCAAATATTTATGAAACTAGTTTTTGTTCAGTATTTTAGATCAGAAAAGAAACAAATGTAACCCGTCGACATACCCGCCACCAAGGGGTGAAAAAGGCGACGCGTATTAGAAAGTGGTAGTGGGATCAGGCACCGACGAGCAGCGAGCGTAGAGAGGTCCCGGATTTACGCGGCGGCGCTGCGGTCGTATACGGGCTCGAGGATCCGACCGGTTCCGAGTGTTCCGAAGGCTCGGAACGGTCGGAACGCCTTTGTTTGGCATGCGATTTGGCCGTTTAGCGGTATGGCAGGCAACGCGAAGTGGCTCCCGTTCTGAACTGATCTCTATTCCCTGTTTGCTGTCGTTCGTGGCCAATGAAGTGTCATGCCCAATTTGTGTTTAATCGCGCAGCAAATGGCAATGCGAGCCGCCCTGGCCGCCCGCTTCATACAGCCTATCCAACATATGCTTTAGTGGCGTCCTCTCGAGCCGTCGACACGGAGTGGGGCAGCCGTGACCGCTCGCTGAGCTCCTCTGGTTCACGGCCACTCAAGCCGCGACCAACGACGTCATAAAGGACATTATTTTTTGCTTGTTTTTGTAATTTTAATTTGCCTACAACTTTTAAAATAAAGCGAAATTCGAGAAAAAAATTAATGCCGTTTACAACTCCCTGTTGACGGAATTAACTCAAAACTTTTAAAAAATACCAAACGTGTATCTGCTGTGTACATGACCATGTTGTTTTCACAATCACTTTCTACAGGCATCTTACCGGACGACTGGAAGGTGGGAAGGGTCGTTCCGGTCTACAAATCGGGTAACAAGGACTCCCCACTAAATTACCGTCCCATCTCTTTAACAAGCGTCCCCTGCAAAGCCATGGAACACGTCATCTACACTCATATAATTAATTTCCTAGACTCTATAGACTTTTTCCACCCCTCCCAGCACGGTTTTCGTAAGGGCTTCTCTTGCGAAACTCAGCTTGCACTCTTCGTTCATGACTTGCATTTTAATCTTGACCATAACCTTCAAACCGACGCTGTTTTTTTAGATTTTGCCAAAGCATTCGACAAAGTACCGCACCAGCGCCTCCTACTAAAACTTTCCCAATTAAATCTAAACACTGCTATTGTTCAATGGGTCCAGGAATTTCTGTCTAATCGGTCTCAGTTTGTCTTTGTTAACAACCACTCATCTAACCCTCTCCCAGTAACATCAGGCGTCCCACAAGGATCTGTCCTCGGCCCGCTCCTGTTCTTAATATACATAAATGACTTACCATCGCATCTGTCATGCCGCATTCGTATGTTTGCGGATGACTGCGTTATTTATCGTACAATCACTAACAGCTCCGACCAGTCATGCCTGCAGAATGACCTTAACCATGTGCAAGAATGGTGCGACTATTGGCAAATGACCCTTAATCCCAGCAAATGTAAACTTGTATCATTCCATCGTCGCCGTAACCCCTTTCTTTTTACGTATACAATTGCTAGCGTCACCGTCGAATCTGTAGAATCATTTAAATACCCAGGTGTAACACTGTCGAACGATTTATCTTGGCGCGCGCATACCACCAACGTCATATCAGCCGCAAACAGAGTCCTTGGATTTCTAAAACGTAATCTACGCCATGCCCCGAAGCACGTACGTTTACTTGCGTACAAATCACTTGTTAGATCAAAACTCGAATACGCATCTGCCATCTGGAACCCTCACCAAGCATATATTACTAACGAACTTGAATCTGTTCAAAATCGATCCACTAGGTTCATTCATTCTGCCTACTCATACGATATCAGCGTTTCATCCTTAAAAGCAGAATGCGGCCTAACACTTCTCTCTCTTCGCCGTCGCACTTCCAGCCTCTCCCTCTTTCACAAGTTTTACTACAGCTCGCTCAACCATGCACCTTACATTGTGCCCCCATCACGCATATCTCTGCGCATTGGTCATCCACTTCAAGTAACACTCCCACGTGCCCGCACTACTACTTTTTTAGCCTCCTTTTTTTCTCAAGCAGCTGCAGACTGGAACGGCCTTCCCCACCACGTCGCCGCCATCACATGTCCGTCCGTATTCATGGAGACTGTCGTCAACCACCTCCCGACATGAATGTCTGTTAAAAATGCTTTTATGTGTAACCCACCCCTTATGTAATACCCCTAACGGGGTCTTTAAGGTAATAAAATGAAAATGAAATGAAATAATGCCGGATTAGATCGCAGCTCTTGAGGAGGAGGAGGGGAAGGGTACCGAGGGAAAGGTATATCCTTTCCTCCCTCCCCCTCACCTCCTCATCCTGTCTGCTACTCCTCCCTCCGAGCGGCGTCGCCGTCGTCTCACGAGGGTCACGTGACCCCTATGAAGTCACGTGACGATGACGATGACGTCATCAGTGGCGTCACTGATGACGTCATCTGTGTCGATGACGATGCCGATGCCGATAACGTCATCAGTGACGGTGACGATGCGGATGCCGATGACGTCATCAGTGACGATGACGATGCCGATGACGTTATTAGGGACGATGACGATGCGGATGCCGATTAGGTCATCAGCGACGTCATCAGTGACGTCATCAGTGACAATGACAATGCCGATGACGTCACTGATGACGTCATCAGTGACGATGACGATGGCGATGCTGATGACGTCACTGATGACGTCATCAGTGACGTCACACGTCCCATAATGCACCGCGCGGTTACGCCAACGCCGCTCAAGCCGGAAACAGGCGCTAAGAGCTGTGGTCTAAAAAAGGTTTAATTAAGTTACTACGTTCAGTGCGCTCAGGTTCGGCGCAAATTAAATGCCAATAAAAAAATGAAAGCCGTTTACAAATCCCTGTAACGCCGAATTGGAGCGCAGCTCTTGAGGAAAAGTAGGGAAGGGTACTGAGGGGGGTCACGTCACTTGCGGGTAGTCACGTGACATCGGAGGGGGGGGGGTCACGTCAGCTCGGGGGGGGGGGTCACGTGATCTCGGGGGGGGGGTCACGTAACCTGGGGGGGGGAGGGGTCACGTGACCTCGGGGGGGGGGTCACGTGACCTCGGGGAGGGGTCACGTGATCTCGGGGGGGGGGGTCCCGCGACCTCGGGGGGTCACGTGACCTCGGGGGGGCGTCACGTGACTCGGGGGGTCACGTGACCCCCCTTCCCGGTTACGCCGACGCCGACGCCGACGCCGCTCAGGCTGGAAACGGGCCCCTAAGAGCTGCGCTCTAAAAAGTGAAAGCCGTTTACAACTCCCTGTAACACTGAATTAGAGCGCAGCTCTTGAGGAGCAGAGACGGGTACTGAGGGGGGGGGGGGGGGGGTCACGTGAGCTCGGGGAAGAGTTACCTGCCCGCCCCCCCCCCCCCCTCCCCCTCCCCGAGGTCACCGAAGGTGCCCGAGGTCCTCCCAAAGGAACCCGAGGTCCTCCCGAGGTCCTCGGGGGTGGGGGGGGGGGGGGGGGGGGGCGATTGGCTCTCCAAGTGGTGTGCATGAAAGTAGACGCACAGGCATTTTTTAGAGTGTAGAGGCTGAAGGGATACTCAGGCCGTGGGTTTGAGTATCCTTCAGCCTGCGCTAGCTCACTAATATGGGCTGTTTTGTAGCCTGCTTGTGACACTCAGGCGTAAAGTAAGACTGGTCGACAGCAATGTATGTACGATATGACTGCGGCAATATTTATTCTTTGTTTGCTTACGTGGAACAAAAAAGAAAAAAAAAAGCGTTTCTGCTGCCGTCATGTTTAGCTTCGGCAATCCTACAATACGTCTTCGCTTTTTTTTTTCGTGGATTTATTCTTTATTTCTATTAAAAATTCGACACAGAACAAAGCGAGCCACTTTTCGTTTATTGCAATTACGCAAACACCTTGAGGTGGAGGGATGATCGGATTCGATCATGCTGATCTTCTTAGTTCGGTTCCTCCCTGCGCGAATGTGATCATTGCATAAAGAATTGCGCGGTACCACTCCTGATGCGAATTTGCATTGTTGTTGTTACGTGGCTGATCCAAAGATGGGAAGACAGTCGGGCCCGGTAACGGATATTTATAATGAATGTTCACACGCGCGTTTACACACACATGTGATGAGATTCGGCTATCTTGGCCCCCCTTCTTTCTTGTTCAGAAAAGGGCGCAATTATTCGTAACTTGGTGTCTCTAAGCAGTACGCCGTCTTGCATTTATTGCCGACAACCCCAAGTAATAACAAGAAGTAGGCAAAAAAAGATCACGCTTTTTGTTTCTTTGCTAAAGTACAAAGACCCACAAGTATATACGGGTCGAAATATTACTGATCGAGGTGTACATATTTTGATACAGCTACATTGTAACAATGCGTGAAAGCTGTTTAGGGCTTTATTTTACAGCCTTATAATTCAGTAATCAGGGACCTGATTTTGTCGCCATAGGCAAGCTTCTGTAGCCATTTCCGCTGAATTTTTTTTCTTTCCGAATTGGTACAATAGATATTTTTTTTAAATGGTCAGGAAATATGTGTTGATATTAAACCTCAGGAAGATGTCCCCAGAAAATGACAATGGCCGAATAGGCTGTCATCTCAGTAATAGTTTGTTTATCTTGCGTACTAAGCGATGCGTTGAACCGTGGAGTGGATTGTTGATGTATAATTCTAGCGTAATTATGTCATTTTCATTTACAGTGCCTAGTCATTACTGTAAGTGACTCTATTCGAAGACTAAACCTAAAGGATGGAATTAGATTGAATCTAAATAAAAATAAAAAAAAATTACAAGTATCTTTTATTTCTAAACTTTTAGAGGCACCACACGGAATATGTGGTGCATCACTAGTACCCTCGTATCTTAAAGAAACCTCACTATTAAAAAAAAATGCCGTGAAAAGACCCCATATATCTACATAAAATGTCTGAAAGGTCTAATAGTTTCTTCTGCTGTTACTGAAAACACGGACACTTTAATTAAGGTTTTGCCTTCATTTCATAGCTAAAAAGCGCTAGTAACTCTTCGCGCCAGATGTACAAACATCTACTTCCCAAGAAAAAAAGAATGTAATAGAAAAAGGGGAATAAAATACAAATGGCACACGATCTACAGCTCACCTACTCGTTCAAGGGTAGGCTCCCCGCGACTAAACAAAGTTAACGTTAACAAACAGATTTGTGAAACAGACCCACAAGTTCTAAAGTTAAAGTTCTACAGATGTCATCCCCAGGTAGGAACGCAAATCGCTACCACAGTTTTCCATTAGGGCAACATGCTCACTTTGGCAAACGTCTAATGAGAGCCAATGAAAACGGCAGTCGAACACAAAGAGATGCTTTGATCTTTTCTTCTTCTAGGGTATATTTTTTTTTCATCCTCATCTTGCGTTCAGTTAATGAGCCCGATTCGTTCGAGATTCCTCCGAAATCATTGCTGCTTTAATGCGACTCAACCCTAGATATTTATGGCGCTAATGTGCATCGTTAATAAAACCGTCGCGTTTCTATACTTTCGATTCGTCAAAGAGTATTATAATGGAAACGATGGAATCTTAAAATGAAGACAAAACGAGATTCAATTTGGCAAGTGATGTCAGTTCTACTCGATTTTATTTTTCTCTCTCGTTACTTGAACAAACCTTGCGCCAAGCCACCATGACTCGCGCATATAGATGTGCGTATACATCAACACGCTGCTTCCAAACAAGCCCGTGTTTTACCACACCTGGCGCGGACACTGCGCTTGCGCGGAAACCCGATTCCCGCCAAGTCAAGCATTTGCGCATGCGCTGTGCTAACAGCAGCGCCACCACGGTGGCGTGGCCTCACAGTGTTGAGCTGGGTGTACAAGGCACTGCAATAAACATGCGTCCAGTGCTCCTAAGGAACCACGAGGGGTGAACAGCCAAGGCCAAGGTTCAAAGCAAGGTCGCGCACCAAGGTCCTGCGCAGTCATCACCGAAGACGGACGGGAGCTGCGTCGCAATTGCCGGCACCTCATCGCAACGCCTGGAGAGTTTGTCGTTAGTCCCCATCTCGATTACTATGACGCACCCGTGGCGACGACTCTTCAGCTACCAGGAGCCGTTTAGGGAACGTCTAAGGTATACAAAGCCCGACCGTACAGCTTCCAGCAGGATAGCTCCGCGAACCGCCAGTGCTCCAGCACTAGCACAGACCTTAACGGGGTGGCGAAGTCCTCCTCATTGAAATTCTGTACGATGCTAACCTTCACCAACTTCTCTAACATGTTTTTTTTTTTTTTTTTTTGCAAATTAACGACAAAAAAAGGTGTAACGCCTTACGAAATAACCTTGACGCGAGCCACCATGACTTGCGCGTATTGATGTATATTTAAGGGCGCTTCAATAAACATGCGTCCTTTTCGCCTCTCGGAACTCATCCATACTGGTCAGAACTCCCTTATTCGTCGTCACAGATAGATACAAATTTCTTTGCACATCAGCTTCGCAACACTGATGTTTTTTTTGTATTTTTTTTTTGTTTGTTTTGTTTTTTGTGTTACGAGCACATGCAGTGACAGGCAAATACCTGTTCGTGTTTTAGTATACGTACATAGTATAATTCACAGCGCTCATACTAACATCTATTTGGAGAAGTACTGTAAAGGTTTGAAAATGGTCAAATCGTCCAAGCAACTTCATTCGCAGGAAACTCAAAATTATGAAAAGTAACACATTGAGCACCATTCTTTCCCCCTTAATTTCTGCGATCATGTACTATTGCTGACAATATCGCCGCGTGCATGGTCGAGTTGACATCGAGCGCGGCTCCCACGCGAAGGCACGAGGTTTTTAACCTAACCAACTTAATTCTTTATTTCATCTTTTCGTTCTCGAAGCTTCTTGTGACGTATTGCTTGTTCCCGTTCAGAATGTTCTAAAAAGCGCGAAAGAATAAATAAAGCCCTTTGCTGGTGGAGTTCATACCCCGTGTCGTGGCGTGGGAGCCACGCGCCATGCCACTCGGCCATGCACGCGTCAGTATGTGCTGAAATAGTTCTTCGTGCTCTTTTGGCGTACCTTCAAACTTTTTAGCTCCCAAGCTTCTTTTCTGAGCCGAGTGCCGGAGCAGGAGTCGCCACCCCCGATATGGCGCAGCAGCAGGGGCCTCAAACACGCGACCCGCGGGCCGGATGCGGCCCATGACTCTCTGTGACGCGGCCCGCGACTGTCCCGTGGCAGCTTCCGCTGCATCTTGGGGCTCAATTAGCCGGGTTAAGTCCCTCGCTTATCCGGCCCCAAGATGCAGCGACAAACGGAGTCCCCCCGCCGTCAAGTTAAGAGTGGGAGATGGGAAAACGGGAAGAGTGGCGAGGAGGATTTTCACCCTGGTTGAAAAATATTTTGCGGGTCGGCCTTTAAGGAGATCCTTTCCTCATCGGACACGCCTACATCAAACACCATCACGTCGTCCTCTCTCGTCCCCGTCACCACCGCGCTTTTTCTTTTGCCGCCCAGGGCGCTAGCATTTCGGAGGGCGGGCGAGGCGAGCCTCGGCAAACAACCTGGAACTAACTTGGGACAAACCAGGCGGAGCCGAACTCGGCCGAGCCAAAGCGAGTCTGAGTGGATCTCGGAGCCCATTTCTTCGAACCCACCGCGCGTGTGCAGAGCTTCGCTTCTACACCACCGCAGCTTAGTGGAGGCTTACGAAGGTCGACGCTCGCTCTAATGCCACGTCCCGCAGCGCTGCTCTATCTGGTGATATTCTCCGAGACCCGACACTGAGTTAACTTGCAGTCGCTGGTGCTGTTTCGCGCCGACATAAGTTGTTATTTGTGCACAGAAGCCAATCCAACCCAGTAAATACACCGCAATCCTGCGCTGTCCTTTTTTCAGCTTTTTTTTTTTTTTTAGGATTAAACAATTTTAGCTTTTTTAATCGCTGAGTTCCCTCCGTATACTGCAGCGATTGGTTCTCCCATGTGATTGGCGGGAAAGTTGTCACTTCATATCTCTTGGAGTGTAAGTGCCAGAGCAACTTTGTCGCGAAGTAGATTATGCGGCGACACCTTGTTTCGAAGTTTATATATGTAGTCACACACGTATCTTTAAAAGAAACCCGGGGCCTGGCCTATGATAGTGTGCATAGGCTTCTTGCTTCGTAATTTATGTATTTATTTAATTATTCGGGAGTCTACATCATCCGATTCTGGGCATTATAGTAGAAGGAAAGGGGCGGGGGGTAGGGGGGGGGGGAGCAATGCAAAAACAATAGACGAAAGAAAATACAAAGGTGCGCACTAAAATTGTGTGATGCAGATGGATTCACAAAAAAATGAGATTGTGCGGTAATTTCAACGGAGGAGAAAAGAAAATGGGCACCATTAGGCAAGCCAGGCAATAATTAATTTAGCAACAACTTTTGCGGAAGAGTAAAAAAGAAAGGATGTAGGAGTTCTAGAGACAACTTGAGCGTTCTTGTCTACAAATTCGGCAATCTTACTGTTTAGGGACCGATAATGAAATAAACAAAACTCGCCACGCACTACGTTTTTTTTTTTTGTTTTTTTTTTTGGTTGTTAATGATTATTATTGATGTTTACTGTCGGCTGGATCGCGGATCGAGGCTTGACTTGCTGGGGTCGTACGGCACCACCGGCAGCCATCTCTTGACACCAGCTAATGCATGGGTCTCTACGGGAGAAACGGGGAAAACTGCAATTTCTTACCTTTAATAGGTTACTCTCGACGATGAAACTGTTATCGTGCTTTTCGGGAATGACAGCAAATCTTCTGGGCGCACATATCGAAAGCGTTAGAATACCAATCTTTTTTTTTTGTCTGTGAGTGTGCGTGCGTGCGTGTGTGTGTGCGCGTGCGTGCGTGCGTGCGTGTGTGTGTGTGTGTGTATGTGTGTACTGTGGTTGAGAGTCGACGTTTGTGACGTTGTTCGTCATAAACTGCTATGCAGTTCAATGAGACAAGGGTTGCGGGATTCAATGTGGAGTCGTTTTTGATCTTGAAGTTATCAGCGCTTAGCAGACGATAAGCTAGAAGTTTTTTACTGGTGATATTCGCATCGTTTCAGGCGCCTGTACAGAGTACTCCTGGTGCAAGCTTTTGTTTTGAACCGCATTGAGGTCTTCTGTGACGAAGTAAACCTCGGAACGTGTCGTTCATTTGTTGCACGTGTCATTTATTCAGACACGCACAAGTTACCCCAAAAAAGTAATTTAGTTAAGTTACTGAGTATTGGTCTCAAAAGTAATTTGAGTAGACAAGAAATTACTCAGATGAAAAGTAATTTAGTAAATTACTAACTACCGTAAAAAAGTAGCGAATTACTTTTGACGTTAGTTTTATATTTTTATGGTAATAGAAAGTATATAGGTTTTGATCTGTTAGAGAAATTCTGCTAGCCAAATATAAAGCAGCTTGTGTTTCCACAGATCTGCTTTAATAGCTGGTTCTGCTTCTGCGTGCCTAATTGTTCTGATTTTTTTTTTTTTTGTCAACGATATGCTGCGGATGTATCCTTTCTACTTTGAAGTTTAGCACTGCCTGAGCTTGATTTTGCAGGTAGTGCTTGCTTGTTTACAGGCTTGCGTAAAGTACATCTAACAAGCGCTTGAAGTAAAGTACAAAGTAAAATGAGAGGTTATGTACTTCAAGTAAAGTAGTAAGTACACCTGGTGCAATGTACTTGAAGTAAAATTTTATAATTAAAATATACTTTCAATGTAAAGTACAAGTACATTTAACACAATCTTTCATGATGCCCTTTCATCCCCTATGCAGTTTTTTTTTTTTTTTTAACTGATGTGCATTACTCCAGGGGTAATCGGATGTGCATCAGTTTTGTTTCGGAAAGTATGGGTCTGAAACGAAGAGTAAGGGAATAGCTATGGGTAAATAGGCCTTAGGGTCTATTCCCCATTGGCCAAAAGCCAACCCACACAGCTCAACGAGAAAAAAAAAACTTTTTGTTGACGGAAATTCGTTGGGCTGTTCCTTGTTTCGAGATTCGTCCATCGGGGATCTTATGGGTGAATGCGGCAACCTCATTGGCTGAAGAGCAATAATGAGAAGCTAAGGAGTCGCCTTGCCCTGCGTATATTAAGCTGTCAGTAACCATAGATTATCGTAAAATTATGCATTATAATTTTAAAAAATCGACATGTCATTTTGCAGTGATGATTGACCGGCATAACGTGGCTCGAGGCCCTTTCAAGCAGTCAGAAGGCATCAAATAAATTATTTATGTAGTAGGTTTTGCTTTATCTTTGTAAGCCATGGGCGTAAAAGCCATTTGACTACTTCATCGTTTAATGAAAAGTGTGACTCACGTTATAGTTCTTTTAATAATTCCATTGTCTTTGTTTAATTTATTTTTATGTTCGTGCCATCTCATTTCGAGTGTGTTTGAAATAGTGATTTTTTTTTTTTTTTTACATCCCATTTTTTCCGTTGTGCACAAGGAATGCGAAGAAAGTATAGTGTTAAGAAGCAAAAAAATTAAATCCCGAAGCTTTGAGCTCGACGTGCGGAACATACTTATGCGTTCCGCACCAAATCCGATTGTTCACTATACGATCTTCCGATAAAAAAATGGGAAGGCAACTTTTCCCTTGGGCGTTTTTGGTGATTCGCTTACTTTTGTTAATTACTTTTTCATTGGTTTTATTCTTGTTGGTTTTGTTATTATATTGCTACTGTTTTGTCGCTTTTCTGTTGTTGTTGTTTTGTTTTTGTCGGTTTACTTTGGGTTTTTATTTTTATCTGTATTTTTGTTTATTGTTGCCCTTAGTTTTGTTTTTGTTCACGTGTTTGTTGTTGCTATAGTTGTTTTTCGTATTATATGGGAAGAAGAACACGAGTGTGCCAGCGCGAGGCAGCATTCAGTCATTCTTTCATTTGTTTTGTTTACATGACCATAAACAACTAAGGCCGTAATGATGATGCACTGCGGATAAATAATATATTATTTTAAACAACCTAAATTTTACAAAAGTTGAGTTAAAAACGTCAGTATCCGCGAGACAAGACACCTATGGAAGATAACAAAATTTCTTTAACAAAGAAAGAAAAGTACTAAACCATGAAAATTTCAGCGATATAAATGTCAGAACAAGAAAACGTTGCAGGAAAATTCCAGAAAGAAAAATAGCTGTCGTTTTAATGAAGATAGAGTAGTTCGCATGGATTGATGCTGGAAACTGGCTCTCATTTTTTGCCGATGGCTCTGAACCTGAAAGGTGTATTCAGGCACGAATATTGGCAACAACACTGGAATGACTAATGGCACCCAACAGCACTAGATAAAAAAAAAAACTTGAAAAAGAGGAGTCAGATGGGAATCGTCGACAGCCTATTTCGAAATCTGTAAATAATGTTCACATTCTTTTTTTTTTAACGCAGCAATGTCAACATTTGGTATTCCTTGGCTATACCAAGTGTTGGTATACCATGGTTATGAGTAGAGTTTCGTGTGTTTGCAAAATACCAATAAACATGAAGAAAAAAAAACACCGAGTCGGTTTTCTCGTAGTTCGGGGAAAGCCAAAAAGAACCCTAATTTGAAGCTGTCCTTGAAAAGAAAAAAAAAAGCTCAAGGTACACCTAAGCACTTCTTATGAGTTTGGAATGCGAAAGCCTCCAAGCCGCTCGTCCACTCCCTTTGTCGTCTGCTGCGGCCAATCGGAGCCCCCGTCGACGCGCGCCAGCCAATGGAACCGAAGGCAAAATCCACCAGCTTTACTTCGCTCCTTTGGGTTCGGGGAAACTAGGTGCCGTTTTCGCCCTTCAAACGGATGACGTAAGCTCGCTCCATGGGACAGTTAATGCTTTCGGATAAAAAAATTCAAGCTTTATTGGTCTAAATCTTTGTGTACAGCTTTATTTTGTGTTGAGCCAGAGTACAACTCTCACTGAATAGTCCATGAAGTTGCTTCTTCCTCCCGGAACTAGATTGCCTATCTCGTTTCCTTTTCTTCCCGGTACCATGCGTTTTCGACGAATCTAAGATAAGCGCGTGTTCCTTGGAGGACGGGGCATCCCATGTCCCTTGTCCTGTTTTCCTCAACATAAAACCAGTTAAACACCGATTTTCAAATACAAATTCTGTATTGATCCCTGAATCAGAGAAGGAAGGCAGAGAAAAAAGCAACTGACACGCTGCTTGCCTGTTCCCCCCCGTAGCAGCCCAGGGAAGAACAAACATAAACGTAAAGACACTAGCATTTGACATATTCATTATAGCAAGAGAAAGACAACATTTCATTTCATCATTTCTCGTCGGACACCCAAATTGCTACAAAAACACCGAATTTCTGGAAAAAAATACCCCCTCCCCCCCCCCCCCCCCCCCCGCCAATTAAGAAAAAAAAAATAAACCCCGGACACACGAAACTTTAATTATAAACGTAAGTGGCCTATGATATTAACATTAAATGATATCATACCTTCTTTATTTTTAACCATGAAACAAGCAGGGCATTTAGCGTTTAGGCATTGCTACTTACGAGAAAATAAAGCATCTTCATTGCAAAATAACTGTCCGACGAGTCAGCTAAATTTACCGTGAAATCAAGTCTGTCTTTGAAGCCTTTCATCTTTGAAGCCTTTCATGGTTCGTTGACTTTCCTGGCGTGCTGGCACAGACATTCTTAATGGATCCCAGCTTAAGAATCTTTGTGCCAAGCTTGTTTTGTAAGTGAGTGTGTTCTTTTTCAGTATACTACTATTGGCGACGAGATGTTTCGGTGGCGCGCTCTTATGGCTCCTGTCCCTGACGTCAAAACCTAGAATATACAAGTAGCGAGCGACAAGTTCGTTGGAGAGTAAAAAGCGCGCTGGAAGCCTGCTCATCGCGTTCCTAAATCGAGACCACCAGTGTTAAGACCATGACATTGCTTTTATTTCGGCTGATGAGAGCAAAAAGGATCGTACTCTAAGGGTTAGAGCGTATGGCCGATTGTGGAGGGCCGATCAAAGCGACGCTTTTGGCCGCGCACGTCGCCAATAGTGGTCACGATCCAGCTTTCCCCATGAATGGCAGCCATACTTATTACAGTGACGTAACTATATTGTTTATAGATCTAAAAACGTCTTCATCATGTCCTTCTGTGGGCTTCACGACCCAATAAACATTTTACTTTGAGGTCTGTTCACATATACATCGCAGCGCTACAGAAACTGTATAGGCTCTGCTTGCAAAGCCAGAGTATCGCGTTCCTTTTCCTTTTGCCGCTCACTCCGTATTGGCGGAGAAGCGGTCACGTGCACCGAGCTGAATCCGACCTTCGTACGGGAAAGCGACTTTGCAGGCGCCGATTTTCGGGCGGATCACGTTCTCTCTTTGCGTTTGCGAAATATACATCCTACAGTTAAATAAAACGAACTGGAAGGTTTCTTGACCATTCAACATTATGTGTGCCACTGGATACCGCATAATCGCGTTGTTTCATAACGCGAGCGATGTTTTAAAACAACTTTTTAAAGCCTGGGAAGAAGATGGCATGGAGGACGATCGCGTAGCTCGCGTCTGCGGCGCTCCCGCAGTGATACGCGAGTGGCACTTCCGGGCATTTCGGACAAGACAACAACGCGTAACTATATATGGCTTGCGAAAGGACAACCTTTTGGTCGGCTACTACATTCTACTGAAAGCATACAGAGAAACAGGAGACAAATGACGAGACGACGGCGCACGCAAGGCGTGTCGCC